>NC_051272.1:4099738-4450363 GCF_015220745.1 Sebastes umbrosus
CTCTAGATATTCTACTTCTGTGGCCTCTGGTTTTCTTCGTGTACAAACACTATAATGTCTTCCAGGGTGTTGCTTCCCCCTATTGGTGGTTGTGAGTATTACAGCTCTCAAACTTATTTCCAGATTTGACTCCCTTGGGAAATTTCAAGCTTTATTTATCAGACGTGGAAATAAGCTATACGCATTAGGGCTTGTAAGAAGTATTACATGGATGAGATGAGATGAGGGGATCTTCCATCTGATTTGGATTTACTCATGCAAATTGATCTAATTGGAGCAGAGCTTGACAACTATTTAACCTTTTTGGAGTTTGTAGGGCATTCCTTAAATACTGCCAACACCTGTTGTTTTAGTGTAACCTCCTCTCTCACACCATACACACACATGAACACAACTTACCAACGACAATATTTACAGTGCTGGCAAACCTTGGGTACAATCAACTTCTGCAAACAATCATATCCTCATATTGCACTGAGCATCCCCCGTATGTTGATAAAGGATTTTATTCATTTGAGACAAATACACTGCTTGTGGGAACCGTCCCTTTCAGCGCAGCCTCATCTCTGGCCTTATATAGCCTCTTCAAACAGGAAATTCAGTGACACATTACTGTCCTTTTGTGGAAGGAATACACATGATTAATAATGAAGCTCTCAACCCAGAACCCCAACCCCGTACTTGAGAGATAGAAATGAGACAGAGAGAGAGAGAGAGAGTGAGAAGACTAATACTCTAATTCCAAATTAACAGATCGCAAATCAACACCCAGGCGGGAGTAGCCTAACTGTAGCTGCAGTCTAATTGAAACTTTGATTGCAATCTCATCGCAATTACCCAGAGTTAATCCAACCAAATTCTCAGGCTCATTACACACACACAGGTTGGGTACATCCAGAGTTCAGAAAATAAAGTCACAAACAAAACCGAGACGTTTAGCACGACATGCTCCTTACATTTCCCACATCTTGTAGATAATCAAATCATTTGCTGTGGATGTAAGAAGGTTTTCCCAGAAGTTCTTCAAAAAGAAATAGCAAACCTCTCAGTATCAACACCACATCTGGAGATGCCCAACCATGATTTATGTTATTGAGCCTGTTAACATTCAGTTTTATGTCTGTTTCAGTTAAGAGAAAACATCTTATTCCACATTTTCTGACAGTGTCGCATACATTACTCTACCAGCTTGTGCAAGATTTGATTTCATCAAATTTAAAATTTCTTATGGATCATTTTATAGTAATTTACCTAAAATGCAGTTTGATATACTGTATGTGGTATCTTTGGAAAGTTTTGAATTGCATGAGATTGCAACCAACTGAGTACACCTCCGCTCACTCCTCCTTTTACAAGACTGAGCCGCCGAGTGCAAAACCGTGGTAACGCTGTTCACCTTGCTCAGATGCCATCCTTACCATAATAACACTACTTTAGGAGCAACGGCAGTCAGACGGCGGCTGGCAGTACCACGGCTTTGCACTCTGTGGCTCACATTACCGCAGTTTCACAACGTAAAAATTCTCTCTCTAGAGCCAACGCTTGGTTTGTCCGTTCTGGGCTACTGTAGAAACATGGCGGACTCCGTGAAGAGGACCTGCTCCTCACCCCAAAATGTTACACACTGTTCCTTTAAGGTGTTTAATAAAAACATCCACATTCCCACAACCTGTTTGGTCTACTTCTCCTTGAGGTCACGATGTACATTTCCGAGAAAGCCTTGTACCTGTAGGTGCCAAATGTAATATAGTGTTATAATAGTAGTTACAGCAAGTAAGTGAGTTTTACCTCAGCAGTTAAAAAAGTAGAGTAACAGCCCTTAGCCAAATGTCTTGTGGCTGCATTGTATTCAGAGGCTGCTGTCAGTGGGAAAACTGACATCTTTGGCTTTTCTACAGTGGAATTCCTCCCTGTAAGACTGTTGAACATCAGTGCAAAAAATAGCAAATCCACGGGGGAGCACACTAAAACCTGACATTTGGTATTGATGTTTCAGATGGCTGAAAACAATTCTGCTACTGTATAAACTCAATTGAAGCTGCACTGTTTAACTGTATACCAGTTTTATTTATTCATAATAAAAATGTCACCACAATGCAACCGGCCAGAAATTAATGTTTTCTGTGGTTGTATATATAAGGCTGTGTTTTTTTTCCCCATGGAGATTTACCAATAATTACAACAGGTAGGCGATTAGCTATGATAATATTTAGTCGAGATGAACAGAAAAAAAAAACATCTGCCAATAATATGGTAATCTCTACCAGCAGATATCTCATATTCCAGCTCTCCAACAGTCATGAATTAATAAGAGGTAGCATTGCTGGTGGAATCATGTTTGTCACTAATTGGCTGACTTGGAACACAGGAATGATGCAGGCCAACTGTTCAACTCCCAGCAGAGGCGTGTCTGGCTTGGATTTTAACTCTTTTCTTTTTTGTTTGACCATTCAGCATCAGCAGGCCGCTGCATTGTGGGCAGTGTCACAGCAAACAAAGCTTAAGAAACGGCGAGCCAGGTTCAATCAGCTCCGAACTGGAGAGTCTTCAGATCCCAGCAGGCCTGCGGGGCACAGCATCCAGCTGTCCCATGCACCGTTATCCACCTGTCATGTCACGTCCAATCATCTGGTTCCAGCCTGAGAAGTTCAGTGCAGAGGAAAGGTTTCCAGCCACTGGCCCCTCTGTGGTTTTGGCCATATGTCCCTGCCAGTCGGCCTGCGTGGACTGGAAAGTGGCAACAATTTTGACACCCACACTGCATGCATCAAGCCCTCCTTCTGCCTCAGGATATCAAGGGTGACGATGTCACATGACGTGCCAGCAGGGTGAGAATAGATGGTCAAGTTAGTGAATCAGTGGATCATAAGTGTGATTTACCACTGTATGAACTGAGAGCATAGCACAGCTAATTGCCGTTATATCAAAGGAATATTGTGTAACATTTCGGGGATGTATTTGCAGAAATGGAATATAATATTCATTATTATGTTTTCATTAGTGCATTTTTTTTAGCTTAGAAGGAGCCCTTCATATCTACATAGGGAACGGGTCCTCTTCATGAGTCCGCCATGTTGCTACGCCATGTTTCTACAGTAGCCCAGAACGGACAAACCAAACACCGGCTCTAGAGAGAGACTTTCACATTTTGATATTATCCAAAGGCCACCGTAGTTCTCCGACACGCTTGTGAAGCTGTCTTGTAAAGGGAGGAGTGAGCGGAGGGGTACTCAGTTGGTTGAAATCTGCAACCACACCACTAGATGCCGCCAAATCCTACACACCGTACCTTTAAAGACGGAATTATGATGTAAGCTGCTGTGAGTGTAACCAGTGTCCTACAGTCACCAAAACAAAAACCCATTTGATAAACATATAATAATAATAATAATATAACTCATGTTCAGCCATTAAATTCTCTTGGTATTTTTTTGCGAGCTAAGGTTCAACTGCTGTCAACAGCAGCTTTGTTGGCAGCAACGGGCATATCACACCACATGTCAATGGAAACATCCCCATTTCATCCCATGGAGTCTGTCATGTTGCTTCACCATGTTTCTACAGTAGCCCAGAACTGACACCAAACGCTGGCTCTAGAGATAAGCTTTCACTTTTTTACGTTACCCGAAGGCCACCGTATGCCTCAGGTGGTGGTGAACCTAATCAATGGAAACATCCCATTGACGATGGGGAAAACATCACTAATTGTACAAACATAGCACGTGTGGTCATAACCACATGTACTGACAGGTGAACTGTGGAAACCGTTGAACCTTAGCTCGCAACAATACAACAAGAATTTAATGACGGAACATTAGTATATTATTATTATGATTGTGATTATGATTATTATTCTGAGTGTGATTATTATTATTATGATTATTATTATTAAGATTATTATGTTTTTTTTTATTTATAAATCATCCACCTGTCATACTTTGCATTCCATATTTAGTATGTACCAGTTATTTTGTTTCAATATTGTGAAACTCATCTATAGTTAAAAGGTTTCACTGTTTAATTTCTCTGAAAGTTATATGTTTTCTTTTGTACTGTGTTGTACTACGTTGTAGTGTGCATGATTGTGTATGTGGCAGATAAACGTGATTTGAACTCAGTTTGGTTTCTGATGGATTTTCTACTGCACTTCTGTTTCCTTTATTGAATTTAAGTCAATTTGACTTTTTACTACATTGCAACTGCACTATACCTCTATGATTAGTCTATTATTCGTTGTACATCATTTGTGTTTTATTTTATCTTCATTTTTAATTAAAATCTTGTTGCATTTCAATTGATTTTATGTGTCTGTATATGAAGTAGTGTGTGTCCACTTGTTGTATAATTCCCCTTTTGCACAGTAGATGGCATAGGGAGTTTGACTTTGTTGACTTGACCAAAAACAAGAAACCTACAAGCCACTGAGGAGCTGCTATACCGGTCGCCTTTGTGTCGCATGTCGGTTGAATGATTCACATTGCCAAACGTCCGTACAGCCATACTCAAGTGTTGTCCATCCACAGTGTTGACAGCAATCCACACGCACTTACTGTATAGGCCATCAACTAATAACTTGCATACATACAACAAACGGCTCAACGGGAATCTTCCGGTAAACAACACACCTGCTGTGATTTCTGATTTGCCTATTTGTACTTCCCCCGTACTCCACACACCATCTACTGTACAAAAGGAAATTACCACAAGTGGACTTCATATACAAACATATATAATGAACACAATACAGAAATGGCTCCAACAGTGTTTTTAAAATGTTTTTCTAATGCATGTCTATGCCTTTAACACTTTGAATTGCCTCTGTGTTGAAATGTGCTAATAAACCTTGCCTTGCCTTGCATCAGTGTAGAACACATTAACATGACAATGCAGTACCTCACATAATATGAGTCCATATATTTGTACGTTCTAGTGCATGCTGGGAGGCTTCCATTAGACTTACATCATGAGTCTATAGAGTGTTGCAGAAATGAGTCTTAAAACCCAGAAATGAGTTAGCACTTTAACACTTCCGGTTCCCTCGTCTGGAACTCAATGGGTTTTTAGTCAGATGGCTGAAATAAGGTTTGTGGTTCACACAAGCTGAAGAGATGTTAACGTTTTGTTTTACGATATAAAAAACATTAATAAATACCTGTGAATTTTGAAGCTTTTATGTTTTTCAAAAAAGTCGGTTGCTAACAATTGGCTAAATGAGACTACTAAACTTCACCACGCCGACTCGTCCGCCTTTACAGCCTCGTTGTGTACAGTATACTGGCGTGCATGCGACTGTGGTGTAGTTTGTTCATAGCCTAAAGTTAGCTTTTTACTTCTGGCGATTGCATTTATGCTTCAAAAATCATGAAAGTGGAGATTATGTTGCTGAACAAAATGTGTAAGTATCATAAACGTGTGTTTGCCACAGAGCTTATTTTCTGCAATAATCCAAAACCCAATGGAAAAATCCTGCAAAAATACATCATCCTGGAGCAGAGCAAGCCCCCAGGAAGTGCGCCGGGGCTTTCGAAGCAAATTTTCATAGTGGCCAAACAGTGGAATTACAACTTCTGTGTCCGTCACGTGATGACATTGGACCCAAAAAGACTTTTCCCCATAGCCTTACATTGGGAAAGAAGCGTCTGTAAATCAGTGGATAATTTTTTGTTGTTGAGGTAAATCAACTTGCCAGTAAGAACACTTGAATAGCCCTTATTTAAATCATTAGCTCCTAAAAGTTGTAAAATGCACTAATAGCTGAATCCAGAGTTATTTCCCTTCCTCCGTTCATGTGAATGAGACCCAGACCGAGGCTGGAGCGCGGGCTGGGAGTCGGGGTTAGCTGGAGAGAGTGTGTTACTCCTTTTTGTTTCTCTCTGTATTATGGATCAGGCTTTTACATGAAATAAAGGCATAAACAGACACACCATTTAGATACTTACTGTTTAATGAAGATGAAGTTTCTTTTTCATGCTCGTTAGAGACTCATTGGGTTATACAACATCAGAGGGTAACATACTGGATAGAAAATCAGATGTGAAATTTTCACTTTTTTCCCCACCAGCAAGCAGTATGAGGCTGTGATCAGATATATTTGCATACATCACATTAGGTGTGTGTAGGCACGTTGCCATCACGGTGATGTGTCTACATGTAGACACACTCATTTGAACACTAACACAAACATCACATGAAATAAAGGTCATATTTGCTCCACAGCCATCCTCTATAGAGCAGATAATTGCTGTATACATTTAGATATTAATGAGAATAAATCTACTGCGGCTCCTTCATGCCCCCGTGCTTTAAGATAGGTAGTTAATATTAATACCACAGTGTGTTGTTTGGAAACAAGGATGTCAACATATGCTAAGTAATGCATTCGTTAGCTTAGTTAATGACCTCATCAGCATAACTGGTTCTGGTTCAGTGTGTGATGGTGAATACGACAGGATGTCAGGCAGCTCAAGTGCCTTTTGGTTGTTATACACAAACACAAAGCACAGCTGTGAGCTTCGCCAATACCACAGAGGACAAGAGCTCAAAGGGCGTAAGGACCGTTGCATCATCTTGTTGCTATGCAACTGTCTAATTAGTCTTAGGTAGCTAACCTGAAGAATCAAAGGGGTATGATGTGGAGAATAAGAATGGGAGAGAGATGGGTACATTTTATCTTCACTGGGAGGACACGGGAGAAGTCTCTCATCTTTTTCCAGAACCTGTGGCTGGAGCAGCGACGGATGGGAGTATTTCATACCAATCAAACACGATACCGGGTGGTTTCAGTGATTAGTATTCCTCCTCTCTGGTTGAAGCTCATCAGTGAAACTACCTGGAAAAGTGCTCAAAAAAGGGATCATACTGTATGTAATCACGACCACAATGGGCAAAGCTAGAATATCTCAGACCTGTCATTATCATCATCTCCTGATCCATTTTCAACAGGACAGTTTTGTCCCTCTTTCAGCTCACGTCATCTGGTCTCCATGGCAGACAAAAGTTTACTTTCACGCAGTGGAAGAACAACTTCTGTTGACATTTCACATGAATGCTAATTGATTTGCCTGATCATGGAAGGATGCAAATGATAGAATCTATTACAAAAAAACATGCATTTCCCAGATAGTCTCTCCAAAGTTAGAAAATAACACCTAGTAGCAACACCTCTAAAGTTCACCAGCTAACGTGTTGTATCTCATTTGTTTCATCAATCCACAAATAGAAATGTAAAAACGGCTATTTGTGGTTTTGTGGGGAGCTACATGATGTATAAGCGGTGTGACGAACCATAACCGAGAGTAGTGACTTTGTGTCTGTCGTGGCTGAAGTAAGCAGCGCAAGCAGAGAGGAAGACGGGCACATTCAATGAAGTTACTTTCTTAATCAAACAAAAGGTCTTAAATGTTCCCAACAAAACATGCAGGTACAGCTGGCAGAATACTGGCAAACAAAACTACAAATGGCAACGGAGATAAATTGACAAAAGACAAGGGACAGTACAAAGACGAAATACTTAATTCTAACATCTTCTTACTGCTTTGTGATCTAGAGTGGTGCAGGGATGATGTATTTTTATAGGCCAACCCGAATGTTAGAATTGCCCTGGGTTCCTTCGACAAACAGCCAATGGGATTTTACATTATGTATTATTGCCTTTCATGCACCTTTTATATCTTTAATTATGTATACCTGTATTGAGGCAGATCCTAACCCATCTTCCTCAAATGGAAAGCCCTTTGGGTCAACTCCTGTTGTTTTTAAATGTGTTATAAGACTAACTCGACTTGACTTGCTGTTCATAAAGAAAACCACAATTTGTCCTTTTTTTTTACAATATACTGATCAAACAAATGAGATTCAAGTTGATTAGAGTTGTTGGTAGCGAGCGGGTTAGCTGTTTGCTTTTCATCATTATGGTTCTACACCCACCTGCTGTTATTTGACCTTTCATGTTATGAAGACGTGACTGATTGAAATGTGAATTTAATGTGATTCGCTGCCCTGCATGATGCATTATTATATTTTGCAGCTCTCTTAGCGCCGTGTTTTATGTTTATTTTATACACAACGAACAATACTTCATACATCTTAAATCTGCATCTTCGGTAAAAGAAAGACGACCTGCTAATCACCGCTAGAATAAAATTAGCATTGGAAACAGTTGCATGAGGTCAACAGAGATGCTACATAAGAAGACGAAGTATAGGCTACTCATACAACAGCTCTGAGAAACAAAAAGATTCTCCGGCTTCTCGGAAATCACAGGCAATGCCGAGAATAAAGAAAGTGTAACTGGCATTTTGTCAAAATAAAGGAGATGTGTGTCCCTAAAAATGTAAACAGGAGATATCTGAGGAAAAAAAAGATTTTCTTACATCCCTGATGATTCCTGCACATTACTTTTGTTTGACAAGAATTGCATTATGTTCAGTCACATATTTTTGGCAGCACATATTTTCACAGAAATACCCAATAGAGGCAGATTAAATACAACAGATGAGACCTTTAATGTGAGGCAATCCAGACTTCAAATGATGGCTGGAAAGCGACTGCCCTTTGTAAAGGGCTAAAGAGGGGAGAGGAGATGACAATGGATAATAACTTGATGTACGACGCTTCTGCTGTGAGCTTTAAATGTCTTATCTAAATTCATACACAATGGCAGCGCTTCTCCCCAACCATGTCACGTTTATCATTTTCGTTGCACCGCCTGGCAGATAATGGACAAAAGAAAATCAATAGCCTAAGTAAGAAAATCTTACTGAATGAAGCACTGGGTGATGGCAACGAGCACTGATGAATGCACTCTATTCTCACGCATACTGTATTGACTTTGTGGAGGATGGTCGTGAGCCGTATTCACAGGCACACTCTTTACTTGTGCATATATTGTACCTTTTCAAGCAGGATGCAGAAAATTCCCCATTTAAAGACATGAATGTATTTATATATAAAAAAAAAAATCAGGCCACGTGCGAAAAGTCCGAGTGCAAGAATTTAATTTTAAAACAAGAAAGACAGAGTCATGGCCGAATTAACCTGCACAGGAGCCCCAGGGCAAAAATGAGCAGCTGGGCCCCTATGAGACCTCCCAATTTCCCCCTTCTCATTCCTATGCTACAATATTATATAACCTCAGGCTTGATGTGTGGTAATTAGATTAAAGAGGACATATTATGCTCACTTTCAGGGGTATACATGTAGTTTAAGTTTCTACTAGAATATGTTTACATGCTTTAATGTTCAAAAAAACGCTTTATTTTTCTCATACTGGCTGTGCTGCAGCACTTCTTATAACCCTCAGTCCAAAACGCTCCGTTTGAGCTCCTGGCCTCGCCCGCTCGGAAAGCCCTGTCTGCTCTGATTGGTCAGCTGGTTCACTCCGTTGTGATTTTTAAACAGAACCAAACTCTTCTAACTAGCTTTGTATGAGGGCGTACCAAACGCTGCTAGATAGGTATTATGCAAATATATTACTTGGTGACATCATCACGTTATGGAAGAAAAGGCGGGGCTTCCAGCAAGGCGTTTCACGCAGTTCAGGAGCAGTGTTTCTTTGCACATTTTTTACATAAAATAAATTATATAACACTAAAGAAAATGGAAAAAGCACAAAAGAATAATAAGTCCTCTTTAAACACAAAGTAATTCAAAAACAACTCGATTTTGACGTAACATATAACACCATAGGATTTCTTAAGGACCTTATCATTTCACTGGATATTGTGCTTAATTGAATATATTCCCATATTCCTAAAATTATAAAATCAATACAGTTTAACCTGGGGATTTTGGACGGGGATGATAAAATGTAACGTTGACTGTTTGACAGGATTGTTTCACTCACATCACTGTAATCTTCTTACAGGTAGCAAAGACAAACGACCTTCTCAAATGAATGATAAACTTTCATCTTAGCAGCTAGCATGCTAAAACTACAAGCATACTGTAGGCCTACCAGTCGTTAGCAGCACTGATTCTAGCAAGGTAACTTGGTGCTTAAATTTCTACTAGCTACACATAATTATCAGGCCCATATCTAGCACAGGACAGTAAATTTGGTTAGACAATAGCAAACAGCATTGGCAAAATAGATGCCCATGGTCTCCAGGGAGGCTGCTGGTGAAATGTCACGCTGTCATCTTTCCCACCAGTAGTGACTTTTAGCAGCAAGTAAGCTGGAGTTTTACAGCAGCAAACTTTGCTTGCAAATCAGGCAACTGGACGGTAAACCAGTATTGACTGTTCTGGTTTGAAGTCAAGTCAAGTCAAGTCATGTCAAGTCAATTTTATTTGTATAGCCCAAAATCACAAATCACAAATTTGCATCGGGGGGCTTTACAATCTGTACAGGATACGACACCCTCTGTCCTTTACAGTGCAACCCTCACATCGGAAAGGGAAAAAAGTTACCAAAAAAAAAACTTTTAAGAGGGAGAAAAAATGGAAGAAACCTCAGGAAGAGCAACAGAGGAGGGATCCCCCTTCCAGGATGGACAGACGTGCAATAGATGCCCTGTGTACAGAGTAACAACACGAAAAAACAACATAGACAATCCATGACAAAAATGAATATGTATAATGTGAATATAAGTGAGAAGGTGGATCCAGGAGGATGTCAAGCAGCTTCCCGGCGTCGCCAAACAGATAGAGCCAGAGCAACACGACCTCCTCTCCTCGCCAAACCAGTAGAGCCAGGGCAACACGACCTCCTCTCCACGCCAACCAGATAGAGCCTTAGCAACACAACCTCCTCTCCACGCCATATAGGTAGGCCAATAATTATGGCCACTGATTGACCACACAAGATTCATCACAAAACTGACCTTGAAGAAGGTCATTATACTTTGCTCAAATACAATCAACAAATAGCTGTTTTGCAAGATAAAAAATGCTGTTACTGTTCCTAGATAAGCTAATTGATGTTAACACCAATAGCTCATCATCGGTGTAAACTTGACATGTAAATTTGAGGTCTTTTTTTTGCTTTGTCTCATTATGCAAAAGTAGAAAATGAAAGATTATAATAAGATGAATCTAAACTGTTGCTCCCGTTGTGGATTGTGACTTTGGAGTGCATTCAAAACATGATGGGTTGCTCGAAGCAACAGACACATTCACTTGTTGTATAATGCCATGTTTTGTGGAGAAAAAAAAGATGAGCTGAAGATGGTGAATTTAAATGAGCAGAAACGGCTGAATGGTGTGTTCTGTTTAGTCTGACATATAATGTATATAAAAAGAAGAAGTGACAAAAGGCATGTCACTGGGCTTTTTGTTTTGGTAATTTCATAAAAAGGAATATAAACTGGACAAAAAACAGACATAATACCACTGTTAAAATTCAGTCAATGTGTTACCTTTGATAATTGTATTTCAGTTTAATTATACAAGCAGCATCTCTTGGAAATGGACTAGCGTGAAACAGTTTTAGTTTAATAAATTCATAACGTTCTTGGGGAAACACATTTTTTATGCAGCAACAAGCTGCTCATTGTGGCTGTGACAAATTCCAGTCATGGATGTCATGTTGGATCAAAGACACGATTATTTATAATGCATTTTGCATTGGTGTGTATTCATGTGTGCATTCTGAACTGAACAACAACATAACCTGAACTGTTACAGTCGAGTGTTTTCCTGCATGACGGCATGCGATCACATCGGGGGGGGGTTGTCACAGCTGCAGTATGCTGCCGTGTGTCGCAACCTGTTGATGTCCCTGCCTGCTCCTCTCCCTTGGGTGACAGTGATGGACAGGTTGGATATTTGATGTCAGCAAGGTCACCACATGTGAACCTTTGTCATACATGTATCTGCACTTTGCAGTGTTACGTGTATTTGTACTGCAGCAAAGGCAAACATATATGTGGCTTTGGGGAATAGTTGTACGTGTCCATCATGTCCTTTTAATGTACACGATGGACACGGGACAGCAAGTCTTTTTACTGCCTGACCTGGTCACACAACAAACACGGTGGATTGCATGTGACGTGTTTGATGTACAGCACAGACATGGATTCAGGTCTGCACACATACTGTAAGTGTAAGAAGTTGCATTTGCAGTTCATGAGGTTCAGCATCAGCGTGCGTTATCAAACACTTGGCTTGTGATATATTTGCTTTTTATCATCGTATAAGCACAGACAGCTGGCTGCAACACAAAGCAGGATTGTTGTCTGCGTGTTTAATGTGTACCTGGAGGATGAAGATTAGATTCCTGGCCCGACTACCTAAATTTTCTTTCTTGAGACTTTGTTTGATTTTGCACAACGTAAACACAACTAAAAATGCTCTTTTAGCTTCTCTTTCTGCCACGGTTGTTCTCGTTTGGTAAGAGTCCGCTGTGACCTTACTTCACATCCTCACCATTCAGGTGCTTAATTGCATTTTGCAGACGTGTAGCATTAACGTCTGACCAACGAACAAGCTTTAAACCTTTACATTCTTTAGCCACTTGGGGCAGCGGAACGAACTCTCAACACAACACTGATTATCACCTTTTAAACTGTTATGGCATGCTGCTTTTTATATTTACACATCCAGCAGATGCAGAGCAGCATGAAAGTCCAATATTCACTCTTATTTTTAGCTCTAGTCTGGTCACCGCCATAGACTGTATAAAATATGGACGTAGTCTCCGTGACGTCACCCATAGGTTTCTGAAGAGCCTTTGTGAAGCTCAAAGTGTCCACGCCCTCAATTATGCATAGATTTAAGCCTTAGTATAACTTAAAGGATAAGTTGTATAAATATTCACCCCTCATACAGTTGTTATGAACGGGAAAATTTACTAAAGAGACCAACATTTTTTTTGTTCCAGGCTGTAAACATGTTTATTTCTGCTGTAAAGTCTGGCATTTTAACATGGGGGTCTGTGGGGATTGACTTGCTTTTGGAACCAGCTTCAAGTGGCCATTCAGAGAACTGCAGGTTTTGGCACATACACGTTGGCTCCATTTCTCAGCACCGGAGGTTGCCGCTTGGTCACCACCAACTCCTGAGGGAAATATCTGGCTCTTTAGCGGCTAAGTGTTCCACTATGTTCACCAGCTGGTTGATTACTTTGTCTATGTGGCGTTTAGTGCTGGTTTTCACTGAAAACAACTGCCTTTTTGCATTTGAAAATGTCACTGATGAGAGCACCGAGCGTGAACCAAAACATTGACGTTGTTAAAAAGGTAAAACGACTGTAAAACATTCAGTAGAGCTGAGGAGGGTCGGGTGGTAATTATGACCCCGTTTTAACATTCCTCATTTGATTAATTATTAATATAAAAATATAAATTATAGCTGTTTTAAACGACAATAAATAGCTGCAATGAAGCCCAGAATAAATATAATTAAGCATTAAAAGCAGAAACAATAAAATGCATGATTAGTTTGACTTGTTGGGCAGTAAATGGCAAACAGAGGTTCAAAACCAATTATGATTGGAAAAAAAAAGTCATTTGAACAATCAGTATTCCTTCAACACAAACACATGCACAGAGAAATATCTGACCTGAAGCTTTAGGGGAAAGTGACTTCAAGCTTGTCCCATTAGTGCGCCTTTTCTTCAGCCCTGCTAAACTAATTGGGGCTTACATGTGCATGTGAACACCCCTCGACTTCTGGAACTTGTGGCATTACAACAGAGGGATCAATGGCGTTATGCAGCCGGGCATGTGTTACACATCTTCCCCTTTTCCCTCTCCTTCCCTTTGACTCCGCTACCAGACTTGCCTTTGTCTCTTTCTCAACCTTTCCTCCCTTCATCCCTTCTCCTTTCTTTCCCCCTGTCTCTTCTCGCCTCCGGCAAAGTCTTCCACTCCTCGCCTTGCTTCAGTGCTGGCTTTATGCAGCCATGGTGTTAGGCAAGGCTGGTCGAAATCGCAATTTAATTAGCAAGTCAGGCGATAAATTACCCCCGCAATTAAAAGGCAGCCCCTCTTTTTTAGTTTATGCCTACAGGGAGGGCTCTCTAAACAAACCTCAGCTCTCTCCGTGCAGACACGACACCTCGCTGGCGAGCGTGGCCGAGCTCCCCTCCAGAATAATGAAAATACAGTTGTGAGTGGCCTTCTCCAAAGAGCCAAGCTCCATTTCCTCCTGTCTTGGTAACAGACAAGCTTTATCTTCTGTTACAGAGCTCTGGCTTTGGCTGAGGACCAGGAAGCACCAGAGAGAGAGAGAGAGAGAGAGAGAACACAGAGTCGACTTCAATAGCCCACACACACAAACACGCAGAACAGACGTGTTTTGCAAAAGCAGTCCAAGGACCGAGCTGATCCGTCCTTGGTGTTTCACTTCCTGCTGATCAGAGAAGACTCTCAGAGGTGAGCAGTGCTTCACAGGCTTTTCATCTATCAAACAGACTCTTTGAGGGTACGACTGAGTGGATCTCAAATGATTGTTTCTGTTTGAATGCCTCTTTTTAAGTGAATTAGTAATGACGATGATTCATGTTTTAAGCACTCTTTTCTTCCAACCACGTAGTAACACATAGGCTACAGGTATTTTCTGTGAATATGTGGCCCATAAATACTCATAGACAGTCTATAAGAAGTGGACGTAATCACCTTGGCATCAACCATTGCTTTGGGGACTGCTGTTTTGAAGCCTTGAGTTCGGCATTTTGGCCGACACTATCTTGGATTTTTACAACCAGAAGTGATGGGTTGAGCTAAATAGGCATAGTCTATAGGCAGAGACTTTGTCAGAAAGTACAGAAGAGATGTTGTTAACACTTGGGATAAACTGGGAAAATAGTAGTGGGAACGCTCACTAAAATAGTAAAGACGAACTGGCACAGACAGTGAGCACACAGACTAGATATACAAGGGAGGAAGGATGATTAGGGACAGGTGAAGCTCATCAGGGTGGGGTGGGGAATCACACAGGTGGGAAACACACAAGGGCAGGAAATGAAGTATCGGAAACGAGACAAGGGTGAGTATACCAAAATAAAACAGGAAATAACAACTGAAAACTGGAGAAACATAACTTAGACTCAGGACCAGGATGTAATGAAAACTACCTCAAGCGAACATATTTAGGAAGTTTTATCAAATTTTGCCGTTTCCATACAACTTTTCTAATGCGATACTTCAAATTGTGCATAAAATTATGAGAATGTCAACAGGGCTTGTGTGAAAGGGGTCACTGGTAATGACGAACCTACAGATAATAATCATCTTAATCTGCAGCTCCCCTCGGCTTTACTGAGTTTCAGAGCTAGTTTTGTCAGCTCTCTCAACACTCATAGTGTTGCTTTTGGCCGCAGCCGTTTTCAGTGAAAAATCTCTAAGAACCGACTGTACACGACCTGCTCAGCACCAAACAGCAGACAGAACACATTTAGAGACTATCTGGTGAACATAGTGGAGCATTTCGAGTTGGTAGAGACCAAAAACAGAGGTTAAAGAGAGGGAATACTGGACTTACACTCATCAGGTAGCCATGAATGCTAATCTTGCTCCGTACCTTCTAGGTGTGTAAATAATGGTATAGTCATAATTATTTGCCATATCAACTTATAAGGTGATGATATGACAATGTTGTTTCCACAACCTGTTTCCCCATGTGCCCCCCCCCCAAAAAAAAACAAACAGTTATTGCATGTTTAATTAAGATAATCATTTCCCCTCAGTGAACATATTGTGGAACTGAACGACTCAACGAGATAAGGATTGTACAAAAAGATATTCATTTCAACGCGCCTTTAACAAACAAAAAAAGCCCAAGACGATCATGGGCTGAACGTCACCAGCTTTTCAATGAAGTGAGTTTCTGGCGATGAGTCATGCGGCTGCAGGTAATTCAGACTCTGTAATAACAGCACAGAGAGACAATGTTGGCTAAAAAGTTGGAGAGATGACATTAGAAGAGTGGATTGCTGGATATCATGGATTTGGAAGAAATGCAGTTTGTTTTAATTAATCGTTGTTTAACTGTTAAATTCATGAAGGTTTCAGCTTCCAGTAGTATAGTAGGTGCACATTTATCTTAGCATATGGATACTAAACTGCAGGAACATTTCATTTATCTGGAAAGACTGGTAAAAGTAATGCTCAATGAAAGATTCCATTAAGTGGAAAAGTAGCTAGCATGGAGGTGACATCAGGACTTTGGCTCCCTAGTGACTGACGATCTTTTGTGTTGAATGAAGGCCTCGAGGCTCCAGATCTGTCTCCTCACCTGTGGGCGACAGTTATTTGAAACACCTCCCAATCGAGAGCATTTTGCTTTACATGACAGTTGCTGGCAATGTATAGCTGCAGTCATTATGATCTTGACTAAAGGGGGCTGTTATGTCCAATATCATCACCGAGCGCACATTTTCTTCTGTGGCTCAAAGGAAATCATGCCAGACTTTTATCGCTGAACGATTAATGAGCGGGAGATCCAAAGTCCAGACACACGTGATGGCTGCGAAACGGAAAGGCACTAAAGAGACTGGCCTTTGTTCAACCGACTGGGAGAGCCGAGGGTAGCGGAGGGCGACTGGAAAAATGAGGCAGCCTTTGCTAAATAAGTCTGGGTAATCCATCAGATGCCAAGCCTCATTATGGCTGTGGGTACAGCGTGAAAGAGAGCCCTTTATCTGGGCTTCCTGTTCTTATTAGTAGCACTCAAGCAAAGGATAGCAGCAGTCTCTCCTTCATCCCCCCCACCGCTACCTATGTGCTGGGGGGGCCGCCACTGACACAAAGAAGCAAAGTCATTCTCTGGCCTGCATTCCCTGGCCACGTCTGTGGACAGGCCTGCCAAGCTGTGAGGAGAAGTGTGTTGTCTTTTTGCATACAAGTAAAGTGTGTATGTGTGCACACGCATATATCCGGAGAGGCTCAATAGTCGCTGTCGGAAACCTTTTGCCAGCTGCAGCACATCCTCCCCTTCACTGACGGTAGCCAAATCCAAAATGGTTGGAGCTATTTTAAGCCTTCTCAACATGGAGACACTGAAATTATTGCAGCGGACTTGGTCTCTTAAACATTGGGGTGATCCATCTGCACTCTTCATATGAATGTATTTTTTTTGTTATTGCATGCTAGTCTGAAGTTTATGGGGCTTGAGATCTCGAGGGGACACGAGTCTTGCCTCTACGTGCAGTCCCCACCACAGACTGTATAAGAGAAGTGGACGTAGTCACCGTGGCGTCACCCGTTGTTTTGTGGAGTGCCGTTTTGAAGCCTCGAGTTTGGCATTTTGTCCGTCGCCATCTTGGCTATTTGCAACCAGAAGTGGAACGTGCAACCGAACACTGAATGAGACATTTTTAGGCGACCAAAAGGTGATAATTAACTTTCATGAACTGAAAACACACTGTGAAAGGGTTAAAAATGTAAGACAAAAACATGCACAACTCCCAGACAGGACAACGCCGTGGTAGAGACCTGTCAATCACAAGGTAGCCACGCCCTAAAGCATCCCCTGCTTTATGGTCTATTTGACTCTAAATGGGACCATAATTTACTAAATGAACATCATGCTGTATTGAAGAAGACTTGAAACTAGCGATTGAGACCATAAACTCATGTTTACAATGTTTACTGAGGTAATAAATCAAGTGAGAAGTAGGCTCATTTTCTCATAGACTTCTATACAATCAGACTTCTTTTTGCAACCAGAGGAGTCGCCCCCTGCTGGCTGTTAGAAAGAATGCAAGTTTAAGGCACTTCAGCGTTAGCTTCACTTTTTTTCAGTTGCCCACTGGTCTCAGCAGAGGACTTTTGTGTTGAAAAAGCAAACTTGAACTATAGACTAGTATGCCTACTCATCCACCACAGCTGACAAAACCGCTGAAGATGACAGTATGAAGAGGAATGTGCAAATCCAGGATGATAATCCACGTCACACTGTGTGAGAATGACACCTGGTGCAGCAGAACTTTTTTCCCAAATGACTGCTTTTTTGACACCCGGTCAATAAGGAAGTACACCGACAAACGTACGAGTGGCTGCGTTAAAGATTACAACCAAGTGAAGGACAAACTATTACTGCTAAACCAACCATTACATTTAATCTCCTTTTCTTAGCAAGGCTACCAGAATACTGGTGGTGTTGCAAACAGGCGCAATACCCGGTGGTGCCAGCAGAGGGCAGTAGGTGACAGTGGTGGCGGCGTGCACGTCACTGTCAGGAGCTGTCCATGTGCAGGGCAGTGAGGGCTGAGCAACATCAAGGAATCCTGAAGCATGGCAGGTGGAGCGAATAATGCCCTGAAAGGGGGAAGAGAACAAAACGGTACAAAGACAGCAAATTAGCCCAAAGATGAGGGGCTTCAATTATCACAGCCAGAGGCTAGCTGACAGTGGAGGGGGGAACCGGATTGAACTTTTCAAAGACGAGGAGGCGCAGCGTGAGGGTCATTAAAAAAGAGGGGCTGCCACTTGACAGAATGAAAGGTGGCGAATAGGACTGGACTCGTGCATTTTGGATACCGAGGGTTCTTTAAGGGCGGGAGACAGACAGATGCCTCAGTGTGTATATACAAGCAGAGCAGTCAGTCTTTCTACATCCCTCTGCTGCCTCCCCCCCACCTCCCTTCCTCTCCCTCTCTCTCTCCGCAGGCTCTTGGATGGTGCTCTAATCAAGGTGGCGGTTTGGAGAGGAGTGTTTGGACGAGTTGCTGTGTTCTGCTCTCCACAGATGCAGCAGCAGCCCCAGCTTTCACCAAGCAAACCGAGCAAAAATAAAACACAAATGAGCACCGCAGGCTATATAATTATATGGATATACATAGGGTTTTGTGTTTGTGTGTGTGTGTGTGGGGGTGTTATGTTTACATTTAAACTCTGTAAACACCTGTCACACACGTGTGCTCTCATCAATATGGTCCTATAATGTGCGTGTCAAAGGTTACCAAACAAGCTCACGGCTGAGCAAGCAGAGGGATCAAACAGAGAAGAGCAGGAGGCAAATCAGTTGACTTTTTACCCCCAGATGGGATGACTACTGACAGCAGCTCACAGCCACACAGTCAAACACATGCTAACACACACACACACACACACACACTTCTGAGTCGTGCCAGCCTGTTCTCATTCCCAAAGGCGTCAAATACCGACTGCTTTGTCGCGGCCATTGGTGCACGAGGCACACTTTAGCGGCAGTATGAGACGCACCGGACTTTTCCAATAACTACAATGTACAATGTCAACCCATATGTGTCAATATTAAACGCTCAGGGAAAGTGTGCCGGGAGTGTGGTGACATAAAGGCGAAAAGACAAACACCAGATAGGCGGGAGGGGAGCTGGATGGGTCCAACAAACACAGGGCTTTCATCCAGGAGACAGATTTTCGTGTCCCGTTCGTCACGTTACAATCAACTGTTCATTTGTGTCCCGTGTTCACAACGTTCAGTGTCATTTTCATTGTAAACGTAGTAGTTTTAAACCCAACCATGTTGTTTTTTTCCTAAACCTAACTATAGTGCTTTTATTCTTTACTTCACAACATTAAGCATGTGTTTACTGTGACCGAAAAGTGATGCCGAGGGGTCTGACAAATCGCAGTATATGACGAGTCGGGATGAGCATGTGTCGTGCACATATTTGCCATTGCTCACAAACACACTTACTATCTAGTCCTTCAGCATGCATGGAGCTAATTGGGGCCTGATGAGGAAGTCCACTTCACATCCAGAGAAACAATGAAGCAGGCAGCAGAGGATATCGCCAGCCAACACAAATGGAGTCACAGAATGGCCCTACAGATAAAGATCTCCGCCAGCGCCTCCGAAACCCCACAGGAGCATTTTCCTCTCCCGCGCCTTTTTTCTTCAGGTGCTGGCACGGATGAACATGAAGGGGCCTAATTAAGGGTCGTTTCCCGGTGGGAGTCAGCTGTATTATTTGCCCAGTCCGATATGCAGCCGGTGCTGCTGTTTTCCATTTCCTTCTGGGCCTCGGGCCTATGTGCTTGTCCTACTTCAGTCCACAAGGTGCTTTCAGTGTGATAAAAGGGGACGGGCGAGCCTGGAGGACACGTGAGGACAGAGAGGGAGCCTCTCGCTTTCTTGTATGACATTGGG
This sequence comes from Sebastes umbrosus, assembly GCF_015220745.1. Lineage (NCBI taxonomy): Eukaryota > Metazoa > Chordata > Actinopteri > Perciformes > Sebastidae > Sebastes > Sebastes umbrosus. Next base: position 4,119,755 of record NC_051272.1, read on the forward strand.
AACATGTTCGAATTTAGCCTTTTGGACTTTGGGAATTGATTTAATCGAGGTAAAATTGATTACATTAGCACTACAGTAGCTCATTATCGGTGCAGTGAGTCTCAGTGAGTCTTGATACTTTGGCCACAAATGTCAAATTCATTGATGACTTAGTTGTCAGACTCCTTCAGAGCCACAATGCCTTTAGAACCCTCACTGCAGCCACAAAATCAGTTCAAATGAACTAATTAAATATTATTAGACACCACTGGAAGAAAGGGTTTGTTATCTTTGGGTGCGTAGCCCTCCACAGCTCAGGCAATGATATCCAGGCAACCCTGAATCTATCCCCCCCATTCTCTCCACACTCGCCATTCTTCCAAACACAAAGCTAATATGCGGTGGGCCTGACAGTCACTACTGCGTGAGGAGGCATTTACATAAGCTTGTGTATACGGCCATTGTGATGATAATAGGCGTGTGATCTCCTGTGTCAGCGAATGAGAAAAAACATCTCATCCATTCAAATAGATATGTCAGCCAAAGCATTAGCCTCCCCTATAATTGGCCACAGAGGTCACCCTGGCAGAGCAGAGAGGCGACATTTAATGTGGCACAAGAATTTGTTGTGCTCATTCACCCCCGCCCTTCTCTCGCTCTACCCAACAAAACTGCTTGTGCACCCGGCTGAAATGTGACACCCGGCACCGCTCGGTGCCAGTCGCGGCTGCCCGTCCAAGGGTCGTGTTTCTGTGTGAGATTTCTTTAATGGTTTCCATTAATATCACTCACGTCTGCCGTCCCTGCAGAGACGCGCAGCCCGTCTCATTCTCTAAATACATTATTTGTGCACTCGGTGGCAAAAGGCTGTGACAGTCGGCTCAGAAGATTACAAACTAACATTGAAACCCGACCTTGCGGGGATGACACTGCCGTTAATCTAGGTGTTCTGGCTTTATAATTCTTTTTTTTGTTTTTTTTTGTCTTCAGGAAAGCATGTGGCTTATCCTCCTCCTCCTCACACGTATTTCTGGTCTCTGAAAGAGACAACAGGGAGACAGGAGGAGAACAGACAAAGTAACTGACAGAAGTACAAAATGTACCAGAAACGTCAGCAACACTGACATTCTGCTGGTGCATATTGACAGCTCTCGTAGCTTCCTGTACTTTCGACATCAGTGTTCCCTTCTGTAGATCAATCAGTGAAAATAAAGCTTGAGCTCTCAACTCTGTACGTAAGCCTTAGCCTAGACACTTTAGTCCACAGCTAAAATCAAGATTTAGAGGACTACATTTTCCGTCAGATGACATTTTGCCTTTCATCACCTCATTTCAAGGTAATTAATGCGTTACCTCTTTACATTACATTTATATTTAGTATAAATATAGTAATAACGTGTCAACGCAAATTTGTTTTAAAGTCACTAATTTCTTTAACACATTAACGCAACTTGCGATTTTTAGGTTGCAGGGAGTTCAGTTTTAAAGCTAGAGTGAAGATCGTCTCTCATTTCACCTTTATTATTCCGCTGGTGAATTTCAAATATCTCATTTCATTCGTACATTTCCAGCCTCTCCACTTTTCTACTGTCATGGTCCTGGCTTTTGGTTGTAGTTTGTTTCCTGTTTTATTTTGAAAGTCACTCTCCTCTTATGTCATGTCTTGTTTTACTTCCTGTCTTTGTCTTGTTCCCGCCTGCTTTCTATCACACCTGTGCTTCATTAGTTAATTAGTCCCTTGTGTGTGTGTGTGCGCTTTCCCTCTCTTAATTGTCAGGTTGTCTGTGTTTCTCGTGTCATACCGGTTTGTCCTCAATTTAGTTTTTTTGGTGTTTTTTTCCGTTGTACTTTGTATTGCCTCAGGCTGCTCCCTTTTTGTTTCCTGTCCATTTAGTTTTTTTTTTTTTGCTACCACATTTTTGTTATTAAAGCTTGCCTTTTGTTCATTGTACCTGCCTGCCTGGTGTCTTGCATTTGGATCCACCTTTTGAACTGAAACTGTGACATCTTCAGTTCCACAATCTCAAAGCTCCTTTCAGTCACAACCTTCACACGCCGCCAATCAGTTATTGGATGCTGCTCTTTAAAGGCCCTATGGGTAGGATTTGAATTCTTGGTTTTGGCGTCCTCTAGTGGTAGCATCAAAAAACACATTGTGACAGTCAGCATAACACAATGTCATGCTGGAAATATGCAATTTTTTACGACAGATAAAAACAGAATAAAATCAGAATAATAGAAATTTAACCTAGAAAACCTCCAGTTGTGGCTTTAAAGTTGTAATCCTTAAATTGTCAGACCTGGCTGACACCTGTGGTTACCGTGGTAACAGCAAATGTAGTTTAATATAAAACAGCAAACACTCCTTGTCAAAAATAGCACTGTAATAATGGTGTTGTTTATAGTGCAACAAAACAAAATTCCCGTCAACATAATTGCCACCGTGATCAGTTTCGACGCTGCGCACAACGTGAGTTTTCCACACAAAAAGCAGAGCTCAGTACTAGTGACGGGAGCTGTTTACCTGCTGAGAAGTTGGAGGTGTGCAGCCTGTTGTTGCCTTCAGCTCTTCATCTAAACAGCTCACTGTGTCAGCTCTTTCTTGTTTCTTTACTCCCTTCCAAAAATTAAAAATGATCTGCTGACAAAAAATGCAGAAAACGACCATTGTCTTGACGCATTGTTGATATACTATCACACTAACCCTTGGTGAAAAATACATTGCATTTCCTATGGCTACTTCACAATAAAGTATTGAATATGCAGACCATAAATAGCATTAAAATGGAGTTTAATTTCATGAACATCTTAAGGATTATAACTTAAAATGTCTTTGTGATTTTTACTATGTTTTTCAATAAAATGATGGCCGGATTGTCCATTATAAAGAGATTTGACCTTGGACTGTCCATCATTCCACTGTAGGCTCTTCTCCACTACCAATGTCTCGACTATGGGCTTTCTGTTCTCTCTCCCGACTTCATGGGCCTGCTTCTTACTGTATGAAGATGCTACATGTGAATGGAGTCAAACCATCAACATTTGACTCTGTTGCCATCTCAATCTTCTATGAGAATTTGTTATTCATTCCAATTGATCTGTCCTCATTGAATTATGTGTTTAGATCATGTCTATCATTTGTCGTTGAGGTCTGGGATATCTTCCTCCTCTATTTGTTCACCACATGCAATATCTTAGACCTCACCGACTGGAATTTGATGAAACTTTGGGGACTTTGGGGGCTTTTCTGCCAGTTTCAAAATGACAATGCTTGACCAACAGCAGGCGCTGCAATTACAGGTCAAAATAAAGTGACTTGTTTGCTGCCCATGGCTTCAGAGAGAGAGAGTGCAACATTTGCAGAGGACAAATGTTGCAGTCGGCTGTTGCCTTGTCACTTTTTGTCATTCTTTCTCCAAAGTCATCCCATGGTGTAATGCACCCAACTGTCATCATCTGCTCTCAACACTTTAAACCACACAGCAAGATGAAACACAGTGTGCTGACACCAGGTTCATCTGAAAATGAATGTTAAACACTTCCAAAGAAGACAGGACATTCACAGCAAATTAAGTGTATTAAACAATGTATATCAACAAAAAATAAATGAATTTGAATTTTGTATGAATTTGGGTGTGACTTTGAAATAAGCACCCAAATATTGTAATATTTTGAAGGGGATCAATTCTTTGACTTTGAGCTAGAATTTCTCTCTGCCTAAAGCTGTCAGCAGGCTTCAAACAAAGTGCTTGTTGGTGTTCAAAAGCGGCTCCAGAAGACGGACTAAATTCATCCAGCAAAAACCCCAGCGCCGGGAGTCACAGTGGGCTGGTGGAGCGCTGGATCTAACATCAGTAACAGGAAGTTTGCTGATCTGGCGGGGACTCGGTTACCTTGCTGGATTATCGCAATGTCACAAGATCATGCGAGAATTGCGGGATCACACATCATACGAAAATCCACCTTGTCAGGCTTCAAGTAATGCGTTATTTTGTCCGACAAGCCAGGTCACGGACCAATCAGCATCCTGTGAGGAGCCACTGTGCTGCAAATAACAATGGCGGCTCCTGAAGAGGTTAGGGTATAGATGCTGCACTAGGATCAGTTATATCAGATCTGGAGAGTATTTCTTTGTTGAAAGAAGAGCAAGAACGACACTGAAGGTGTTTCTCGATGGTAAGATGTTTTCGTTCTTCTCCCGACTGGCTACGGCAAGAGCTTGATTGACAGATGGTTCATCCAATCACCTGCCAAGTGTTTTTTGAAAGTGCCTGCCTTCCAAACAGTTTCCAATGACGGCTTCTCAGAGTGTTCTGTGAAATAAATCATCTGGAGGGGGCTCAGGTTAGGGAGTTGGGGCAGTCCTCCCGGATCAGACCCCCAGTGCTGGGGTTTGCACCACTGGCTGAACTCGAGCTAACTCCTAACTGAAGGTCCGTCTCCTTCAGGGCAAAATGAAAACATGAGTCGTTTTCTCATTTCTGCCACTTTGGATTTAATTCAATAAACAAACAATCAAAATGTACACAGAAGAAGCTCTACTTCTTGGTCCTCTCATGTTGGACTGAGGTCAGACTGGACGCTACAGTGACTCACTATCGCCTCTTGAGGTAAAAGTGGTATTATAAGACAGGACGGGCCGGGGCTAGCTGGTTAGCATACTCATCTCTGTAGATATCTCTGTAACACAATACATTGACGTCTCTGACATAACGTCAACACTGTAACCTCTTCACATTCTGTTGATAATGTTTTATTGTTTTTTTAATGTTTTAAACTGAAATTCTGGCCAGATGTTACCCATCGCCCCTTTAAGCATTATCTATTAAGAGAAGGAAAAAGCCTGACTCACCCCCTCCTTCTTTTCCCAGATATCGTCGGATCGTAACCGGCGACCACCTGGCCTGACATGGCTTACAGAAGATTTAACAAACATTTAATTTACTCTGTAGGAGTTATTATAAGCTCTTCCAAAAGTGCCAGAGAATAATTAATCTTCAGATGTGATAGGAAATGGGCCACAGGAGCCACAGGGTGCCATGGGCATTATATCGGAAGATAAGGGATACTTGTTTTAGAAATGTACAAAAGAGAAATAATTACTACTTTTGATTCCAGCAATCAAATCGCCTCGGAGTGCTCTCTCCCAGAATGAGTACGGGAGCACATGGGACCGAGATCGGCCTCCTCATGCGTTATAATGTTACACCTCATCTGTGGGCATGGCCGGCGGCAACAGCATGTTTTCCACACAAGATGATGAAAAGAGAACCCTGATTCTTATGCAGATGAGAGGAGCACCGTACACAGACCCTTCCCTAACCCGACTTACATTGTTGTTATCATTTCTGCCCAAGGCACTTTTATTTATGTTTAATAGAGTATTACATCAAGCTCTCCCCTCTCCCCAACCATTATATACATACTACCCATCCATGAAGACATTAATAATTGATCGCCCCCAGTACTGGCCAGCGTTGCATTGTTTGTTGACATTGCTCGACTCCTGAAGGGAGCCATGGCCCCGTGGTTTGTGGTGTTGGTTTCACATCTGGCCTCCAGGGCAGATGTTGAGATCAAACCATGCCAACACCACCCATCAGCAAAGTTTGTTTCTTCAGGCTCTAGTATCCAAAATGGAGAGATACAATACGGCATAATAATACTGTAAATTAATAATAATGTAGTGAGTCAGAAAAACTCTATTTGCATGAAATGGCCAATCAAAGACTAAAATGTAACACAGCAGTGGGCCAAGTGTGATTAAAAATGGATCATTTAATAAAAGTTTCTTCATCATCAGGGTGATGTTAATATGCCTTGTAATTAACCAGGGTTTCACAAATTAACAACTCATTCATGTCTTAAAAGGTCGGTTCACCCAAATTAAACACATTTTCTCACGTACCTCTAGTGGTTTCTGTCTCTAGTCAGTCTGGCTTTCTAAGAAAAGCAGCAGCATCAGCTGCTCAGTGCCTCATAAAGACATTTGTTCATGTTCAAGACAGAGCGTTTGGCCATTGTAATTATGGCTCTTGTCCGTTGGGAGAAAAGGAGGTTTCTATGTACCACGACGCAAACGAAGATATTATTCTAAAGCCATCCGGAAGGAGCTCAAAGTAAAACCTTTGAATGGATGTCTCTGAAGTTTCTGCCTCCACCCCAATTCAATTGCGGGTAATTTGATAACATTTTATGTAGATGAATAATTAAAAAAAAATCCACAGAGGTTTTAGAAAGGTGCTCAATAAAACATCGCTTTTCATAAAAAAAAATCTTATGATTGTGAATGAATCATTTTTAAAAATTGAATGTGTCCAAAATGAATGTTTTGTATAGATATCTGATGTTTGGTTCCCACTTCTAGCAAGGCTTGTGAGCCAATAGTGTAATGACGTTCGTCAGCGATCAAGTTGCCAGTTAGTGTGGAAAAAACAGATAAATGTCTGAGTTTGATGGTAAGCGCCCGGCAACAAGTGACAACTGACGTTAGCACATAGCCTATTAGCTATTTTAGCTTAATCGTCTGAACAACAATAACTGATCAAATTCAAATTTGGCGGATTTAAACAAAATCAACGACTGTCACTGGTTGGATTGTCAAAAATTAGAAAAATTACAGCTTCAATCCCTGAAGAGCTACGTCAGCGTTAGTGACAGTTGTGTCCATTTACTTAACATTATAGTTCCCTCAAATAATGTATAACGAAGATGCACATCAGAGGGGATTAAGAAGTGGGGGACTGAAAAATAAGTAGGTAACATTACACGCCGTATACCTGTGTATACCTTGCACTACTGCTTTGATGACAAGCTAAACGTTACCTAAAACTAGTCATATCCTAAATTACCATAGATCAAAATCTATAGTTAATTCAGGCCTATAGTGTGGCAAGTGAATGCAATGATAAAGTACAGGGACTTACTGGACTGGCTCTAGTCTGGGGACTTTTTTGTTGTTCCGAAGAAAGCCGTTGTCATTGAGGTCTATGGATTATGCAGAGTGATGTTGATAAAAGATGTTGCTTTTTAATTATCAAATGTAATTTTTCCAATGCTGTCAGCAGCACAAACAGGGTTCCATTCATCTCCCTTCAATTGAAACCTTTCTACATGACTAGATACCACTAGAGGTAAATGTTAGTAATGTTTTTGTAATTTTGGTGAGCTGACTTTTTAATTGATTTAACGGAATATTCTTTTTCATTCTATTTTTGTTTGTGAATTTGGCCTTCAGGTCTTTTACACTAAGAATATGGGATTAATCTGCTTGGGACAATATGAGATAACACTACACTCTCACATCCAATAATACGTAGACGTACTCCAACTGTGGTAATGAGATTCCTGCAGCAACAGCGTGCGTCTGAATGTCAGGCTGCTGAAGGTTATACTGAATGCTCCGGATGGCTTACTCATCAAGCAATTACAGTTGTTCGGCGACTAACGCGGTTGATCCCGACAGACCATCCGCCGTGGTTGTCAGGGAGACCAGTGTGTCTCCCTTTACGCGTGGGATTAGCATGCCTCTCATATCGGGATTGTTGTCTGAATGTGATTTATCCGGATTACCTTTGAACCTGACATCCAGCGTTCACACTACAATCAGATCGCTCTTTTCCTTCACAACAATGCAAATGTATCTGCTTTCTTCGCATTATATTTCAAGTCTTTTCACATAAACTTTTTCTTTCACTCCACAAAAGGTTTTCCAAGATCAGACATATTTTTTTGGGCATGTTGGGGATAAAAACCGAGTAGAAAGCAGTTTATTATCATTACTGTTGAGCATTAGTATTCCAACCTGAAACAGATTCACAAAATTCCTCTCACCTTTATGTGCCACATCTGAACTATTACTTTTCTTAAATTAAAATGAAACCATATCTGAAACTTCATCTGGTCCACTTTTACATCACTGAACCCTTTCTGAAACCAATCTGAACACCTGACACATACTGTATGTTGACAGCAGCTGCAAAGGAGAATCACTGTCAATTTCTATATGAGCCACTTCATATAAAAAGCAATCATAAGACAAGCAAAGACCTCAATGCCTTCCACCGTGCACCAAGAAACTCCTACACACTCTGTTTCCCTTCGCAGTGAAAATATTTGATAGAAAATGCAACATTTAAATCCTGAAGAGTTTGTTAGTTTAATGGTTTCAGCAGAGGACGTCATGTTATAGAGACATTTTCACAGCTTTGGCGAATCAGAACAAGAAGAAACAGACTTTCTTTATGGTCAGATCTCGCTTTCCATCTGGTGTGACACAAATGGCAAACACAACGAGACGGAGAACTGAGTTCTCTCCAGCATAATGAGAGGTGATGGGAATACAACATGTGCTTTGGTGGATATTCTGTTAAATGTCCATATTTATTACCGAGGGACTGGACAGTCTCCATTTGAGTCTATAAGGAATTTCCATTTAAACAGCATCATTAAAAACGATAGAGAGAGAGAGAGAGAGAGAGAGAGAGAGAGAGGCACGGCAAATTGAGAAAAACTGACACATACATTTTCTCACAATGCGGTGCTCAAAGTCCTTGTGTGTATGCATGACTTGGTATCAAATACAGACTGAAATGCAACTTCATTATTTAATTAGATATTCTTTTAGTTGACCATAAAGATCACTGCGTGTGGATACAATATATGCTTCTTTTTATAAAGCAAACCCATTCAGAGGCTAATGAGTTGAGCTGAGTTAATGAATTTCTCTAAAGATGCAACACACACTCGACCATGTGAGCGCGCAAATGCCCAACACACACATAATGTTCATTATTATTGGGTAATGTGAGAGAATATCCACATCGTAAACAATGGGACTTCCAAAGAGGGCCCAGCATTTAATCCAAAGTAAAGCCGACTGCTTGCAAAGAGCAATAATTGCTATTGATGCTTTAGATGTGCAGAAACAAACAGAACAGTGCATACAGAGCAGAAGACGAACAGAAGGGTGTCAGTACTCTAACATGCAGATACAGTGTGCAGGGCAGTTGGAGCTCTGTGCTCTTCCTTAGGCGTAATTCTGCCTGCCTGCTGCATGGGATTATTTTCAGAAACACTTGACTGCGGGAAAGAATTATACCGTAAATTAACATGTTTTTTTTTATTTGAATAAATGAAGCTTCTAACTATCACCAATGCTTTTTATTAGCGCATATAGAATGCCTGTATAGATGTTTTCATTGGAAATGTGTCAGTAGGAAATTGCTTGGATCCACATTTATTTCCAGTCAGCTGCTGTTATTAGAAATGATTGCAGTGGTATAAACTTGGACTCTTATGGTGTAGATATCATAAAAAACTGACTCAGTTTATATTAAGTTGTCACACACTGACAGTCCTTGTTTTTGAATCGTAGTGAATACATTTGTGAGAACAGCATCTCTTTATGAGAGTGAATCAAAACACAAACAAAGCCAATAGTAGAAACTGGTGCCACCAATTGGTGGTACCATTCTGCAGCAACAGATTTAGGTTTTGGACCATTTTGGAACCCCACAAAGCAGCCTCCGGTAGCAGCAAACAAAAAAGGGAACTCATCAAACCTCCAAACTTTACACTGGTGTTTGTGGATTTGGCTGTGGCTGCCCACTACCCCCTGATGTTTTTCCATCACAGATGCATTGTTGCCTTCAAATACAGGCGGCTCTGAAAGAGCTCTGTTTGAAACTGTACAGCAGAGGTCGTACGGGCAGTAACCTCTTGATAGCCTCCATTTTTGTTTTGTTTTTTGTCTTCCGCCATTTTGTCCGGTCATCCATTTGGGCTTGCACCTGCTGAGCGCTGTTAGAGGACTGACATTCTGCCTCACCTCAAGGCCAGTGTTGTTATAACAAATCGTTGTTGAATGTCACCCGCGACCCCCTACAGATAGATGGATACAGATGGATGGATGCATAATAATCTACATTTTTACTGAGGATTCATTTCATAAATCTTGTGTATTGATTGGCCAGTTTGTGGGGATATTTTTTACACTGATTGGTCAGTTTTGAATAGAAGAAAAAAAAAAAAGAAAGGTAGAAAACCTTGACGAATTTAGGAGACATGAGAGCGGTGCACAAAATCAAAACGCTCAAACAGAAATATAAAAGGGAAACCAGGAGTAATTTAAAAAAAAATACCAAAACTACCCAGATTTTGCAGGTCCTGCAACTCAGCGGTGGCTAGCGCTAATGTTAGCATGGTTCCTCAAGAGAGTGGCCAATAAGACAACAAGCAGATCTCCTTAGTGCAAAATGTTAATTGTGAAGAAGAGCAAATTCCGGCTCTACCGGGGCTGGACATCGACTCTGAAACAACTGAAACAACTATGTTTGAAATATTTTGAAACCTCCATTATTTAGGCCCATAATTTTGCTAGCTAGTAGTAATATCTGCCCTTTGCCAGTACATTCTACACACTATGTTACTGCTATCAGTTGCAAGTTGGTGGAACAGCGTGAAACCATCGGCGGATATGTGTGTCATAACATGGACATCCTCATATGTGCTAACAAAGAAAACGGGGACCCTCTCATCAAAACACTCAACAAAACGCTCCATCAAGTACCTTAAATGTCTTAGTTGTAACTTAAAAAATAAAGATACAAATAATAACACCATAGTTTTTTATGATTGCTTACACACTAAACGTGAATGCTTAGACAAAAGCATTGACAAAACCTTAACTTGTGTAACCATTCCTTTAACAAAGGCACCACAAGCACATAGTACACATGTTCTGCTTTGCAGTTTGTTTGCAGTTCTTCAACACAATTCTTGCAAAACACTCAACACTGTTTATCACAATAGACACGCATGTTCAAGAATGAAATCTCTTGCAATCATTGAGAAAACACTTTTCAAAATCATGCTTAAGCAGTCGTCAAACACTGTAAAGATGAACACAGTCACAACCTTTACTCAGCGAAGAATTTGTTTAAGCAAGACCTGAGCGAGATTTACTCTTGCCCCACTCTTTCCTCCAGAGACGTTCAATGTCTGAGTACCTTCGAATGCATTATTTAACTGCGTGATGTGTTGAGGTCACTGCGGCTTTCCGTTCAAGGGCTCCAGAATTAAAAATGTATCACAAGAGAAACTACTGTGTTTACTCCAGTGCAAAACCTGCAGACCTTCTACCAGACACAGGCAATCAAACCTCATTAACAGTGCAGCAGCGGCGTGCATATTGTATTGGCAATATGTCACATGTAGAGCTGCCTGTGTGTCTTCAGGGATAATTTCCATGAAAAAATTGTCATATTTATTTACGTGGTTCAAACGAGAATAGAAATGGGAACAGTTGCCTGCTCAAGGAGAGAAGATACCACGAGTGGAAAATGGTCGTTTGGCCTCATTCTTTTCTTTTTATTTATCCTTCATGATAAAGTGCAGTGTAACCAATTAAAACTGCAAAACAATATTTGGGAGAGGTGCAGCAGTCTCTCAAGGCCAAAGTAGAAAATGTATTCCAAAATGTATTATGTGTAATATTGTTTTTGAATACATGTTTCACTTTAACCTTGAAAAAATGCTGTGCCTCTTTTTTAAAAAATCTGAAAGTACTGTAAGATCTATTCAATGAATATAATAAATGCAACATGACAAACATTCTTTAAATACTCATGAGGGAAATGAAAAAAATAGGAAAATTAGAAATGTGTGTGTTTGGTTTCATGGTCTTAAAGCTTCAGTAGGCAGAATAACCTTTCAGCATATTGTAATTCAAGTGTTCTGAGAGATAACTAGACTTCTGCACCTCCTCATGGCTCTGTTTTCAGGCTTTAAATCTAGCTCGTGACGGAAGACTTTGGCCAATCACAGGTCATTTCAGAGAGAGAGCGTTCCTATTGAGCGCTCCTATTGGCTGTTCTCCGTCTTGTGGGCGGTGCTTGGTGTTTCCTTAACTGATCTCAACATGACTGCCAAGTCACAAACTTCTCTTCTTGCCGAGACACATGCTCTTTTTCAGATTACCTGTCTCATGCACTACTGTCAGGATATAGTGACCGTTTTATAAGATTAACTTTTTTTAATCATATTTGCTCCATTTCTACCCACTGCAGCTCTTACATTGATTTAAATGTAGCAGCAACTAACACCAACTCAAGACGTTGCTTAAATCTGTGTGATATTTCTCGGGACTTTATTTGTGTCATGTATCATATCAAAGTACCTCCCGTGGCGTACATGGCCTCATTTCTGCAACGGGACTTAAAAATATAAGAAAAATCTCCCTTGAAAAGTCACTTGCTTCTAATACCCTACAGCCAGCCACTGTTGACTCTGCGGAGTCCAGTCGGTGTTGGAGGCGCTCCGTTTCTGTACATACTGACCTCCCCGGGAGGATCGCTCCTATCGTCTCAGCTGCATGTCACTCCAAGTCAATTAAAAGCGGACTGGAAGGCCGGTCCGAAGAGACCGGACACAGGAGTGACAGCTGGAGTAAGAGAAGGAGAGTGTGGGAAGGAGTGGTGGATGAGAAAAAAGAACACGGAGAAGAGATAAGGAGAATCAGGGGAGATGGGAAGGGTTGGAGGGATGAGAAAGAGACCGTGGAGAGAGGAGGAAAGGAGTGAGCGGTTGGATGATATGAGAGGAGGAGAGAGGAGACAGCGGGTGTGAATTCATGGAGAGTTTAGAGACTCTGTTCTTAGTTTGAACACACACTGATGTCTCAGTCTGCGCCATCAGAGAGGTCTTTCTCTGCTGGGGTAAAAACTGGCCAGCTGCTGGGAAGGAGAGAGGAGGGGGGACAGGATGGAGGGAGAGGATGAAGGGAAGGATGGAGGGATCTGAGATGGACACTGGAGGCGGAGCTGGCACTCGTCCTTTCCTGGCCCTCTCTTTGGCCCCGATCTCTCCCTCTCTCTCCCCCCCTCTCTCTCCCTCAGTAATAAACGATGCCCTGATCCAAAACACAGTACTTTGTGTTTGTGGGACTCAGCCTGACGGATCACTGTGGGAAGGAGGAAGACGTTCCGGAGTCGCCAAATCCCTCTGCTGAGCGCTCTCACCAGCTGTCATTTTTTCTCTCCCTGCACATACATAACTCAAATGTGATGGTTAATGATAGAATATTCTGGCAGTAATTAGCACTTTCCTGCAACCCATTTCTTCCAGCAGATGAGTTGTTCAGGGTTTAGTATTGAATTTGTTCTACCAGGGAGCTATGTCTCCGGGGTATTCACTGTGTTGTACCACTTTATAATTAACTATACTTCATAAAAGCTTTTTAAGTTGCAACTCATGGCCTTATTAATGGTTAACAAGTGATTTAATAATGCTTGATAGATAAGTAACAGGAACTGAAAGTTCGTTAGGGGGATAACTAGAAAGTGAGTAAGTCATTAAAGCTTCAGTGTGACTTTGATCGATCACAGGTCATTTCAGAGAGAGAGCGTTCCTATTGGCTGTGCTCTGGCTGGTGGGCGGTGCTTAGTATTTCCTCAACAGATCTCAACATGGCTTTCTCATTTTACAGCTAAACAGTATATTACAAGATGTTTCTGAAAACATTTGAGGCAAGTAATAGGTATTACAGTAACATCATATTGATTCATATTTGATCAGCGCTGCCTAGTTTGACTGTTTGGTCGGAGTTCGCGAGTGATTGACAGCTGCTCAGAGACGGCAGGCTGCAGTTCGGCTCTGATTGGTTGTCTTCCTCCAGTCTGTGAAATCTTGCAGATGCCACATGATTTTTTTCAGATTACCTGTCTCATGCACTACTGTTTTAATCGTATTTGCTCCATTTCTACCCACTGCTGCTTTAAAGGGACATAAGTCTCAAAATGTATAGAGCATTTCAAAGTTAAAGCATGGTCCCAAGCTGTTGCCTAGCAATGCAATTCCATTGAAACGGTCTATAAGCCATCTGGCCTGCAGTTAGAAATGTCCATTAGTAGTTAATAAAGGGTTACTTACTCAAATAATAATTTATTAATGTTTTATACATCAGTAATAAACTATTTTGCTGTATTAGAAAGTGTTACCCTACATGTGTCACATGTGTAAATACTCGACTTAACGCGCTTCTCTTGCTTTCTCCATCTGTATGTATCAAAAGCCTGCCAACACATGAAAAACATGCACTGATGTCATGCTTTTGAAAAGAACATTATTGTGCTGCAAAGATTTCCAGCCACCTACTGAGCTGAAAATGTCAAGAATGAACAACCTGGGAGTGATGCATAAACCCTGGGCAGCAGCAGCAGCAGCAGCAGCAGCAGCAGCAGCAGAGGCAGCATTACGGTGTCAGTTTTGACAAAATGCAGATCTCCTTGAGGCATGACCTTGTTGTCATTGTGCCGGGCAATAATGGATGCCACAGTGTAGTAACGGCTGAACCTTACAAGCCTTTGTTTGTGTGTGTGTGTGTGTGTTGTGTGGGTTTTTCACACAAAAATCAAACTAATACGTTAGAAGCACGTTTGCAGCAGTGAAGGATTGTGGGAGTGTGAATATCCTCCCCAAAATCAGACTAATACCTGGAGGGCAGTATGCTGTCTCTGAGGATTGTCTGTGTAGATGTGTGTGTTTCGGTTGTGTATGTGTGTGAGAGATGACAGAGCAGCGGCCCCTTAGGGAAGACAGACACCAATAGCCATCACTGCAGAGGAATCCTGGGGGACAGCGAGCTTTCACTGGCACCGTCCATGCCAGCATCTCTCTCCCTGACAATCTGGCTGGAGACACACACACACACACACACACACACACACTTCATAAACCTGTCTCACTCTCTGCCACCTTCTCTCCGTCTGTCTCTCTCACCCGAGAAAAATCTTGCAACAGACTTTCCGCATCACACTCACTCATTTCCAATTACCGGGCAGGTAGCTGCCGTTCCAAGACAATAGCTCACCAAACTTGATTACCTGTTCCCATGGAGCCGGTGGGACAACAGATGAAGTCTGAGGTATTGAACGTAGCGAGCGCGTCGGCTCGTGTTGCTTAGAGACTGCCTCATTTATCAAGACGGGCACACACACGTTTGTGTTGGAGAGAATCTTTTTAATAACATGCAATTTGAATGATTTCAATTCAAAGTTATTGTTTGAGTGTTTCTGGTCTGCTAACATTAACTTAAAGTTACTGTGAGGAACTTTTAAATGGCTATGAAACAGTCTCAATTTAATACTGATGCTTCGATATGTTAACCCGATATGTAACAGACCTGCCTGTCCACCACAGGATAGCGTGTCAGAGTCACGTTGTGACTCGCTGAGGCGTGATTATTACACACGTTTATGAAGGTCCAGTACCAGCATGGGGCAACAAAAACACTCACGTCATGGTTGGCCTTAAAACAAATAAGTGAACTAAGTTTAATACATACAGAAACAACGTAACATAAGCACGGAAAACATGTTACAAACGTCACTAACGTAGCTTACAAAACAAAACACACAAGCTCATCCCACCTCATCACATACTGACGCTTTGTCAGACCCCTCTGCGTCACTTTTCGCTCGCAGTAAACACATGCTTAATGCTGTGACCTCAACAAAAACACTTACAACATGGTTGGGCTACTACATTTGTAAAGTGAAAATGTGACTTGACATTGTGAACACGGGACACGAACGAACATCTGATTGTAACGTGAAAGTGAAACGTAACGCACGGGACACGAACAACGATCTCCTGGATGAAAGCCTTTTCTTTGTTGGACCCCTCCACCACCATTCCCACTCTACCTTGTGTGTCTCTTTCCCTCTTTATAATACATCACCACAGTACTTTCCCTGTGCATTTACTGTTGCCGCCTTTGGGTTTACATTACAGTTAAAAGCCCGGTGCGTCTCATACTGGCGCTAAAGGGTGCCTTATGTGGCGGTATCACACGCCGACAGCCGTGACAAAGCGTTAGTAATTGACGCCCTTGGAATGAGAATGGGCTGGTCTCGAACACCTGTCTCCTAGTTGAAAGTCCTGTGTTTGTTGGACCCATCCACCTCTCCTCCCACTCGCCATGAGCAGTCTTTCTAAGTTTTTATTCAACGTCACTAGCTCTGAGCGTAGCACATTCACACGGATGCATTCACATAGAAGTCAGTACAGACTACATGGCGTACAAACGACGCAAAAACAAGAACGGCGTTCTTATTACATGCTTTTGCCTCACGCATTATCGTGTCGTTCACGGGCTGCTATATGAACTACATAAGTAAACGAGACCATCGGTGAGAAGATTGGTTATTTCTTTATAGTTATTCTTAATGCATGTTATCTGTGCCACCGAGTCCGATCCCGTGCAAAATCAGACAAAATCATGCAGGTTCATCAGAAACTCCTTCAGCTCACACTCCGCCAGCGACCAGCCCACCGCGGACACACCCAGATCCGGCTTCGCTGCCGCCTTCGACCTGCAGTCGGAGAGCTCCGCGACCGGTCCCCGCGGGGAGCCAACACGGACACCACGCTGCTGGAGGCCCAGGCTGTATTGCTGGGCTCGCTGGAGGAAAGGAAGGCACGGAAGAACTAGAACCAGGACTGTGCCGGGCAGACTGTCAGACCCTGCTGCAGTAAAATGATTTTTCTGAAGGGACTGTGGTGCTCGGAAACACTACCGCTTTTGTCCACAGGGACCGCCAACACCAGCACCAAATGAAAGCTCCTCGTAGTATTTTTAATTAAGAAGCATTGTGAGCATGTGATGTGCCCCTTCTGCTGGCGGCTTGCAGAAATGATTTTCTTTCTGGTTCATATGAACAAAAAGACACATTTGCAGAGACAATTAAGCATCGGTTTGGGCCTCGGCTGCATGCACAGGCTAGTTAAATTCTTCACACATCAGCACGCTGTTTGTGATCATCTGAAATTAGTTTAAATATCAAATCATTGCTTGTACTTCCTTGTGGGAAAGCATCTTTATTTTATTTTCCAGATGATTGCTTTTGTTTACGTCTCCGAACAGACAAGCTGTGTGTGTGAAGCGAGTACACACACACTGTGCAACGTGTTCGATTTCAGGCAAGTTCACCTTCACTGTAAGAATATCTCCACCTTGATCCTGCAGTGCCACCAGGTAATCCCAATTTAGAACATCTCAGCGGTACATTTGACAGAGTCTTGGAAAGGATTCTTATAAAGTTTAGTGCCCTTTCAAAGTAGCAAACATATTCATGTATAGATTAAATGCAACCCAGTGTCAGTAGCCATGTGGCTGAGGGAAAGTGTTTCTATAGCAACCTTCAGTGCTATGATGGATTGCAAAATCCCTATGTGCCAACGCATACAGACACACTCTCTCCTGCACATGCACACCTTTTTCATTTGTTCACACACAAACACTCCAACACACCCGTCCACACACTTCTTCAGACTCAGCAGGAGAGCACCAGACTGTATTTGATGACCCGGAGCACTCTTGTTCATCTATCTATGAAGCAAAGAAACTGCTTTTAGGTAGAAACAAAAACAACAGCAGCAGAGTCTCTCGCTATAGGGAGATGTGGGGTACATTCAGAAAGACATTCAGTGGGTGGAGAGAGAGAGACAGAAGACAGAAGGTGTGTTCTCTCTCTCCTCATTTAACAACGGTATATGATATGAGCCAACAGCTGAGATCTGGACAGTAGCAAAAAAACACCATCTGCATCTGAGGAACACGTGTTTCCGTTCTGCTCCCTGATATCAATCCTCTCGCTGATAAGGACACCAAAGAAGCAAAGTTATGACCAATAAACATAGATTGCAGATTATGATGATAAAAATGCACTTCTGTGGTCAGATGCAGACCTGCTACTGATCCGCTTCATTAATATTGATGTCAGCGATTCCACACCGATTCTCTGGGAGCAAGAGCTCAAGGGTATTCAGCTTCCACCTTCTCTATCGAGTCAATTGCACTTTGCATGCATGTCAAAGCATGCACACATGCACACACACACATGTGCACAAAAATAGCAACCTCAAAAACAAACACCCTTATCTCTAAAATGTTGCACAAATCCCATAATTACAATGCTCATCACAGTTTCTCTGTGTTCCTCCCTGTTAATCATATGAATTATAATTGCTTCATTAATATTTTGAGGGGAGAAGGAGCTCGTTCTAACCTCAGATGAAGTCTGCCTCTATTTCAGGGCCAATTGACCTGAACAACAACCTTCCTCTCTGCTGCTTCCTGTTCCCTCTCATCCCACCTGCAGTTTGAGCTGAAAGGAAGAATCTGTAACTAGAAGAGCAATAAACCCAATAACAGCGACTTCATCTACAGTATACATACATATATATTTACACACACACAACACAGTCTGACGTCAGTTCACGAAATAATCACTTTTCTTTTCGTTTTCGTGACACCCAGCGTGACTTTCTACTATGTTTTTTTTCGTGCGTTTTCCTACGAAACATTTGTGTCTATGTAAACAAATCAATACATTAAATTTTGTGACTATTTCACAAACTGTGGTGTGGCTGGACTGATATACATGTTTATGTACATGTTGTTTATGTATATACAAGTTTATATATGCAGGCTGTTCTCATACACTGTTCTTAGCTATATGTATGAAAAGTAATGCACTGTAATTCATATAGTATATTCCACAAAATCAATTCATAGTATAAAGAGCAACAAATGCCAAACCATGATCTTTTCCTAAACCTAACTAAGTATTTTTTTTTGCCTAAACCTATGAAAGTATTTCAAATTCAGTTATTCTAACCCAAATCACAATCTTTTCTCGAACCTAAGTAGTTTTTTTGCCTAAACCTAACAAAGTAGTTTTTTTGCCTAAACCAACCCAAGTATTTCAGATGTAATTATTCTAACCCAAACCACGATCTTTTCCCAAACCTAACAAAGTCCGATTTTTTTTCTCATTTGTAACACATATATTTTATTTAATGAGTCATATTTAATCATTGAGATGTTTAGTCTTTAAGTCCTTCTGTGTCCACCTAACTCATCAGTATGTAAGACGTCCTATGCTGCTAACACTGTTCAATTAGCTTTTGACCAATATATTCACACTTCCTACTCTGCCTTCAGTCAGTCAACAGTATAAGGAATAATACCCGCCTTGGTTGGATATTTGTTTTGTTACTTTGCATGAGGTCGTGCTGAAGCAACAGCTCGCACCTCTCATTATTTCTGCCGACACGTTTTCAAACCGTGGACGGATTCACTTGATACTAAACTGAACAGCAGGAGCCAAAGACACCTCATTCTGTGTGCGGAGGGCATGGGAGGTAACGATGAATCACACTCTCCTGATTATCCTAAGTCACATTTTCTAGATGAAGGGAATGGACGTGCATTAATGGAGCAACCACTGCAGATCCCTCCCTCCTATGTATGTTTGGAGGGATGGGGGGGATTGCATGAGGGCTTTAAGCATCCAACACACCTGCTCACAATCAGTCAGCCATGCAGCACTTACATAACGTTGTACCTGAGTTCTTTCATCTCTGCCATCCATCCTCTCCATCCTGCTGCCTCCTTTCTTCCCCATAAAGACCCTTCTCACTGGTCTTTACGGGCCTCAGGAGGACTGCTGGGAACTGTGCTTTTCTAAAGGACGCCTCACTCTTTTGTCTCTGTTGCCATCATAAACTGCACTAAACCATCTCTTCTTTGCTCCACAAACTCTCGCTCATCTGATCGTTTTAAGAGACACGGGAGCATTGCTCTGTTTGTCTTTTTGACTTTTGCTTTGATAGTGTGTGCCGTGGTCCTGCCTGTGCCCCATGCACTGCAGTGACAGACCACCGCCGAATGCCAGAAGGCACACAACCTGACAGCTCCTCTCGCTAGCTTTGCACCTCGGCTTGTGTGAAGCAGCAGAGAGCCCGACGTGGGAGGTTAAAAGCAAGCACTTTGGTACCCGTTTGGCACTCAGAAGCAAACCGTCTGCAAAGACCTATACATGTACAAACCCATATAATGTGTTGCAAGACTGGTAAATGTTGTTTCAATGTATTACTACCCCGTTTTACAAATATTTTATCCCACGCACGGTTTTGAAAAAGAGAAATCGTGAATCTACCAAACTCACGTAGAAGTTAACTCATTGGTGACCATACCCTTATGAAAAAGCAGTATACTTCGAACATATTTCCCAAGTATACTTTATGTAGTAAGTATACTAATATAAATGTACTAGTAGTACTGCTTTAATACTTCTTGGGACTAAATTAGCCCCCTTTTTAGTTTATAAAAGTATACTTTTAAGTATACTTTTAGCATAAGAATAGTAAACTTTGAGTCTTATTTTGTACTGCTACTATACTATAAGTATACAGATAGTTCACCAGTTTTATATTTGTAAGTGTACTACTTCAATTCTTCTTGGGACTAAATAGGCCCACTTTTTACTTTATAAAAGTATACTGTAAGTGTAAGTACTGTACTGATAGTTTAAATTATACTCTCAGTAAACTACTAGTTTAATAGTTTTTTATACTGAAAGTATATTTGTATATACTAGTAGCTCACTTTGTAGTTTATGAAAGTGCACTTTAATGTATATTCATAAATTACTAGTTAAATACATTTTATACTACAAGTATACTAACTTATACTTTTCTGAAGTATATCCTGATCAAAAGATTAAGTACAAGTATAAGCCAAGTAGACTTTTCTGTATACTTGTCAGTATGAGCCATGTATAAGTATGCTTTTGTTAAGTATATCTCTGATAAGTACATAATAAGAAAAATTGAAAGTACATATCTCTTATTTTAAGTATACTAATAGCATACTTGAATAAACTTCCTTTTGGTAAGGGCATATGTTTATTGAAAGTTGAAAAGGAAAGTTTTAAAGATGGATTTCTTTTTTAATGACTTTGAGAGGTTTTAGAAGTATGTAGTCCACCCAGACTGTTAAAAACCCATCAGGTTATTTACTTGTAGTGTGACAAGCGCCCTGTAACAATCACAAACAACACTGTTCTGCCTGGGACTACAATCACCAAATTATGCCGGCGAAAATTACATTACTCAACATAGAGGAAAGAGAATATAAGAGGACAAGGCTTTAGACACACCGAGCAGGCAGGCACGTTTCCCTCCATATGGCCGTGGAGTGTGAGGATGCACGTGCAGGCAGGAGTCAAACTCCAGGCTTTGCAGGTCACGGTGTCAGACGCTCCGGGGGAAAAAGATCCTATTCCAGCCCGGATTTATTCAGGTTTTCACACATGCACTTTTCAACAATGCGCTCCTTCACATTCACGCAGGTCAAATTGGGAACGGCCCTGCAGAACCAGAAGTTTTTTACTGCCAAGTCACTGAGTCAGTGGGGGTTTATCTGTAGTTTTTTCACTGGACAGCATTAATTTAAACTGGCGCTGGTTTTGATCCTTAAATAGACACTGCAGAGGTTAGAGAGTCATTTTTCATCAGTAATTAGTCAGACAATCCAGAGTTAAGACAAGATATACTTTATTGTCCTGCAGGGAAATTTGTCTTGAGCTCCAAGCCACTGCATCACACAATGTACCAAAGTCACAATGTACATACACACATAGAACATAGATCATACATACACTCATGCATGAACGTGCTTAAATTCACATGTTGAGTGTGAGACGGTAGTTAAATAAGTAAAATAATAAAAGGTAAGGTCTTTAATAAAAGACAGTAGTTTCAAATACTAAAATCAGGTATAATCATATCAGATAATAAATAATCAAGTCACAATGTATTAGTTCTCAATAAAATCATATCATATTATACTAGACCTACTTGTTGCTGTTTAATATTTTGATGGAGGACGGAGTGCAGGACGGCCTTTAAAGGCTTTCTTAAATGACCATGGCTTTGTATGTTGTTGCCCATTTACCACAAATCATATATGCTGACTATTATGCAAAACATGCGTTATATGTTCACCTTTCAAACCATTGCTTTACATTAATATAGGCAATGCAATCTATTGACAAAGCCCTGAAATTCACTTGAGTTTTTTTGTGCATACTTTTTTTGTTGTCACAGCTGGATTGTTGTTGTGAGGTTATGCATCGCAGATTTTTCAAAGCAATCTCCACTTAAAGAGTGTGTCTCATAATTGATAATGATTGAGAATTGATTGAACGGAAAACAATGGCTGCATGTAAAGTATTAGAAATAAAAAAATCTGCATCGCTAATAAATAATATAAGAGACGTTTTAACAGTAATCTAAATTTTGCAAAAACACTGGTATGGTCCTTTAAAGAAAGTTGAATGTGTCATGGAGAGTGGAGCAGGTGGACGCAAACGCAGGAGACTACAGGCAACTGGAAGTCGGAGAAATAATTTCAATTCAAGCTGCAGTGCAGGCAAAGTATCAATACTCAGTCACCTGATGAGAGGATGAAGTGCAGGTGGAGAGATGGGCGGAGAAGCTCAGGTGAGGGGAATGAGGTGATTAGGCTAGAGAGTGGGCAGGGAGCTGATTGGCTGGGGCAATACTCTGGGAACAGGAAAGAAGCTGATTGGTTGGGAAGAATTAACAAGGCTTATTCAGAGCAGGTGTGTCGATGGGCAAAGGAGGGAAAACACAGCGCAGAAAACACGAAACAGAAAACAACTCAGTCAAGTCCACAAAAAATTCTTAAGGCGTCTGGACGATTGCACGTTTTGAAGAAAGTAAGTTCATGAACAAGACACATAAATTTCCTGAATGTTTCAGATTTGCTCACTCAAAACTCACCCAATAAAATCTGTCTGCTGCAGATTTATATGACCTTCTGTAAACAGCCTTAGACTGTTCCTTAAATATTAATTTCCCTCTGAATCCACCCACAGGGATCAATAAGTGTCATCTATCCTTCTCAGCTCATCATCAACCTCATCAGCAACCTGATTCATAAATATAAGATGCCATTTTATCTCTTATGTTTTTTTTTTTAGAATGTGAATCATAAATACCAATTGCTGCACATTTTATCTCTAGACAAAATGCACATCTGTAGGTTTTAGTATAAGTGAGTTACTCCTTCACCCAGAGCATATTCATATTTTCCAATTTTGTGTCGTTGCAAAATGTAAAAGGTATGAATCTACAATGCTTTATTGAGATTTCTATGCTTAGATTTTCTATGTTTGATCTACAAAAATATTTAACTGTTTGCACATTATGCAGGGTGCAAAATGGGTTAGCCAAAATGGTTATAAATGTGGCAACCAAATTGATTGTGCCGCCTTAAATGACCACAACCACAAACTAGGGGTCTAAGAAAGTATTGAAAATATTGAGTATAGCTATATTATCTTTTGTGATACTGTATCGATTCTCAAAAACACTATAGGTTTTTAATTAATAGTTTACTTGCAAAGATTAACTCAGTCAAGACTTGATTTCATTTGCAAAGATCCGCGCTCTCTGTGACATATGCAAATGCAGATCCCACTGTTTTGATTGCATAGAGTAATTAACTTTTTTTACACTGATTTTATGCATATGGTGGTGGGTTCTTTATACTATAACAGTTTTCCTAAAAATTAGATTAAAAAAATCACAATATATTGCCTTGCTATACAATATTGCAATATATTGAATCGTTACCTCCGTATCATGATACGTATCGCCAGATTCTTGCCAATACACAACCCTACAGAACCATAAACACATATTCAGCATTTAAGATAATAAAAATAAACCTATTATCCACCTGTACTCATCTGTGCGGACACTGCAGAAACAATCTTCTGCACAAACCTCTTGTTATCGATAAGAATCTAACTCACTGACCTTTTAATAAAACACATTAGTTTATGGTTGTAATTGGTTGTTCTGTTCAAAAACAGCAGCAGCTCTCTGCTGAGTGTTTATCACTTTGTCTCGTCGCTCCCTCCGACTTTTCTCCTCAGTAAATCCATCAGTAAAACCCTTTGTCTAAACTTTTCTCTTTCTCTCTCGTCTCATTTGTTCCTTAGCGGCTCAGACTCGGTCTCATTGCTTCTTTCTATCAGCTCATTGGCCAAGCCTCTGATAGTCTGTGTCTCAGAATATCTCACATTGTTATTTCATCAGCAGTACCACTGGCTCTCTCGCTGCCTGCAGTGTGTAAAGAAAGATTTTTTTCCTTCATAGACTGAGCGAAACTAAAGCATTCTGCTGGTCCGTGGTTAATAATCGCTGTATGGTGTTTGCTGATTTGCAGCATTATTTGCTTGTTTCAAGAGACGTGATAGAAAACCAGTCTAACTAGTTCGGCAAATTGGTCCTTGAATCTGGCCCTGCTCTAGTCCAGATCAACCATCACTGTTTGAAATCATGACAAATGAGCTTGTACGGGGGACCTGCTTGAAGCTGGATGCATGGACACACAAACACACACACACATAGACACACAAACAAACCACTCTCCTCCAAGCCCTCTGCATCTGGCACAGTTAGTTGTTCACAGTGGAGAAGCTAGAGGGAGCTGTGGGTGTTTAATACCCACACTCAGACTTCCTCTCTCTCTCTCTCTCTCTCTCTCTGACAACACATAAACATAGACACACACAAAGACGTACAAACACACACACACACACGGACCCAAACATGCACAGGTGAGTTATTAATATCTCATGAGCGGCTCACAGATTGGAATCAACCCAGGTTGCTCTGACATGTAAAAGGCAGCGTCTGTAGTCAGCTGCTGGGACAAAGAACAGAACTAAAAGGAAGCTTTTAAGTGCACCCTTCAGCTGCGTCAAACCAATGGAACGAGACATTATACCCACAGCCCAAAGCAGCGAGTGGGTTGCTTGCTCAGAAGTGATGTATTCAGAGTGTACGCATGCGGCGGCCTAACCCGAGGTAGCGGAGGAAAACCCTCCCTCTTCAGAAGGTGACTGACAGTTCGGCTTGGTTCAGGAGTAACATACCGGTATTCTGATTTCACGCTCCCGTCTTTACACATCATCAAGGCAGAGTAAATTTACATTGCATTATCCGACGTTTCGCGGAGGCATATCTCTTATTCGGGATTTCACAGGAGTCTTCAAGCACCGCGACAGATGCAGAAAAAGTCAGGTTTTATTGGTTTCTTTTCTCTTGAGGCAGCATGATATGGAAAAAATCTGAAATGCAAATCCATTCAGTAGGATTTCCAGCAGGTGTTCAGCATGCTGACATGGATGAGTCTATACCTCTCTCCATTCCCAGCCGTCACCGCCGCAAAGACAAAATGGCGATAACCTCACTGGGAGGTAATCGCTCTCCAAGGAAGTGCCACGGAGGTTCCTCATATCCGGATAAAAATAAACGACGAACCAAACGGCCACAGGCTTTGGCCATTGTCCTACTGGTATACACGCCTACTCACCAACTGTCATTGCTGATTGAAACCACAGAATGTTCCTGGTAATCTCGTTCCCCAGAATGTGAAAAAGGACAAGAGACTGATTTGAGATCAAATCTGCCTTTGTACGATTACACAACAGTCTTTTTTTTTTTACCTACCGATCAAGTTGTTCCCTGTAAGTAGAATGTACCTTCAAACAATCACCTTACCTCAACTATTACCTTGTCCTAAATCATATCATTTCTGTGTCAACTGTCATTCTGCTGTGTGTTTTTCCTCTTTGCATCCTTTCACCGCTGTGTCTCTTGTACACAAAGCTTATGTAACCACCAAAGTGTGATTTCCCAGAACCTAATTTCACTATCCTTTCATTAGACGATAATAGAACTTTCTGCCTGCTGGATCACCATAAAAAAACTCTTTGAGAGAAAGACATTATGCCATCCGAGCTGCAGTCGGTAACAAATAGACACAGTCAGCATCATTTTGCCAGAAGTAAACACAGAAAATAATATTTAATAACGGAGTGGTGTTATCGGTTTCATTTTGGATGGCTAAATGTAAGAGTGTTCCCTCTTTCCGGGTTTTAATAACAGCCTTTATTTCATCACTGTTGGACGGTTGTAACTTCAATTATGGGGATTTTGGTGATGCTTGACATTTCACGTAATTATAAGACAATCTAACTTTTGATATAATGGGCAATTTCTAAAAAATAAATAAAAAATAAAACAGGTCATGAGGATAAAAGCAATGCTGCTTTGCCATGACAAAGATTTTATATTTTAATGAAGGGGTCTCAAACTACCAGCCTGCGAGACAATTAAATCCTGTCAGCAAATTATTTTGTATTTTTTTCTCATTTTAGAGTAAACATGAGAGCATAAAAAATCTTCATATTACTTCAAGAAACGTTGACCTGCAGCACAGAAAGGCTCAACGCAGGTGGAAAACTGACCATCTTATCTACATGGGGAAAGCTGCCGTTCTCCAGGAATACTATCTCAAGTGGTTTTACTCTACTAAACATGTGGAACGGTATAACTCAGCTTTGGATTGCATATGCTCGAAATTTTGTGTTTATTTATTTATTAGAAAACCCTCTGCCTGCACAGCCAAGACCTGTATATCCAACATGTATGCTTATTTCTAGTCTCTTTTCATATTCATTTTTACATGTATTTATCACTTTTTTGTCTTTGAACAACGTATTCTCATACAGCAGTTTGTATGATATCTTACAAAAAAGCTATTCCTCCTTTTTCATTCGTTTACCTACGAATGTCCAGCAACACGTGTCAATTTCCGCTCGTTACATGCATACTGTCTTTCCAAAATAAACTTCCCTTTTCACAGGAAACAACTTGGTTAGGTTTAAGCAACAAAATTACTTAGTTAGGATTAGGAAAAGATCATGGTTTGGCTTAAAGTAACTCCGGAATGGGCGTAACTTAAGTACATAACTTAAGTGACAAATAAATCAACGTTGACTTCTGGTTTCACGCGGGACCGCTATTTATATTCCCTGGTTCACAATGATGTTAATTACGCACAAAGTGATTTCACAGGATATACACAAATTACAGTACATTACTCTTCATAGTTATACCAACCAACAGTGTATGAGACTAAACTGCTTTGGGCTTCATGACTCTGCTATGACTTGCTGATATTCCTATATTTTGTGAGGATGCATGTGTGCATATATGTCACTGCCCTATGTTATGTTGTTTATGAAAAAATTTGAATAAATAGCTCAAAAACTATATTTATTAGAAAACGCTGGAGTTGTTTTCTGCTAAGCGGCCTAACCGGGGCCACAACAACCTGGCCAAGGGCCCCCAGGTCATTTCAGTTTGAGAGCCTTGTTTTACAATGTGCTGCCACCTGCAGGATTAATGCATATGTTGACTAGTAAACTGCATGTCCAGCAGGCCTACATTCATCTGCAGGTTGTGTGAATCAGGTCATTTTAGCTCACGTGGGGTAATGCCAACACTGCATCATTTGATAAAATGTTACAGGCTATGTTGTCTGAATGATAAAAGTTTCTTGGTTTGAACCATTTTTGTTTTTACCATTATTTTGGTGTAGTGACTAAAATAGTAACACTAATAGTGTACTACTGCCCCACTATGTGAGACAAGTTGTTTCTGGATGTGTGGGCGGTTGTGGATTTAGAAATGGGAACGAATCATGCAGGTCAGGCCTTTGGCAGGTTGATAACAGTGAAGTCAGGGGTGACCTGCATCCACAGCCTACAGCTTATTGATCAGTCACACACTGAAACATATAAATATTTCAGCACCTGAAATTTCATACCCTTGTAAGATTCAGAAAGTTTGATTTTGGATGTTACAGAAGTTTCCTTTATTCAAACACTTGCAGCATTAACGGAGCCTGTTTGGTTTATGCGTTATCTCTTGACGCAGATTGCTGCATGAGGCAGTGAAATATGACATAACTTGCAATTGAAACGGCCGTGACTGTAAACCCATTGAATTGGGTTTCCACAGGTACAGCATACATCCAGGGTATTGAAATGTCTACCACATTTGTACGCTTACCGTTCCCAACCATGACCACTGCAAAGACTGGAGGCAGTTTTAACGTGTTTGTGAGAAATCCAGAGGCGTCGACACTCTCACGGAGGTTCAGAGATTATCTGTTCACTCTAGCTTGTAGATTACTGCCCCATTACACACTGAGACATATTTTACCATGTGAAATTCAATGCAAATATAACATGGATAGTACTTCACAATATCAGGCTGTTCTAAAACACCATTCGTAGATATATTTACGAAAAGTAATGCACTGTAATTTCAATATATCCCACAAAATCAATTTGTATGTAATGCACATAATCGTGAACCTGATTAAAGAGTGACAATGACCGTGTCGGGAGGAGGTCGGGGTGGATGGATGGGTCAAAAAACACTGGACTTTCGCTCGAGACCGGTGTTGGTACCCAGTGTGAAACCAGAAGTCAACGTTGATTTATTTGTCACGTAACTTCCATATTTAAGTTGCACCACTTCCGGTGTTATTTTAACCCAAACCGTGATCTTTTCCTAAACCTAACTAAGTAGTTTTGATGCCTAAACCAAACCAAGCAACACATTCTCTTTACCAAACGGCTGTAAAGACGGGTGTTTATTTTGAAAAGACTGTATGCATGTAACAAGCGGAAATTGACATGTGTTGCTGGACATTTGTATATTAATAACTTTTGGTAAGATATCATACGAACCGTTGTATGAGGATACGTTGACAAATGTTGCAAAAGTCTCATACTTCACAGTAAGGGTGACAGCTAATAGGACATTGTTGCTTAAACTTTTGTGGTCATATTGCAGAGAGAGCGATCTCAGTTCAAGAAAGGCAGAGGGTATTGGGCAATGCTGCTAAGGGGCCAGACATCGTTCATCACCCGAGATCTTAAAATCTCCACGCTCTTTGAAAATGAACAAATGGATGACAAGATAAGTTTGTGTGCTGCACCATGTACCAAAAGAGCAGAATACTTATTGTTGTCTGGGCTGAGAGGGGGCTAAAGGCAGCTCGCTACTGAAGCACCATCAGACGGCCGGCCATAGTTAGAGCAGGGAGAGCCATTTGTTTCATCTGTCCACACAGCTCACAGCCATTCATCATACGGAGAAGGCCGAGCAACTATCAATGCACTTTCAATAACACAAAGGACTGGATGACCACAACAACCACGCAGGCGGGAGGCAGACTTTCATGTGTGTTAAATAGGAACAATGCTGTAAAAGCAGCAACGCACGCAGGCACGGACACACTTTTCCTCTCCAAAGGCCACCAATGACCTTGGTGCTGACCTCTCCACACCCCCGCTCCTTTCTCCAGCTCTATTTCCCTCAGACCTGAGGGGGTTCACGGGGTCAGAACAATTGAACAAGCTGAGAGGAACACGTTGTGCCGCTATTTAACAGTGATGTCAAGTCACGGACCAAGGTAATAGAAAAACTTGAGAGCTGCTAACAGCCAATAGCATATAACGTTATAGTGGCCTGCTGAGGGCTGCAAAGGCAAACTCAGAAATTCATTCCCTCGCAGCTCAAGCTGCTCGCTGCAGCACTGAAGTGCCTTGTTTGCCGTGACACACAATCCTGTGTGTTTTCTCTCCGGCGTAACCTGGGCCTGTCCCTTCTTTCCCAGGCTCATTTCAGAGCCTTTGAGGCAACACGAGAGAGGAAATTGTTGTGGAGTAAATAAGTCACGTCGCATCAGTGGTGCAGTAATGTGTTTCTAATGACCGTCTAAAATGAGAAATCCTCTTGTATTAAGCTGAGGTAATTAATAATAGAAAAAAAAAACGAACTGACAACGAGCAGCAAAACAATATGGGGTGTGCTCCACTAACAAGCCTGCAATATGGATTTATGCTGATATATTCTATGACAGAGACACTGAAGTGCAGTCACAGGGCTCCATATGCTTATTATGAGTTCTTTGACGCCAAAACATGTCATTAAAAAAATATGCTTTTTATTGTAAACATAGTTTTTTGTTTACTTTTCCTGACAACTGAAACTTGATCAAGTTATTGAGATGAAACATGAATACTGGCAATCAATGGAGATGAATGAAAGGAAAGGTGGGTGGGTCATATTGTATCTTTGGAGTAATGCGGTATTTAAAAAAACAAAAAATAAATCTTTGATATCATCAATGTTACATAATTCAAACCATAGGGACAAGAGGAAAAACAGCAACATTCAAGAGGACTGCTGAAACGTACGAGGCACTGAAGCTTTCATCTTGATCCGAGGGTCAAATGTACCCAAATGAGGTTTAGCTGACTTTGATCTGGTCTGAAATCTTTGTAGAAATACCTCCCTATAAGGGTGCCAATATTTCCCTTTGTTTGTTTGCACTGAATGCTTTCTGTGACCTCTGATTTTTTCAGATCAACAGTTAATTTTGTGTTGGCTTTGATGTCCCCTTTGCATGGCTTGGCTTTAGACCTACACTGCATTTGATGCACTCTGGTTTGCTTTCATGCTCTGCCTCTGCCTGTTCCGTACTTCATGGCCTCTGTGGCCTCTGGATCTATGCCAGCAATAATCCTTTCAAAACCATTTGGTCACAACATGTGCGCACATCTTTTTCTGCACCATTATGTCCCCGAAACACACATGTAACATATCATTTGAACACAACGCCGTGTGAGATGTCATTTCTGTCTTCACAACACACGTAAACATACCTTAACCCTAATCATTAATAGCTGAGTGAAATAGTGCCACTTTTTTATGCTTAAGGCACAGGCCATATAGGCGGTCACCTATGGCGCCACCTTCTGGGGGGCACTGGTCACCCATATGAAAAATAAAATAAAATAAAATAAAATAAATGCTGGTGGGTGCCCTTCCTCAATTTCTGCATTGAGGTAACAAATAAATAAATAAGGAAAGAAATACTGTTTTCAACCTTGTTACTCTCTTTCTCACACTTTTTCATCTGCCCGGCCGCACTTATTTGTTAATAAAAGTGTAAATTGTAGTGAAAGCAATTAAACACTTTAAAGCCAACAATATCTTGGACCAATTGTTTATCTATATTATAAGAAATACAGTTATTTATGACAATAAAATCAAAATTTATCTTAAATCCATTGTGATGTCTAGGGCATCAAAAGGGCTAGAGTCGGCCCTGGTACAGCAGGTGAGAACAGATTACTTGAAGAAAGCTAAATTGAAAAGAATATAAATAAAGTTACATATCAGGATATGAACAGCTGTTTGTTCAATAGGGACACTTTCCTACACTTTGTCCAACCTCAGCTAAGCCTAAAATTACCTGTTTTGATAAAAAAATAATCAAGAAGGGGAAACAATTTTTGGACTAAAATCTCCCGAGATGATTGTTCTGTGTATTGTACAAAAGCTCGGAGCAATTTTCTTACTTTTGAATTATACTGAAAGTGAAAGACTGATGGTAGAAAATAAGCCACTTTAAGTGCTTCAATCCTTATTTGCTGCAGACGTCTTGTGTGTCTATCATATCAGTGTAAATCCCCAGACCCGGTGTGAACGCGACAGTGGCATCATGACAGAAAGTGTGCGTGGTATGATGCGGCTGATAACTCCATCATGACCATACATGTCATACAGTACAGCTGCTTGAGGCCTCCCATGTCAGTGGGTGCTGCTGCATGTGCGTGACAGCTGACATCGGCGGGTTGAGTCACTGACAGCTTGTGCCTTCGCTGATTTCACCACAAACACACACAAACACACACACACACACACACACACACACACACACACACACCACTAACTAAAACCTAGTCATTGACATCAAACTAGAAGCCATTTAACCATTTTTCTGCTGTTCTTTTCCTCTCTGAGAGCATCTCTTTCGGCACGACTCTATACAGTCTAACAGCTATGAACATTCACACACAATAGAATACAGTTAAAGCCACGGCCTTCGATTGATTGCCACTGGAGCAACTGTGGGGGTTAAGTGCCATGATGAAGGACACCTTGGTGAAAGACACTGAAGAGAGAAGAGCTTTACATTCTCTCCAACTGCATTGCACAAGGAAACAGTTACCTTGAGGTTTCAGGTTAACTATCTTTTTCTATTTTAACATTTAGAGAATTCCCATTGAGTTACTGCTTCCTTTATTGGGAAATTCCACTCTCGTACGCTGTTATACATCATGAATCTGCCACGCTAAGCAAATAGCGTCGATAGCGTCGATAGCGTTCGATAGCGCGACGCAAGGCACCCTTTAGCATCGGTATGAGACAACTACAATGTAAACCCATCCAGCTGTCAAAATCTGGATTTTCAGCCAGATCAGTCATTGTTTATCTATTCTCATTCCATTTCAAAACATTATATACTCAGGCATGCCATATGTATATTTAATTGAGCTATTTGTCTATTTAGAATAAATCATTTTTTTTAGCAGTCAGGTGCTGTGCAGTTACCAGACCTACCACTCTCAGAAGTAGGCTAAATGCAGTACATTTTTCCTTCCTAAATAGAGCAGATAATCATTGCAAAGCAAACATGACCAAACTACTTGATAGCCTGCCAGCTTCATGCAGACAACAGAACACATGCTACTCACTGTAACACATAAAAAAAAAGGCTGACGGGAACTATGCCCATTTTCAAAATTCATACAAGATGTTTCCTATGGTCAGACAGTCCAAAAGATATTAGTCAACATAAACAACTAGTGCTAAAACTACAATGTGTGATGTCATAGGGTATAAACTGGGGAACTGCTTCGTAGACAATGAATTGGGAAAGATTTTCTCAATCACAGGTTCCCAACCTATTTTCCTTGAAGCCCAACTACCTCTATCTTCGCCAAGCGAATGCAGATACATAATACGATCTTTTTTGTAACAACTTAATTCACTATATTAGTGTTAGAGCTGAAATAGATTGTTTGTTATTGTGGTTAAAATAATGTTATTTATGGTCCTGGTAGATTGCTGCTAGCCCGCCGGTTAATAAAGGTGCTGCCTCCCTATTGTGTGTGGCAAGCGGGAGACCAAATAGGTTTTTGACCGCAGTGAAAAGGTTGTTTTTGAAAGGCTAAACACCAACACATATGGATTGAAGCAGAATTCTTCGTGAGATAAAAACATGTTGTGAATTTTTAAATTATTACACAGATTTTTTTCAATACATTTATTAAACTTTTGGACATTACAACACTTTGGAGTTATTAGAAATGTTTGGATCACACAAGCTGGAAACAATCCTATACGCAGAACCACTGGAATCTAATTCTATAAATAGTATAATATTAGTTGCCTATAGCCTGATCTTTATCTGTGAAGAATGTGGCCTACTATGTAACAAAAATATATATTTTCAAATAGTTTTATATACAGACTTTTCCAGTAAGTGTGTTATAATGATCTTAGTTATACATGTGCAAATCTAATCAGAGTACATGGGTACTTTTTCTGTTTCACAACTGACAACACTACAGCAGAATAAAGCTCATTTGGGTAGAAAAAAAGAAAACAACACAAAATCAGTCTCCTATTAGTTGTCTATGGAGCAGCACCCTATGACATCTCAAGACTTCTCTGGTGTCTGGCTTTGAGAGAGAGTAGCTCATGTTCACACATATTGATTGAACTTTACTAGGCCA
This sequence comes from Sebastes umbrosus, assembly GCF_015220745.1. NCBI lineage: Eukaryota > Metazoa > Chordata > Actinopteri > Perciformes > Sebastidae > Sebastes > Sebastes umbrosus. The sequence continues at coordinate 4,153,129 of NC_051272.1, forward strand.
TTGAAATAACATATTGGAATTCTTCATTTAGGTGGTGTTCCCCTTTAACATCAGTCAGAGCTCCGCCCATCCTACCTCTGCTGAGGCACTGCTGCAAACACCTGCTGCTGCTCTTCAGGTAGCTTTCACCTGCCAACACTACACACTAATGTTGCTTCAGGACAGATTTTGTGGAGGAATATTCACTGGTTGAGGTTGGTGCGTCTCTTCTCAAAGGTAAGTGTCCATTTCTTCCTGTTTGCTGTAAACTGGCATATTGTGAGTTGGCTTGAGGCATTGCTTGTGTGCTTATGGCTGCCAATGCTGCTTTGGTGTTTTATGCTTGTTTTGCTTGACTTCTGGCTGCTAACTTCTGCTGCTGTCATCTCTGTATGATGCACGTTTAAGGGTATTAATTGTTAATCAGTTTGTTTTAGTGGCAGAGCTTATTTTTCTGTTGGTGGTGATATTTTGATGCTGTTGATTTACTAGTGGGGAAATAATCTTGACACATTTTCTGCACACATATTTAGCTAAACATAAGAGCTATTTCACACAAAGCTTATGTGGCAGCTTGCTGTAGCCTGCTATTCTTTCATTCTCACTTTTAAACTCCTATCCATGTAGGCCTACAGATGGTCACCTTGACATGTGCTTGACAATATTGCTTCCAGTGCAGTGCTGATGTTTTATGCTTGTCTGCTGGCTGTTGTGCTTGGACTGCTTTGTGAGTTGTATTATGATGCTTTCATGCTGTTTATTTATGCAGTAGTGAAATACAGATAATTGAGTTTTATGTGTTATAAAATTGTTTTTGTATATTTCCCTCATGGTTGTTGCCCTCGTTTGTTCTTTTGGAGGGGCTACTGTTGCCTACAGGTCTCTAGTAAAGGATATTGGCTATAGGAAATGTAAATATCAGTGTAGTGTTGCGTACAGCACATTCACATAATTATTTCCCTGTAATATGGCCTTCATGGTGAGTCAAAGTAGCTCTTGACACAAACAATATACGTAGGTCGTCACATTTTCTCCTCCCACTTCATATTCAGCCAAGCATCACAAACATCTCTTTATGTCAATGCTTATTTACTGTTATTGTATTGTCACTCTTAAAGCCGATGTCCATGCACTGATTGTTCAGTCACTGTTTTTGTGTGTCACAATATGGCAGCTGGCCCTGCTTTGCTGTTCTGTGCAATGGTTTCTGTATTGTTTTGGGGGTTGTCTAACTCAGGGGTTCTCAAACATTTTGGGGCCAGGGACCCCTTTACAGCCCCTCTCTTAATCGTAACACCGATAATGCTTACTGCCATTTGTACTCTCAGATGCCATTGGAACTACTTAAAACTTTTCAACCTAAAAGCTTCTTTCATAGTAATAAACATAAACTCATTTACATTTTTAATAACGTTAAGATCAGATGAGACAATCTTTTATCAGTCCCACAGCGGGGAAATTTGCAATATTATAGAATGTTAAAACCACTTAAATGGCTTTCTAAACTAAGGTTGATTTTTATTCAAATTGCATTTGGACTCATCTTGACAGCATTTATAGCCTAGATTTCAAGTATTTGATCTTAAAAGTTTTCAGAAAATGAACAGCATCAAGACTGGCATAGTCAGTAAGTGCTTCAACTTTACAAAATAATGAACTTAATGCTGTGTGTCACAATCATATTAGAGTTTCTATTGGCCCAAAGCTAGTAGGTGGGAGTAATGGACACAATATGCTTGTTTTATTGACGCAGATGATCCCCACCTGTAGATATGCAATTATCAATTTTATACAATTATACAATTTTGCAAATTATTTCAGGGACCCCCTAACAGAGTGCCACGGACCCCCCTTTGAGAATCACTGGTCTAACTATCATCTGTCACCCATGTTTGAGTATGATGGGCTACAACATATTTGCTCTAAATGCTGCTGTGAGCTGAAAACTGGAGTTTCCAGAGTGTGACGTCTTCAGTTTGGCAGCTCTAAGAAAAGAGTTTACTTGCTTAACTAGCATGTGCGGCTTGTCTGTGTTCAGTTTGTGTTAGTGCTTGACATCATGGCCGCCGATGCTGCTTTGCTATTTTATGCTTGTCTGCTGGCTGCTAATTTCTGCGGCTGTCATCTGTGTGCAACAATAGCATGACTTGAATTAATTTGTTGCTGTTGTTTTGTTAGTTGGTGTTTCTTATTCTTTTGCATTCTGTTGCTTTCATGCAATAAATGTGGTTGTGACCTATGAATACTCATGTTTGAGTGTTTCATATTTCCCTGGTGGTTGTGAGGGTTGTCTACTGGCTCACTGGTTGCGTATTGGTTTCTAGTAGAGAGTAATATTGTATATTGGCTTGTAGGATGTAAACATGACTGTAATCCTGCTCGCGGCTCATTTATGTAATTATTTCCCTGTAATATTGGCTTCATGTAATCCCAATGTGGTTCTTGTTACAAACACGGTAGCTTGTCATATTATTATTTCATATTAAGCAAAGCATTAGAAATATTGAACTCAAAGCAAGTTTGCTTTACTGCTCTTCCATTGTCGCTATTAAGCTTGAATCTAAATACTGATGGTCATCTCTGCTCTGTTCTGTCAGTGTTTGTGTGCTTGAAAATACAGCATCCGGCCTGCTTTAGTGTTTAATGCTGATTTGTGCTTCTCTGCTGGCTGCTGCTGTTGTCATCTATGTGCTGTATGTGCAACATCATTTATTTGGCATTGTTTGGGTTGTTGTATGACTTGCTTTCATGCTGCTGATTTATGTTGTTGTGAAATATAAATACTCATGTTTGGGTCTTAAGGGCTACGCACCATCTTTGCCTGGTTGTTTCCGTGATCTTGTATGAATCCCTTTCAAATCATTTCCCTGTGGTATTTGCTTCATGGGGAAGTCAACATGGCCTTTGTCACACACAAGGTAGGTGGCCATGTTTGCATTTTTTTACTGGAGGAATAATCGGTTCAAGCTGGAAGCTGGAGTTTTCAGTGTGTGACAACTGCAGCTCTGGACCTCCAGCGTCTCTTCTCAAAGAGATAACTTGTACATCAGCGCTCCGCTTCACAAAGGTAAGGTGCCTAATTGCTGCTTTTGCCAACATGCATATCATAAGTTGATGTCTTGGCATTGTTCATTTACTGTTTGTGTCCTTGGCAGTATGGCTGCTTTGCTGTTGAAAGACATGTTTGTGTTTGTTTGCTGGCTGCTAATTTCTGCTGCTGTCATCTACGTGTAGTACGTGCAATAGTTTTATTGTGTTGTTTTGGCTGAGCATATTGTTGTCTTTGTTGGTTGGATGATAATGATGTATGCAGTGGTGAAGTATGAATACATATTTCTATTGTGGTTGTATATTGGCTGCATGGATGTATACATTGCTGTAGTGTAAGGATTGTTTGGGCTGTTGTCCATTATGTATCCGTGTGGCTTTTGTCACACACATATTCACATTGTCTCCACACGGTTAATATTCAGCATAAGACAATTCAACTCAAAGCAAACAGCTTGCTTCATTATTTTTTTCATTGTCACTCTTAGTCACCTTGGCTTTGTTCAGTCCGTGTTATTGTGCTTCACAATATGGCTGCTGGGCTTGCTGCTGATTTCTTCTGCTGTCGTCTTTGTGCCGTATGTGCAACAGTATTTCATTCTCTGCATTATTTCTCTGACTTGCTTTTTGATGCTGCTGATTCAGGTGAAATATTGGCGTCATGTGAACCTAAACATGGTATTTGCCACTCAAAGGGTTGCATTGCCGCATTCATATTTCTCTTCTCACACTTTATATCCGTTGGCCTTTAGTATAGAGTCGTATATTGGATCATGGATGTAAACATGACCGCAATCCTGCACGCAGCCGATTCACATAATTATCTCCCTTTTTATGGCTTTTCTCAAGGACAAGATGTCACAAAAGGAGGTTTCACACGCTTCAATTGTTTCACAAGGAATAGTATGTCAGTCCGCTGCTCACAGAATAGGGCAATCTTGTAACAGACAAGGGTTCAGATACCAGGTCCAAAACACACGGATTACACAGATTTACGGCAATCAACTTTATGAAAGGCTAACATTTCGACGCCACGTGTATCTTCATCAGAGTCAAACTGATCTGAGATCCAGATCTCATTCTCTTGAATAACCTACAACTAGTTGGGAACTGATTCAGCATAGGCTGGAAAAATGGGGAGGGAACAATAAGCTGCATGTAGGCAGGGTAAACAATCATACATCATATAATAAAAAGAGAAAAGTAAAAGTAAATATCCGATACAAACTGCAACAAAGTTTAATTTATTCTGATAAGAAATGTTGTTACTGTTGTTATTCATGTAATATATCATTTTAAAGCTCTTGTTGTGCTCTTTATGCTGGAACTATCCATGAGCACATCAGATCAATGTGAAGCTAGTTATAAGGGCATTTGCAGTGGTATTCAGAATTTGCCCCACTGCAGCATTAGAGGTCAAAGGTCAAATTCTCTTGACGTCAGTGTCATGAATATTTGACCGATGGATAGATTATAGTCTAAGCTTTACAATGATATATGACTTCATGATATTCTGTGTTGGTTACCCTCTTTTATACTGTATCTAAAATGGCGAAAAAACATTGAATTGTAATGATGGAGGAATGAAAAAAGGAGTGATAGCACATAGAATTGCTGCAATAATATCATGCATTTTCCTACACTAGGGACATAAACCTTTAAAAAAATCACTATGAGACATGGTCCCTCCAAATTGGCACGACGGACATATTTTGGGGGTCAGTCGCATGGACTATGATAATATCTCCACCTCCAGGGGATGGTGTTCTGGATCAGTGAACTCAACACTGTTGAACCATCAGGACTTATCGCTGTTTCAGGATATCACGTTCCCACTTTCTCCACACACTTCATATTCAGCAGAACATTAGAGACATATTTAACTCAGAGCAAGGGCATTATGTGGCAACTTTACTTCGTTCTTTGCGTGTTTTGCATTTCACCCTGTACTGTATATAAACCAGTTCTGCACTGATGCAAGATACGCAGTGGCCCTTTGATGAAGGCTACCATTGTAACACCATTGTGCTGCATGACACCTCTGGTTGCTAATGTTGTACAGGAATTCATTTCTGCTCTTTTAAGTCATTCGGATGAACCCACGTCTGGAAGTAGCATGATAACGAGCGAGTGGCCATTGTGTCCTGAGGCTCTGCAGGGGTGACATTGAGCAGATTCTGCAGAGCTCCAAGGCGATACAGACTTACAACCTCAGTGAAGTGCCCGAGCAAGGGGAAAGCAGAAGAAATCCTCTTTCTTCTTTTCCCTAACACGGGACTGAGCTGGCAGTAGTACAAGGCTGGGATAAATGGAAGTACATCAGAGTGGAGGGATGAGATTATCCTGGTTGGGATTTGGATTGGGACTTTGAGGAAATGCTGAAGGTGGGAGTACAGACGAAGTTCTCACCTATAAGCTACTGCCGGCTGGTGGAGAGCGGTCGACTGAAAGATGAGAGGAAAGCCTGAGATATAGAAAGTTCCTGTCGGTTTTTCTCTAGTCTGTGCAGAGAAAAATGGACATAAGCTGCGAGAGTGAATGTGTGGACGTTATAGTATGTTAGAAAGTGTAAGATATTGGGCCTTATGCAGTACAAAGCTACAGCTACACGGTATGAATACTTATGCGGTCGTAAAAGCAATTATTTGTGCACAATTAGACATTTTGTCGGTTCCATTAATTACAATTCCCATGCTCATACATGCAATTAGAAGCACAAACAAAACAGTTTAGTGTGTGTGCATCTCGGAATATTTCAAGGACCAATTAAGCCGTCCTCTTAACTTTCTGAGGTTTGCGTAAGCAGAGAGTTCTCTAGGGCTCATTGGCGCGGCAAGAGCATGTAAACCACATGCTCTGACCTCGTGACATTGCTGCTGGTGCAGTGGAGATTAGCAAATGGCAAGCATTACATTATTAAGAAAAAGTCATAGCGACTGCAGCACTGTGCCGAGCGCCAACACAGAGTCCTGTGCTACATTAGCAGCCTCTCAAAAAGTGTATCATTAAATTTTCACAACTCTTGAACAGCTTTTTTGTCTTTGCCGTGCCATATCCGTTCAAGTTCTTGTCTTTTTGAAGTAACAAAATGACGTATATGGTGAAAAACATGATGGAGCAGGATTTAGTTTCTGCTTTTTTGTTTTCTCCATGCAAGTTGTTTTAACCACATACAAAGATCTGCTCAAGCAGCAAATTTGCGAACAAGACCGCATGTCGGGTGGGTATTTTTAAAGTCTGTGTGATGACTTGATTTATGTATTGTCCTCTTGACCCATGGTGTACTGCAAAACATGTTGACTGGTTGAGCCAGTCAATGTGAGACACCTGGCCACAGTGGTCATCGCAAGGATGTGTTGTCCATACTATCTTCTTGTCAAGTCAGGTCAAAGTTTATTATACTGTAGCCCAATATCACAAAGCATGCCTCAAAGGGCTGTACATATAATAAAAACAGCAATGTGCAACATTAGCAAAACACACAACAAACATATATAGGTGATATACATTCAAAGCATTATAAATGGAAAAGTTAATAGATAACCGTAATTAGTATGTTAAGCAGACTAAGTGAGGTTGAAGGCTGATGGGAAAAGATCTGTTTTGAGTTTACTTTTGAATGATTCGACTGAGGTAGCCTCTCAAATTTGGGTATAGGAAGATGATTCCAAAGAAGGGGGGCTTGGTAAGAGAAGGTCCCACCACCTACTGATGTTTTATTTATTTTTGGAATAGTCAGGAGACCGGCGTTTTGTGATCGTGAAACCCTAGCAGGTATATGAGGCGTGAGTAGGGGTGATAAGTATAACGTGGTGCAAGTCTGTGTAATATTTTATAAGTTAAGAGTAGGATCTTGAAGTCTGATCTAGCATGTGCAGGGAGAAAAGGTAATGAAATAAGAACAGGGGTAATATGATCACATTTTCTAGTTTTGGTTAATATCCTAGCAGAAGTATTTTGCACAGGTTGTAGTTTACTAATAGTTGACCAGAAAAAAGTGTATTGCAGTAATCAAGCCTAGATGACAAATGCATGAATGCATCAAATGTTTCAGCATCAGCCATGGAAAGAATGGGACGAATCTTGGCAATGTTTCTGAAGTGGAACTATGCAGGCTTTGTAATAATATTCATCTGTCAGTCTTTTTTATTTTACAAGTTTATTTGACAGGAACTCCATATAATACTGGAAATCTGATGCATCATACAGAGATATAGCTAAACGCTAATTTTCATCCCCAGTCCCCGGGCAGTTGAACAATAATTGAAACGGAACATACAACAAGCATTATAAAATACTGTTCAGGATGCATTTACAGTACAGTTGTGGTTGTTTGAGTTAATAACGGTTCATAATGTTCAAATTAATGATTGCATTCTTGAGTCTCCTTTAACCGCCTTTTTATAAAAGAAAAATAATAAAAAATCATGGGAAGTTTTGATAGGGAATGGAAGGGAGTTCCAGTTTGCTGTGGCTTAAATGTAAAAGGCCGACTGTGCAAATTTTGTGGATCTTGAGGGGATAACACAGTAGTTCTGCTATTGTTCTCAGAGGCTATTGAAATACTTTAAAGGGGGTGGGGCCTTGCTGTGAGGGGATTTTATAAACTAACCGTACGTCAGAGAAAAATATAAAATGTTCAGGCCTCAACCAATTGAACTTAGTAAGTATATTACAGTGGTGGTAGTGTTGTGATTTCTTATAGATGAAGTAGCTTTAGGGCGATTGCACTGGCCCGGGACCAGCTTGTGGTGTAATAGGCCAGGTGAGAGAAGATCATGGACTGTAGCTTCTAGGATATACAATGAATATAAAATGTTTTAGTGGTAATCAATCAGCAGCTTAATGTTTGGATTTTCCAACTATGATAAGAAGTCCTATTTGCTGCTGCAAGTCGGGTCTCTAATCTATAATAACTAGGACTTCATACTGTCCTGAAGTCTTACAGGGAACAATGTATTCTACTCTGCAGTAAAAAAAAAAAAAAAAGTGACGAGGTCTGGAGTACTATTGAAATGGAAATCTGTGCTGAAAGTTGGATGAAGCTGGTTAACACAGCACAAAAGTTTATATATGTTGGATCCACTTTTACACATATCTGTCAGATATCACAAATGATGCACTGTATATTACTTCATTAGCAGAAACATCAAAAACATATGTGATGGTAAATGTGTTTGTGTGCTAAAAAAACATGTTTATGATTTGCAATATTTATTTTACAATATACACATCAGTCATACAAATATGATCTACAATATTCGATTTGAAACTGACTCAAACTTGAGGAGATATTTTTCTGTCCTGTCCTACAGCCAATATGAGATTTTTTATTTTATAAGAAAACATATATAACATGGATCAGTACCGCATACCACATGTATAGCTGAAGCTAGTTTTCAGTGCCCAAGATGAGCCTTTAAAATACAGAAACAAATCAACAAAACAAATGCATACACAACAACAGCAATAATTGTACAACAATTAGTACAATACAGTTATTACATGTAAAACTAAATGCATTAATTCACATGTTCTTATTAAAGTGCCTCCAGTTCTAAAATGATGATGTAAATTGTTATTGAGAAGACACATAGGGCTGTGTCTTGGCAAGAATCTGGCGATACGATACGTATCATGATACAAGGGTTACCATTCAATATATTGTGATACTGTAAGCAAGATGATAATTTGTGATTTTTTTTTTAAAATCGAATTTTGGGAAAACTGTCATTGTATAAAGAACACACCAACATATGCATAAAATCTGAGTTATAAAAAAAAATCTTTTTTTATGCGAACAGAACAGTGGGATCTGCATTTGCATTTACAGCCCCTGTAACATCCAACATCATAGCACTACTTTGAGAGGGCACATACACTGAGAGGGTGCATCTCTTTGCAAATGAAATAAAGTATTGACTGAGTTAATCTTTGCATGTGAACTATTAATTAAAAATCAGTAGTGTTTTTGAGAATCAATACAGTATCACAAAACACAATATCGCGATAACATTTTTTTTTTCTTACACCCTAGAAGGCCCCCAACTAAAAATCAAACAAAAAACTAGAAAAGATCTTCTGGAATTCAGTCCACTTTGGGAACAATCCTTTAATTTTGAATTTTGCACCCTAGTACACAATTTTACAATTCAACAGTAAAATGTTTTTAAGTTTTCTAATTGCATAATTCCCAAACCTCAATGGGTTACTTAACAGCTACAGATGAACAGCCAGACTGTAGTTTTAGTTGAATAAACTGAGGTTTGTCTGCCGTCATGTTGCCATCATGTAATTTGCAGAACTCTACCACCAAATTACATATTATTCTATATCTAGCCAATTAGCGGTGCCTTGATCTGTAAAGTGGACCAATCACAGCATGTCCCTCTCACCACTGACCAGGCTGCTGGATAGAAATCTGCAGCCAGACACAACAAGGCAGGGGGAAGTTGTGTAGAGGTGGCCTCCTAATTAGCAGGGGAGAATGGTTATTTCATGGCCAACTTTAAACATTAATGTGCTCGGAGTCCTGCTGTCAGTGTGGGAACAAGGAAGCTACATTATGTAACAGCCTCAAAATGGACCCGGGTTTCTTTCTTCCCTTTCACTCAGGAGTTCGTGGAAGCGATCAAATAAACATGTGTGCTTCTACTGTAACTTCTAGGAAAAACCTAATGAGACTTTGAGGAAGATCTCACAAGTTGCCCCTATAGTGATTTTAAAGAGCTTGTTTCCCCCTTGGTCATGAAACACTCTCTATGAACCTGAAGTGGGGAGTGAAAAAAAAGTAAATGACTGCATTTGAATTGTAGATACTTTGAATAGAGCAAAAAAAAAAAAAAGTCTTCATGCATTATTTATTTCATCATGACAACATTATAATTAAATGCATTAACACAAAATAGCCCTCTTTAATTATTCAACTCCTGTGTTTTTGTGAAGGAATGTCATGTAGTTTGTTGAAAACGGGGAGGTTGCATGCATAACTGAGCAGCAATATTTCCATAATGGGACCTAAACTGTATTCAAAGGGTTGGAAAGGTTATCTATAAAAAAAAGAAATACAGAAGAGAGACAGTGACTTATGTAGAGTCTCCAAAAACACAATATCTGCAGCATATCTGAACTATTTTTGCCACCAAAAAGTGCAGTAATAGTAAATCCAGGCCAAAGGCTACTCTGTCTGCTTTTGTAACGTGATAATTGCATTGTTCAGTATTGCCTTCAGTGTCCTCAAATTCATGCAGTTAGCGGTTGTCTTTTTTTTCTTTTACTCATCCTGGAAATTATTGGTACTTCCAGCGCTGAAACATCTAGAAACTAAGTGATAACTCGATTGACATTACTGCACCCACATTAAAGATGTTCCATATCAGACCCTGCAAGACGAATAGCTCTCCCTCCAGGATGGCAGCAGTCATTGGATCTCATGCCCCTCACGGAAGATTTTGGTTTAAAGTAATGGACAATAAAATCAATTACCTAGATCAGAACAGGACATTCAATCAATGGCTTAATTACAGGTAATTTAATGCCTCAGCTGGAATTGATTCTATGTATTATTTAGCTGTGAACTAATCAAATGTAAGTGGTGCGAAGGAAGAAGCCACAGGAGACGTGTTTGGGGTGAAAATAGTAAAGTTCCCGGGGGCCATTAAACTTGGGAGAGGTACAGACTAACTTCTCCCAACAGCTTCCTCGGGGCTTCCAGCAACTCTTTTCAGAAAGGTTGCTCCAACAAACCTGTTTACTGTAAATTAATTCAACCAAAGTCAAGACATAACTTTCAACTACAGATGTTCTGATACCTTTTGTTAATTTTTTACCTTCCCAATTCCGATACCTGAACATGTGCTATTGGCCAAAACCAAATACCGATCCGATACCAGCTTGATTTAAAAAAACAAACAAAAAAACAAAAAAAACAAACAAAAAACAAAGAAATATATGTATATATATCTGTTCCTATGGATGTGTTTGATTACTATCTTTGTTGTATGGCCTGGCTGGTTAAACTCTTTGTAAAACATGAACAAATACATACAGATGATGACTGCAATATAACTTTCTTTTATTATTCAGTTTGTCAGTTACAAAGAAATTAAATTAATGAAGCTAGGAATAAATAACAAGTCTGTATTCTCTTAGCTGTCTCCTCAGTGGACAGCCTGTTTGCTAATTTTTCCTGCAGGGTGCAATATTCATACGCCCTACTAGGGTATACTGCCACCCCTCGAAACGGAAGCCTTACGAACTGAACATATCAGTGTTTTACTTGTTGGATTTTCCACTGTGAAATCTTGACAAATGGCTGACATTTGCCTCGCTCTGACTGCCGTTACTGTTACATTCTCCACTAGCAGCACCGCACTGCTGGTGTTTGCTATCGTCACGTGACAAACTACCTGCTATCGGTTCTTCTTCGCTGCTCTAAAACAGTAGTTGCCAGTGGCAGCCATGATACATCCATGGCGACAGCACAGCGAAGGCTACTGTTTTGGAGCGGCGATAAAGCATTGATTTCCGGTTACACAAGTGGATTTTGTTCTGGGTTTATAAATTATGGTATCAGATCGGTGCATAGACTGGTGTACTTGCCTATACCGAATTTTGGGCTATACTGATATCGGAAAAACTCTACTCTAACTCTAGTGCCTCTTTAATCCACTATATGAATTACTTAAACTGCCAACATGGCATATGATGTCTTTCTTATTATCGAGACAAAAATATTTAATGCATCATAGAGAATTTTGTATCACAGCCAGGACAAACTCCAACTTCTCTAAAACTCTCTGTCAGTGTAAATACTCTGCTAGTGCGACGTTTTGTCCCATCAATATTGCAACAAAGCCATCCAGCTGAGCCATCGCCACCGCCGCTTTATACTAACGAAGTTTGAAAGTTCTGACTGTCCGTGAGAGAGCTCTATCTGCAGGTAAGATCACAGATTGCATTGATCTCACATTCACACAGAGGAGCTAATGATAAAAACAGCCATGCCTATTTTGTTTCCATCTATAATGCAGCAGCGTCAGCGAGAGTGTTTGCCTGACTCTTGCAGGCTTTCAACTTAGATTGCAGAAGCTCTCACAAAATCTGTACCCTCCGGCATCTGTCTCATTGTTAGTCTGCCTCTATTTTAAGTGTTTTATGACACCTAGCAGTTGGCAGAGATGGAAGGAGGGAGAAATATCCCGCTGCTGAATTAATGCATGGGATGGAGGAGCACTGTCGGCTATTGTCCACACTGAAGAGGAATTTACACAGGTGTCAATGACATAAAGAAATTCATACCTGCATACTTAGTTGCGAAATTCGCCGGTTTGAATTCAAAATATTTGATCCGCGTGAAGAGTTTTTTAAAATGAGGGGGTGTTGAGTGACTGAGGAGAGAGTGACTCATTGGCGAATGTGTTTATCAATACTTGAAGTAAGCTTTTATTTTCAGAGAGAATATTAATCTGTGCAGTGCAGTTCAGGTAAAAGTGAATTACTTGAGAATGATTGTCCATGGCATACGAGAGTTTACCGTGAGTCAAGTTTCATTACCTGCAGCCTGAGCAAATAAACAACGCTAAACATAGGCTAAAACCACCTTCCTGATATGTTATTCTAGCTGAACTAGCTAGCATAGTAGTAGTAACTTCATAGGGGAAAGAAGAAAAAGAAAAAACATTAATTAAATTAAATATTATACAATAAAAGAAAAAAATAAATGGAGAAAAAAATAGATAATGAATAAAATAAAAATATTAAAAAAGGATCCAATGCATACATATTAGTTACAGAAGAAATACACTGAACAGGAGGAACAAAACAAAACAAACAACAATCAGGTGACATCAGAGATTCAGATCCTTTCCATGTACTGTACTGAAGTATATATGTGAGGTACTTTACTTGAATTTTTTTTTTTTTTATCTCATGCCACTTTATACATCTACTCCACTACATCTCAAAGGCAAATATTGTACTTTTTACTCAACTACATTTATCTCACAGTTACTAGTTACTTTGCAGATTCAGGTTAACAATATAATCAATACATAATAATGATTTCATTATATTACGAAGGAGTTATTGGTCCCCAAGGGGGGAAATTCACAAGCCACCCAGCATCATGTAAAGCAATATATAATATACATATATAAATACCTCAAAATTGGCTCCACCGTTACCAGCTGCAACATTGAGTGATGAACACACTAATGCATCATGTAATCCAATAATATAATATTATTATGCAATAAAAGTTGTTTGTTTATCAAAACAAGATGTTGCTTTCTTATTGTATTCTAACAACAAAAGGTTTCATTTGCGTATTGAAATCATAAACATTTTCTTTCCCTCTTATCTGATTTTAGACTCTAGAGTTTGCAGGTCTGACTATTACTATCACCACCACTTCTACTAGTATACTCACATTCAGTAAACACCATTCTTGTTGCTGTCTGGCTTTTACAGTGAGGTTAGATGAACAGCTTCCCAGTCCCTTTTTTTTTTTTTTTTAAATGGCATGTTAAAAGTGTGAACATTATTTCACGGAGTCTCTTCAATTTTGGCAAAAAAAGACCAAGAACCACATTCAGTTTAACAGCTGATGACTGGATCTACAGACATGTTACTGGTGTAGCACTTGTTGGCCTTTACCTAATCCCATGTCGCACTGGTATTTACTCACATCAACACTCCTCTCACCCCACTGCCCCGGACACACATTCATAGTACATGGAAGTGCATTTTTTTTTCCAATGCTCATAATACTGTTTGTGTTCTCTGAGTTGTCTGTACATTCAGGGATACCTTGAGCTGCAGTCTGATGGCCGCTGTGACAGACATTATTCAAATTATCTGAATGGTAGAATGGTGCACTTTTGTACTCAAACGGACAAAGTGCTTTACAGATGGCCTCTCATTCATGCAAGGTGCTGGCCTTGGGGTTCAGAGTTCTGTTCTCAGTGCACGTGAGCCACAGCCGCTCAGACATATGAAGGCTGCTGTTATTTTAAAGCAAACAAAAAGTTCCCATCAATGGCAAAAGACCACTAAATAAAAAAAATAAATGTTTTCTGCAGCTAGATTCAGTGTTTTTCTATGTTCCCTCAGAAATTCAGTAACATTGCTGCGCGCTACTATAATCTATAGCATAAAGCACTCAAAAATACTCAATAATATAACAATAACCATAAGTAGGAGCAAAGTTCAGACCCTCTTTCTAGATACTTCTGTTTGCCATGCAGTGCAGAAAGTGCTTTGAGGTCATAATATCTCCAGTGGAAGCATTGGCTCAACACACAGAACTACATGCCACAAAGCATTATAAATGTAGCAATATTGCCACAGGCACAATAACTTTACACTTATTCGTGATTCATTTATGATAGTGAGTGGAATCCCGGGAGTAGTAGTAGCTCAGGTTAAAGCCATGGATGCTGTCATTGTAGTGCGTCTTTCATAAGTTGTTTCCATTAGCCTGAGTCGACAGATAAAGCAACGGTTTCTGTGGCCGTTATATGAATACAAGTGTCAATGCAATTTTCAGTGGAGGGTTAAGATGTCAGGGTAAAATCTTGCAAGGACGTAGGTTTTGCTTCAACATTGGGGACGGCACATATGAAGCGGGAGTCTGCGGATTCTCCATCAGGAAATTTTGAACATCAAACATTTCATTTCCTGCATTTTGGTGAAATTGTATCCACCAAGTTATGCTGGAAATGTCTTTTATTTATGTTACTGAAAACTCAAAATTCAGGCAGCATGCAGGGGATAATTCAAAATATTAAAATATAAAGGAATATAATGCAGTGAGGCTCTCAGGCATTCCATATTGCTTTAAAACATACAGTATATTCTCCCTTCAACTTCTCTCATTTAATGTTATCCCTGTCAACACACATGTTGGCATGATTTACTCTTCTGTCCTCTTTTGTGTCTTTTGTTTGGAGAAGTATTAAATGTGCATTCATGTTGATGATACATTAATTTGTTTTAATCAATTTATAAACCCCTGGAATTTAATAGCTCATATGTTTCAGCAAGATTTCTCCTCAAAACATTCTGCACATTCAAAATATTTCCCACATATCTGTGTTCTTTGAGAAGTCGAGGAAACATTATCGTAATATTTTGTGGAAAACGTTGTAATATTTTTTGGAAAAAGTCGTAATATCACGAGAATAAAGTCGTAATGTCACAAAAATAAAGTCGTAATTTAATGAGAATAAATTCGTAATTTAATGAAAATAAGTCGTAATTTAATGTGACTAAAGTCGTAATTTAATGAGAATAAAGTCATAATTTAATGAGAATAAAGTCATATTTCAAGTCATATTTTAAATCATATTTCAAGAAAAAATCGACCTGCCCTATAGTTTGCTGTGCTTGACAATATTGGGACAATTCAGTAGTCACTGGATATTGGTAAGGTCATGATCCTAATGTCCCATTCCCTACCAAATACGCCATTGGTGAGAAAAGGATATTCTGCCAGTACTAAAATCCAGCTGAAGCAGTTGGTGAGATCATTTGAGCTCTCGCCAACTCAAACTACAAAACTCACTTTCAGAACTATTCTGCTGAGGTGTCCCTCCCCCGAACACCTGTGACGCAGAACTCCTCTCAGAGGCGTAATGACGTCGTGCGCGGTGGCAGAACTGGGTGACTGAAGTGACAGCGCTGACAAATGTGGGCCAACTTCACAACAAGTCAACAGAAATAGGCTCCAACTGGGGAATTATGAGAGGGTTGCCTGCCTACATCTGGGTGGACAGACAGCGTTAACAACCCGCAGTGCCTCTGCTTGGAATCCGTGACGACAGGGTTGTCTCCGTCTGCAGAGACGGAGGCAGCTTCAGTATCATGGCGGTGCCGTGGGTGCCAGATGGCACAGTCTCATAGAATGCGTGGATGAGTGAGTAACGTAGGATACTGGAGGTGTGACATGATTTGAATAAAAGAGACTTTGGGAAAGGAAACTATCTTACATTGCTCTGTCATAAGTGGAGCTGAGTCAGTAGCTCCGGCAACTTTTACAATATTATATTATACAGTGAAGTATTATACAATATTTTAAACAGAATTAAACAGTATATCTTCCATATATTATACCTTAATCTATACCTATCCTTCTTAGAGTTTACCAATACTGTAAGGAGATGTACCTCAACCCTGAATATATTTCAGTCTGAAGGCCTGCTCACACCATCATTTATAGCAGCGAGATTTAACACAAACTTTGATTAATTTGAAGGAAATCCCTTTATTCTGTAGTGCTGGACAGAAATGCAATTAATCTGCGTCCATCAATAGCAAACTGTTTAAACAAAGTTGACTGCTTCAAGCGGTGGAAAAGGGTCCCAAATGGAGGAAACTTTTGTTTTATTGAGTGTGAAGGTTCACTCTTGACCTTGGAAATAGTAGGTTGGCAAAGACTATCTTAACTCAAGGTCCACTTTTTTCCTATGCAATTTAAAAACTTAAACTTCATTGCAATCGTCATATACATACAGGAACATACATGAAATATGACCTCTGTATTTAACCCATCAAGTACAGTATTTTAGGAGCAGTGGGTGTGCTGTAAAGCGCTCGTGGAGCAACATGGGGTTCAGTGTCTCGCTCAAGGACACTTCGAAATGCAGACAGCTGCCACTTAACTAATGCCTATTATAATCAAAGAATGTATGTTGCCAAGAAGTGAAAGTCAATTGTTCGTTTCATTGCAACATCAGCGCCCAGCAGCAAAGGTACGCTTCCGCCATTTTGGACTGAAAGCGACAACAGGACGCCAGTAAAACATCCGCCTAAAAAGTGCCGTATAAAAGTAAAACCAAATTATTTCTAATCTATTGTCATATTCTACCAAAAAGGCCTGTGTTGAACAATAAAATATTATAAATATAATGAGCGTTTTCAGTCCAAAATGGTGCTGTTTTAAAAAAAAAAAACACCGTAGTTTCATCTCTTTGCTTCTATACTTTTTGTTATAATATAGGGATTCTGTATCAGTATGTTGAAACTATATATATATTTTTTGAAGGAGAAATGTTGAAAAAGGAAGCAATGCTGTGTATTCTTATAGTTTATATTATTAGTTTGAATCGTCATGCCTACACTTAGCATATGGAATAGTGTGAGGATGATTGTCGTTAATAAAAATAGCAGTAGTGGCAACACCTTGGTTACACATACTTTATTATTAGTAGCTGTGAGAGCATCCTTAATAGAAGCAGTAATTATACTAGAGGGTGGTAATATAGATTTATCCACCCACAGAATCTGTTCAACAAAATACATGTTTCCCTTTTAAATGTTGAAAATCACTTGAGCAGCAGTGACCACGTTCAGTGGGAGGGATGTTTAGTTTTGCACAAGTGGTCTTAAATTGACTCTACAAGTCCTTTGGTACGCACAATAATCAAATACAATACAATGTGCAGCACTCCGGATGATTTGTGCAGCCCAGAGCTAAACAATCCTCTTCTGCCTCAGAGTTTGACTTTGATAGAAAAACCTTTTGATGTGGCGGTACAGTGGAATGCTGAAGTCACAGGAGATTGTAGTTAAGAGCGAGTGAACCACATCATGACTTCGGTGTGCTACTTTTGTAAAAACCACCCAGGACACAGCCGGCCCTGTGCCGGAGGGGGGCACGCAGAGGTGGTGGTTGGAGATGGGGATGGGGGGGTTAGTTTGAAGCATTGATGGAAAGAGCAGCAAAGACAAAAATCAATATTTGCAGGGTGGATGAAAATTCCCCCAGCTTCCAAACCGGTTGTCTGGAGGAGTTTGGCTGCTTCTCCTCCCTGCTGTTTTCTACTCCGGGTGCCCTTTTATCTCCTGCCAGAATCCCTCATTCAATGTGCTTACTCCAGAGCTCTTTATCATACAGATTGAAAACAGAGGGAATCGTCAAGGAGTGAATCACACGCGATTGGGAATTCGGCGTCCGTCGCATATGGTTGTGCAACCTACTTCACACCATGTGACCTTTTTATATCGTACCTCATTAGCGCCATTGTGCATGTGGGTATCAGTATGTTCATGTGTGCCTGTGGCTTATCGATGCATTGGTGTCCCAGTCACTGCTGCTGTTACCTAGAGCTGATAAATGAAGGCCAACCACAGCTCCCCCACCCAGGATCCCTTGCTGCCCCTGGCTAGTCTCTCTGCTGTGTATTGATGTAGAGACCTAGAGACCAGTGTCGCTTGTGCCCTTTAACCCCACCTTCCAATTTTCCCTCAGTGTATTTCAAATTTGCTGGCTTGCGCTTACTCTACTGCAAGTATAACCTTCCTGAGTCCTTGTAAATTAACCTATTAATTGCTAGGGCTGATACACCTATCTCCCGATTCGATACCATCACAATCCTTGGGTGCCGATTTGATGTGTATTGTTATTTTTAAATACTGCGATTCTACAAGTATGGTGATTCTATATTGCAATTTATTGGGATTTTTTGTTATCTTTTATAACACTACACTATGGGAAAAAGTTGAATCATACAATTCTAGGGACTTTTACTTTGCAAAATATCTAAATTAATACAATAAAAATGTTTGATTTTCAGCATGTATGTAGTCAGAGATGTCAAATATATTAGTCATTGTCAGGCATTATTTATTACATTTTTTCCAGCAACCCAAAAATCAAAGAATGAAGACATTTTCCCTCACAAATTAGTGGCATTTTCTTTTTATTTTATAAGAGACATGTACTGTTTTATACTTCTGGTGAATATAATCCGATCAATCTCATTTCTATATACTGTATGTATTTTGTATATACAGTTCCCTTTGTTAACACCTTATTTTGAAAAAGTGTATACTTCTGCTTCATCCATGTTCAGCTCCATCGGGGCCGTTTGAACACATTTAACATAAATGTCAGTATATGGGTGCTCTACAGTCGCAGCATCGGCCGATTTGACCACGAGATGAGAGTGATGGCCGGCTTGAACACACGTTCCTGCAATACAATAACATTTCTTGTCCATGACAGAGTTAGCATGTAGGTTTAGCCGTGATGGCTAGCTGTTTACATCCTTTACTGGATGTGTAGTGTTTACCACATTGGATTTAATATGTGAGAGTGCAGGTAGTATCCACGTGGACCCTAGGTCGTTTTCTACTTTCTCGTTTCGGTTCGCTGTGGCCGGCTGCGGTTTGTTTTGGTTGACGGATACTGAAGGGATATGACGTCACGTTACTCAGACCACAACAATAAAAGCGATAACTTTCTTCTACCTCCACATTGACTCAAATTAAGCAAATATATCCATTTTGGCATTAATAAATCTATCTTAGTGTCGAAAAAAAAAAAAATCATATTTCATAGAGGCCCACCTAGACGGCGCATGCAACACATCAGTCATGTAACTCTGCTTCATTGGCGATAAGGCAATCCGTCAAGATGTCACAGTGAGCATGTGTCAACTGGTGGCAGTGATGGAGGGCATGGGTATGGGCCAGTGGGGGGGGGAGCATTCTGGGTTTTTGGCCGGATAAATCTTAAATGGCAGCTCCCGGTAGCTTCTGCCAAAACACTGGATCTCAACAACAAGCCAGCGACTGCATCTATGTAGGAGCCTCCTTATTGGATGAGTCGATAGCCCCGGGCAAGGAAAAGTTCCCCACATCTCAATTTCACATTGACAAGAACTCTGCTGTGAGGATAATTGTGGATTTGTTGCCCTGTACATAGAAACAGAGAGGGGAACAGATAAGGAGGGGAAGGAAAGGCAAATGGAGAGCGCTGGAGTATCAAATATGATAAAATAACCACTGTAAAGCAACATTTACTCATCGATTGTAATTGCCATTTTATAATGAATGTTAAGTCACAAAAAAATCTGCTCCTCCAACATGCATATTTTGATTGCATTACATTCTGCCAGAGCATGTAAGTGCACTTCCCATCTACATTATGCTATTAGCAGTTCTCATTATGCCATACTCTTCCATGAAATCCGGTCTATGTAAGTAATAATAGCATACATTCAGTCACATTCAGCCTAAATGAACTAGAATCCTGATGGGGTGTAATGGAAGTCTGTGAACCGTTCAGTCCTCCTTTCCAATGTCTGAAAAAATGTTCCTCAAATAATGCTTGTTTATTTGGAAATGTTTGGTTCTTCAAAATAAACTGACTGTTACAAAATAGATGTAACCTACTTTGAAGGAAACAGCTGGAATGGAATAATGACACTCTTCAAATCCTTTTTAGAGACCGCAATGACTTGTTAATATCAGTTACACAACAATTCATATCTTAAGTTAATATTAAAGTAAAGGTCATAGGTATATTTCCGCATTAAAGTGTCTAAAAATGACTCTTATGTTATATTTATATATTTCTTAGTAGCATACTTGCATTATCCCACATGTTTCCAACAATGTTCAAACCCAGAGAAATCTTCAATTTCATTAATGGTAACGGATCGTTTCATTTGGTTGCCTGTCGATGACGACATATCCAAGTCGCCCCATCTAGTTCCTATTATTTCCGGGGAAACACGGAAAACACCGGATGAAACGTCAGAGGTCAGAGAGCGAGGAAGAAAGCCAGCGATCCAGCGATGTTTACAATATTTTTTTTTTTTTTTTTGGAGACTCATGATGGAGCGCGATTATTCATCGCCGGTTGCTGCTGTCACCAAGCTAATGTGTACGATAACGTTACAACAACATTCAACAGGCTCATAAAGTTATCTTTAGTAGGATTTTTATGACCACGGTTTACACCGCTGGACTAACCCACGATGAAATTCACCACATAACATTGGCTAATATTACAGTAATATTAGATGAAAATGAAAATGAGCATATTTCCCCTTTAACCAACATTGGGTTGCTGGTCATACCAAGTAAAGCGTTAATAGAAAACCTTTATGTATTGAATTGAGCAAGGGTGCCTTTCATTGCATATCAATTTGACTTTTCACTTTTAAGAGGAATACTGTGACACTTTAAACTGTTGCGTGTTCATAATAGCTGGTCATGTTTTTTTGAAAACATAACGTTCCACTGTTACGCCTTTAGTCTTACAATCAATAAGTATTTTCCTTTTAAAATGAACAAACAAAAAACCTTATAAGAATGCAGTTAACTGGTTACTGTTTAAAATGTGACAATACTATTTATATTAAAAGAAAAAAAAGTGTTAAAATGTTATTTTCTTAGGATTTACTATTAATAGTCTTGTTAGAAAGACACATACAATCATTTTACTAATGGGCAAATTACAAAACAAAATGAATTAAAGTGTCCATTGTAAACGTTTCCACGCCTCCCTTTTTATCATATAATGATGAAATGAATGTAACTACATTCAACCCTATAGGCCATAGTACTTAGTAAAAAAACAATAAATCAGAGTTTTACAAATTGAGCCTGATTCGTGAGTGCAGTCACCCTGCTCCCAATTCCGAAGGCTGATTGGAGCGTCGGCATTGAGCAGGTGCAGTCCACTACAGCAGTGAATCACCGGACCTCTCGCCCTGCGCGTGAAACATCACCTGATTCAGAGCGCTCACCCTCTCACTCCTGCCATCTCCTCGCAGGCCCATTGAACCCGTCTTCCTGCCTCCCTCCAGCTGGTGTCTCCACCACACACCAGATGGCTCCGCTCGCCTGAAAAACGTTTACCCTTTCAGTGTGAACGTGACTGATTCTTTGCCAAGCGCTCGCATCCTTTACCACCAGTATGGAGGTGGCATGGTGGCTCAGTGGTTAGCACTGTCATTTCACAGCAACAAGGTTCAGTGCTTGTTTCTGTGTGGACAGCCTAATGCTCGCCAGGTTTCCTCCCACCATTACAAGACCAGTAATTGATTTTCCTTCATATCTGGGTGTATTTGGCTCTCAGTCTTTGCCCTGTGAAGAGCTGCTGCCCTGTCCCTGGTTCCTTGACTTCGACCCAAAGTATTCTGGGATGAATTCCATCCCTGAATAGAAATAAGTAGGTAAACAGAGCATATGCAGGCACAAGGGAAAGTTTGAGTAAGCTGGATATTCGTGATGTCCCACTGACACTGAACATGGCAAGCATCCCCCAAACAACCCACAAATCCATTGGCAGTCGATAATGCCTCTTTCATGATATTTAAAAAAAGCTATTGGTTCAGCAATGATCGACTGATGCAGGGATCTCTTAGTCATGAATTACATTATTTTCTAGACATTCATTATCATAAAAATGCATTTCACACAAAATGGTCAACAGTAATAGCATGAATTGATGGCATGCGTGCCATTTTACATCTTGATTTCAAACATTTACTTAAGAGTTTTCATTACTAAAATAATGGACTTTGGACATGCTGCATAAATATCCTCTTGAATTTAAAGGAGAGATTATTAGATTTTAGACCAACAGACAATCAGATTGATCTTTTTATTGTGACTTCCCTCGTCGAGTAAAATTACTCATGTAGGTCCTTGTTCCAATTCAATATTCAAAATGACTTTGTATTGAGCACCCACAGTCGTGTGGTGATACAATGCGTAATGACTAAATCAATAATACACTAGAGAAGTTGAACTTGTATTGGCAGAGTATAAAATGAACTAGATAAATCAATGAGAGAAAATTAGACAGACGTGCTTGAGAATTGAATAAGAAGCTCATGAGGAGATATTACAAAACCCCTGACTACATTGTTAGATTGTCAGAGAACATCGGGACGTAGGGACGTTTTAAGCGATATTACCTTGGCCTTTTTTTGCCCTGGTGTCCCTGAACCCATCTTGATTTAAATAGGCCTCTTTCCTGCCTTTGGAGGCAATAAAACAAACAGCAGCAGACCTTGTTTGCACCCCAAAGTACTTTTTAAGGCTTAATTTCCCCCAAATGTAGAAATAACAGTGCCTCTACTAATAAAGTATGCTTGTACCAGATGCACACATAATAAGACATAATGGAACAGGACAGCTAGTCGCCACCTAAAGTTACATGGCGCACGCTGGTGCTCCGAAGCAGACACAAAAAGACGATAGAATGTGAGATCCCATAATGGTGTAAGACCTTTTATTTTTACAGGACATGACACCGGCCAGGACACCTAATTATCTGACCTTTTCTCACAGTCTGACCAGCGGCTGAAACACAGACACTTTACTAGCAATGTGATGTCGAGGACCTAATCTGTGTCAGGATTGTGACCGGTAAAGTTCAAGTCTCACGCTTTTAATTACACATGTGAACAGAATCATATTTTGTTCTCATTGCCTTCTATTTCACTTCGCCAACTTTAAGGTCATTGGTTTCAAGTAGAGTTGATGGTTTTTACATTTTATATAGGTATTTACATAGGTATTCATGAAAACAAATACTCATTTATATATTCAATAATACGATATAGAATGTTATAAACATTCTGATGGGCAGAGTAAATATATGTCTGATCATTTGAAGCCTGAAACTTATATTTCAAATTAAGAGTTTGTGAATCTGGAGCAGCTTTATTTTAGTTAAATAAACCACATGAATCATCGTTATCTCCTCTAACTTAATATGGTTGAAATCAGTGAAAAACATGATGACGTTAAGCAAGATCAAAAACTTTCACAATCTCCTTAATTCGGGACCATTTAAAGTTTTTTTTTAGTATATTTATATATTACTCTGTTACCCCAGAATAATCATCTAAAACAAAGCCAACACGCTAAACTAAAGCTAGATGGAACGTCACTACTGTAGCGTGGAACAACTCTGCTTCAGAATAGAGCATTTAAAACGAAGCAAAACACGGTAAAGATCATTATTCTTTGTTATTAGTGTATTATTGTAATTGTAATATTGAAAGTAATACTTTTCATATCTAGCATAAGACCAAATCTAAAGTGGACGCACATGAAAATGTGCTTGAACTCATAGGCGCAGTTGGAACTTCACAAAAAAAGGAATCTAGAGTGAATGTAACGTGTGCAATACAGAGAGGTCTAGTGTATTGGGATGCTGTGTGTCTCCTACATATCACTCCGTGTCCTGACTGAATGTGACGCGAGCGAGCGTCAGTCACAAAATCAGTTTGATTGCATTGTTTTTCTAATGGAACGTCCTTGAGCTGAACTGCTGTCGGACGCCCTGTTTCTATTTATTCCTGTCGCTCACTTTGAAAGCGCCGCAACGGGCGAGGAGGAGTGGCTGATTGGTGAAGTTGAAATGAGGAGTTATCTATACGATACCTCCGCATTTCACTACAAACACCTAAATACAGAGGCAGCTGGCTGGAGGGAGATCACCTGAAAGTTCCCTACTTGCTGTCGGCTATATTGTATGTCATTTACACTATTAGTATAGTATAGTACAATATTGAATCTGTATTTTCATTGTAAAACCTACAAACATAGGAAGATAGCAAGTATCACCCATCTTTTAAGTGGTTACGTCTCCAGTCTGATCTCGATCGCACAGCTGATAGGTATTAGGTTTGGCTATGGCCACTAGGGGATTCAGTGAGCCCCCTGAACCAACGCAAACTACGCATGTGCCTGAACTTGGCCCGAAATTCACCAATGATATGATCCACATGGTCGTATCAATCTTTTCCTGTTGTGCTCAGCCGGGTTTCAGTGGGGATCATCTGGCTCCCAGTGATAGGGTTGAGCTTATTTAAGATGTTGTTTGTCCGAAAAGGAATGACCTGGTCCTCAGAGTGAGCCATTATAGAATGTCAAGAATGTTTTCCTATCAGCTTTCGCAACTCTTCAGCACCCAGGAGTAGATGGGGTAAATTGAAGTGCCAAAATTTGTCTTCCTTTTTAAGAAAAAAAAAATACCTCCTGGACCTGATAAAGCACAAGGCTGAAGGATGTCTGAAGGCTATGCAAACACCCAGGGATACGGTGAAAGCAGTAGAAACTTCCAGATTGACAAAAAAAAAAAAGCCATAATACTTTACTTTGCTTCATACTGCCGTCTATCCCGCTTTGAAATCCCCGAGAGGGATTGAGAGGAAGCATGAAAATGATATCCGTGGTCTCGCTGGAGTTCAGCAGATGTCGCGCCTGTGGTCCAGAATTTTTAGTAGAACTTAAGCAGAAGTGCTAGAATGTGTGGGGCCAAAAAAAAAAGGGAAGATATGCATCCTGTAAAAAGTGCAAATGTTGGTTTAGAGTGTCGATTCATGTGTCTCGTGTGCTGTGCACGCTGAAAGTCGATCTTGTGTGTGTACCAGAATGTGCACCTTGACACTGTCATCATAAAAGATACCCATCACTGATTAGACGTTTATGAGTTTCTGCCGGTTCCCCGTTGGCATTTTTTATGGAATGCTTTCATCAAGACCGAACAATTCATAACAGTCTACTGGAGACACTCAGCTAGTGCGAGGCAGAACATACGAGGAGAGATATGATGGAAATGTGGTAATTGAGGTGTTCTGCAGAATCTCAAGGCCGCCTCGATGTGGGCTGCGTGATGTGACCCCTGCTCAGACTCCTTCAGACTGATAATGGGAGGAAGTGAGGGATTGTTTTATATATATATATATATATATAGATAAGTACTTTAATGTTACTGCTTTGGGGTCAACTCTTAATGTAAACACTATTATTCTGAACAATGCACCATGTCAGAGGGTTACTTATACAATTTACAGCATTAGTTATGTGAGAATCTTCTTATGTGAGAATGCTGTGTAGTTTTTTTTAACAGATGTATCCGTTTAATTCAAACTCTGCAGTCCAAACATCCATTTGATATCAACACCTTCACATACAGTTGTCAGTTTATTAGTTGCACCTATAGCTAATAGTAATGCAGTCTAAGAGAGACACTGAGATGCGTCGCTGGAAGTGTGCCGCTATTTAAAACCATTGTTTTTCCATGGTACGGCACTTTTTTCTATCGATTTTTAGACGTACATAAAAGTTAAAATATTTTCAAATTTTCAGCGCCAGGCATAAAGTTGCACTGCTCGTCAATGTCACACCTGGCCCCGGCCGCCAATCACATCAAGCAAGAGGCGGGCTTTACTGCTTTACCACCTCCTTCCTTCCTGTTTTGATGCTGGTACATGTGGTCAAAGAACATACAGTATATTGCCAAGAAGTGAAAGTCAATTGTTCGTTCCATTGCAACATCAGTACCCAGCAGCAGAGCTACGCTTCCGCCACTTTGGAAAAATGAAAGCGACTACCGGACGACAGTAAAACGTCTCTTTCGTCTCTTTGCTTCTATACTCGTCGATGTTGTAGGGATAGTTAGCTGTTGGGCTGTGAGAGAGCTACGGACTATTTGAGAGTGAAGGGGGAATTCATATCTCATGTGTTGATAGAGAGGGACCACATTTTTCCATTGATCGCATTTGATCGCCCAGTTAAGCACGCAGCCGCGCTCCACAGGCGCAACACACTGTTTTGCACGACGCACTTTGCCAAGGCGTTTTTGAAGCGGCCTTGCCCGTCCCGTTGTGATCAGCCCCGAGTACAACAACATCCTGCAATAAATCCGACCTCCATGAAGGTCCTAATGTTCAGTCTTTGTTGGGACAATTTTAGAGAGGTGCTTTGTTTGTTCATTATTCAAAGAGGGGTTTCTGTTATTCAGTTTACCCTCATTGCCAGAATTGGGGTTGACAAAATAATGGAAACACCTGTCAGTATAATGAAATACAATTCCAACGGCGCCACAAACTACCGCTTCCAATTCAATGAACTGCGATGTGGCCAGTAGTGTGGTAACAGTGTCTCAGCAGGGGGCGCAATCATAACAACTATGCACTTTGGCCTTCAGCCTTTTTGTGAGAGAACAACGCTGAATGACAAACTTGTTCCCTAATGATGCGCTGCTCTGCATGCAGCGTGCCATACATCGGCCTTACCAGCTAATGTCCCCCCCATAACAATGAGCAGAAGGAGACAGGTGGCCGGCGACCTGTGAGAGCAGGTCCCTCCGGATGCCGGCTGATGACGGTGAAAACATGGACGGGCATTGTATTAATCCAATTCCATGGCAGTAATGTGGAAAATCCAGCAGCTGTCTGAGCTTTATATAGAAGAGCCCAGGGCATGAGAAACCTGCAGTGATTCAAATGGCACAAAAGCACCGGGCCTGAAATACAGCACTCTTCCCCTGGCATATAGATCTCTGCGGCTGCCTTTTGCCTTTCTCTGCCCCTCTCAGCATCACTCTGCTTAATTTCACTTTCCCTCCAATTTCCTCATTTGCTGTCTCTTATACTCTGATGGCCTTTCTGCTTATTTCTCTGCCTGCAGTTCCTGTCTTTCATCTTCCCCCTTACAACCCAATTGCCTGGGCAGTTAGAGCCCAAATCCATCCTTTTTTTCCTCCCCCTCATTCATGCACGCTCTCACCTTGTCCTTTTCCCATGTCTTTGCTCTCAACAGGGACTCTCAGGAGTCTTTAGGGGTGCTGCATAACTCTCAGTGGGGAGTGAAGGTGCAGCTAAAAGAATATTGATAAGTACATTTTTCTTTCTGTTTAATGAAGATGCTGTAATCTACCTGCAGGGTTTGATAAGGTTGTTGATCAATACCAGTGACCTAATCATTTCTTTTCAAGGTGCTGAGATTTTAAGATTGAAATGCCAGCCCAGACTCCCCCAACACACACACACACACACACACACACACACATACACTTCTTCAGCTGCTCAACAATAGAGTGCAGTGACCAGCACCACAATATATTTCATAAAAAGCTAATGAGCCTCATTCTCAAGCCAAGAAAGAAAATGACCATAATAGTGACTGTAATTACAGTACTTTACATCACAATTCTGCATATTTCCTCTTCACAAAGCAGCTAAGAGCTGGATACTGAGGCCGACGGGAAAGCGGCAGATGAGGAGACATTTTATGTAATGCCATCTAGTGGCTGCGTCCAAAGTAGCCTCCGTGTCATGTGTTGGGAATCTTCCCACTTGTTTTCTAAAATGTGTTCTGGTGTTGGTAGCTAATTTCACTTTATTGTGACTCCTTACGATGTTTTGTTCTAAAATGACTGCGTCATGAAGAGAATTATGGAAAAGAGAATGTGAAGGCAGAAATCACATAAAGGATCCACATGCACTGTAATGCTGTCTCACAGTAAACTTAGGTCCTCTCTACACATATCCAGATATTTTTAAAAATGCATATTTTCCTCTACGTTTTGGCCTCTCGTCCTCATGCAAAAACGGGGTCACAAAAACGAATATTTTTGAAAACGCCTTCTAAAGTGCTGATTTTTAAGAACTCCATTTACTTTGTATCTGTGTGGACGTGTAAAATGGAGCGTTTGGGAAAAGATGACCTCATTACGCGCATGCCCATTGTTGCTTTGTGTAATGAGCAAGAAACAATAACAAAGATGACGGACTACTGGCTTTTTTTACGTTTTGTTAGCACTGCTCGGACTAAATACGTCTTTACATTTGAAAAAATGTTCCAGTCACAAGAGGCCAAAGCAGGGAACACATTAAACACGTGGAGGCCGAACGGTGATAGGATGTGCTTTTGGGCGATTGAAGGTGAGGTTTGGAGCACTCAGAAGGGCTGTGGAGATAAACCTGAATGACCTCCCTTTCCTCATTTATGCATGTAAAGAGACAGGTGATGACAGCAGAGTGATGACAGTCATGCAGTTTCACCAGGAATCCCAGCCCCCCCCACCAACAATAACTGTTATCAAACCGACTGTAATGAAGCCGAAGGAAAGGGAGACAGAAGGTTGGTAACAAAATTCCTTGACCCTTAACATCTCACTTGTGATGACATATAAATATTACGGCGAGCGTTTGGAGTCGTTTTTGCATTCCGGTTTGGACAGAGAGATTTTGTAAAACGAAGGTCATGTGGAGAGATGTTATTTTTTTCAAACGGAGTGGAAAATATGCTTTTTTAAAAATATCTGTATACATGTAGACAAGGCCTAAATAGAGCAATGTTTAGATCTCATTGTTCATTCTCATTACTCAAATGGATGTCTGGTACTGGATTTAATCAGCTCTGTCTTAATACAAATATTGCAATAGAGAAATAGAAAACATGCTTTTGTCTGCAGATCTTTAGCTTGTTTTTTGTTATTTATGTTTTTGATCCACCACCTGTAAAAGTTTATGGAATGGGTCTTTAAGTGAATATGATATGTTAGGCTAGTTATTTGCTTCCAGGTTTCACCCATGTCATCTTGGCAATACCTACCATATGGCAATACTGAATATGGGTGACATCGCGTTCACGTCATCTACCATTTAGTAAAGTCTGTCCTCATTACTAGATGTTACTTTTGGATCCGTGGATGTATTAAACAAATTGAATACCATACTCCAACATGGTCCCCGTTCATTCAAAGGAAAATTGCTCAAACAGAGAAGAAGTAAAAAAAAAAAAAAAAAAGTTTTCTGGCTCCCTGGTTTGCTTTTGTGTTTTGCGACCCATTGCACATAAATTTGTCGCTCACTGCCACTCAATCCATAGGGATTATTATTAAACTATAAAAATGGCTTTTATAGCCTCTGGGGAAAAATGATCAAACATAAAACCTTCATTGTTTTAATAATTCATAATAGAGTAATGATCAACCTTGATGCAGTTGTCCTGTCAACAGTTTTATCGAGGTTTCTTTTATAATGGTGGTTAATGGGGAAAATGCTATTTTGACTTCAGGGGATTTTTGCTGTAAATACTGTAGTTGTAACCTGACGCGCCAGATGGTTTGTTACACAGAACCATCTGAGAAGCCGTCATTGGAAACTGTTTGGAAAAGGGCAGGCACTTTACAAAAAAAATACTTGGCAGGTGATTGGATGAACCATCTGTCAATCAAACTCTTGCCGAAGCCAGTCGGGAGAAGAGCGAAAACGTCTTTTCCATCGAGAAAAGCCTTCAGTGCCGTTCTTTGCTCTTCCTTTCAATGTAGAAATATTCTCCAGTTCTGATATAGCTGATAATATTGCAGCATCTATGCTAACCTCTTCAGCAGCCGCCATTGTTGTTTAGAATGGACAGTCGCCTCTCTGTGTTTGTACACACACCTAAGGCCACGCTTGTAGCTGCCAGTAGCTCCTCAGAGGACGCTGATTGGTACGTGGTCTGGCGTGCTGGACACAAACGTATTACTTGAAGCCTGCATTTTCGTGTGATGTGATCCCACAATTCTCACGTGATCTTGAGACATTGCAAGAATCCAGCTGCCGTGCAAGGTAACCATAGTTGGCCAGGTAGCTTGTCGTGCTGTTTCCAGCTCTCTTACTACAGCCATGAATAGATCTGTGCTCCTATGTGAACTGTTAATGTCAGATGCAGGCCACCGTCACCGCTTGGGGGGCTGATTCAGAGTGTTTGCTAGAAGGACAACATTGCTTCCATTTTATACTGCAGTTTCTAGTAGTCTCCGGTTAAGGGAAAAGGTCAGGAACCATCGCTTTGCTTTGTCAATAACTGGGACTTTTGACAGCCATTATTCCATTGTTTTCCTCCTCTATGCCTGACCACTTGAAGCTTGAGAAAGTTGGAATGTCCTCCCTCCTTATTCTGTCACTTCCTTCTCCTCTGCTAACAGTTGTGACCTTTCATCTCTACCCTACCCATAATTGCAGCGCCTCAGGTACTGAGCTTTAACGGCCGGAGACGGAGAGCCAGAGAACGAGAAGAAAGATGGAATGAGCGAGGGAGACAAAATATAGCTGTTATCCAAACCCCCAACAGACCGCCACTGCGGGCCCCATCCCCTCCCCCCTCCTCTCCTCCTCTCCTCCATCTCTTGTTTTTTTTCCCCCTCTCGCTCCTCTCCCCTCATCTTTTCTCATTTCGATTGAAGGCTAATGTTCAGGTGTCACATGCCTCTGCCTCGTGAGCCCCGTGTGAGCTCCGACTTTGCCCCGTAGCAGCGACGACTTCTCATTTCACGGTGGAACAAAAAAAGGGGTACACACACAAAACAAACGAGGTAAAGGTTAATGCATTCCCACCACCTTATCTACATTGAAAGATGACATGTCATCGCGTGGACACAGCTCTTCTATAAGAGTGAACTGTGACGAGCAGACAACATCCCGGTTCCCCTTGCTTACTTAAATTATGCGCTCAGAGAGAACTAATGCAATGACTGTTGTCCCTTGCCAGTGGACCGTAGTGAGCCTATTAAAATCACATCGCTACTTGCCTTTCTCTACAATGTGCCCCTCATTAAAAGCCCATGGCGCCATTAAATGAACAGGCCTGAAGACAATGCCGAGAACTCACGGATTTGATGCGACTTGATTATTATATCTAAAATGACCTCCTAAACACCGTGACCAGTTATATCAACAGACGCTGAAGGGATTCATCAGCGCTATCATATACTTGAGCTCATTTCATCAAGTGGCTTGAGGAAAATCATGAGCCAGTCTCGGTCGGGCTGCATTAAAAAGCTGCGCACAATTGCTGTCGTGATCGGAGGAAAGACGACCACATCTTGAAGGGAATGATTACTCACCCCGGCATGTGTGGGTGCTCGCAGTAAACGCTGCGAGCACAAAATGTGCGGAATGCCAGGGTCCTCGCACAGCAGCTGGTTGCCAGGTGGGCACGGTGCTTTTAATGGCATTGACCTGTGAGATAGAAGAGCACCGTTTTTTCTTTTATCGTTGCACAATGAGGAAGTGGGAGACTCGAGTTGCGTAACTCAGAGGTCACATGAACGCAGAGAGAGAAATGTCACCCAAATGAAAGGAGAGCCTGTTTTTGAGTCGGGGTTAATTTCATCCTTTTCATCTCCGTCTCTCCTTGGGTATAAAATTAAAGCGACATCCCTGCTCGAACCTGTCAAGGTTTGCTTCAACTTTACACAGGTAATTTATTAGTGGCTCAAAGAATAAAGGCGTAGGTAGCACAACTGATTCTAACATTTTTAATCTCTGCCAATTTAAAATCCTCCTGGCAAATGATTGTGAGGCCTCTAAAGAAGATATACGAGCCTGCATACTTACCACCCACACAGCGGCTTCACAGAACAGGAATAACTTTCATTGTGATGATCGGTTTTTTTTTACCAATGTGTTGTCAGGATCTGAATTTTAAAAAAAGTACAAATATACTCCTGTCAGTCTATACCTGACTTTTCCTACGGTACAATACACTCCTTGTGTTTGTTCAGCAGCTTTTAGATGCTCAAGTTATGATGTGGTTTACTGAGATCTGTTTGAGAATGTGAAGACATCAAGCATGAAATTGGTGGAAAACTTATCTTGTCATTAGATCATCAATCATACTTTTATTTTCTATTTTAAGCTCCCATCCTAACTTTATTTTAGACCACTTAAAAACACTGGTGAACTGTCAATTAACACGGTGCAGTATTCCTTATTTTCTCAGTGAAGATGCAGACATGATGGGGACAGGTTTCTTATTATGAGAGAGGATTAAACAAGTCAGAGCAAGCAGAACTGGACCACTTATTGACAGCTTGCGGTATTTCCTCAGAACTAATTTAACAGTGTTCAGGATCCACAGGAAGGACATTACCACCTTTTTGTATGCAAGGGGAAATGGGAAATTATAACAAGAAATACATTATTGGACTATTGAACTTCCAATATAAAACACACTAGGGGCTAATTTTGAGACTGCACATTTTATAGTATGCATTAAAGCCAACACAGTAACAGATGCAAAAAGATTAAAGGGTTACAGTTGCAGGGTAACCCTGTATGTAGGTATGTATGCATGTATAAATGTTGTGCAAACATATATATTTCAAAATAAAAATTAAAGGTGCAATGTGTAAGAAATGGCTGGAAATTTAGTTAAAAAACATTCCAAAAATTAACTAACATTATCAACAGAATGTGAAGAGGTTACCGTGTTGACGTTATGTCAAAGACGTCTATGTATTGTGTTGCAGAGATATCTACTGAAATGAGCATGCTAACCAGATAGCACCATCCTGTCCTGTCTTGTAATACCACTTGTACCTCAAGAGGCGATAGTGAGTGACTGTAGCGTCCAGTCTGCCCTCAGTCCAACATGACAGTCCGAAGAAGTAAAGCTGCACCGAGGGCTTGTCAATAATACATCCATGGTCTGTGTGCGTTTTATAGTTTGTTTATTGGATTAAATCGTCTTCACCACCGCCGGGAGGCTGCTATGCCGAGATTACAGTGTCCAGTAGCTCCGGAAGATGGTCGGAGCTTCTGTTAACAGTTAGCTAGAATTCAGTCACATCAAACACCAACACTGGGGGGGGGTCTGATCCCAGGGGGGCGCTGCCCCGGCTCCCCGGGGGGGCCACATGTGAAGATTGTAAGATCTAGTATTTTGACCGGTTCTCAAAGTTTCAGCAGCTTGGTTGAATTTGACATATTATTGCCCTACTGTTAGTTAGTAGCTGGCTTGTTTTGTATAAGTGATGACTGTAAATTTAGATTGTATGGACCCAATAGTAGAGGTGAAATGCTGCCCCCTATTTCTTTGGACCAGGTGGGTTGGTATTAAATGTTGCACCTTTTTAAATGTCATTGCAAAATGGGTTGTAATCAAAGCGGTGATGCCAAATTTCAAATCGTGTGTGCACTGACATCAGGAGAGTTACTGAGTGTTTCCCAGGCATGTACCTGTGAATGCCACTAAAGAACTCTGGTCTATGTTATTAGCATTTAACCTACTGTATGATTTTTCATTTTTGTGATACAGTTCTGATACAGTTTTTGTGATTTTAATTAATGTACAATTGGGTGAATACCACAACAAATGAGTAATGAAATGACTAGTAAACCAATGACTCTGCACCAGTTCACCAGTCTCACCACAATGACACAAATATAAAATTGTTTATTGAATTAACAATAGAAAAGAAAGCTTAAATGACCACAGTCAAAGACATTACATACATAGCAGTGGCTGTGTGGATTCTGCCAACCCAAATCTCCTCAGATACAATTGAATGACACGTGTTGACCCAGAGGGCGATTGAAAGGTCACGAGGTGGTTTCCGTCTAAGAGGGAGCAATTCCTTTGCCAGCTGTGTGTCGAGCAAACCACACTGTCATTTCTCCAGCTGTACAATCCAGATCACTCATCATTTAACAGAGGATCTCTGGGGAACATGGCGTATTGTGGATCAGCAACTGTAAAACAAAACATAATATCTATTTAACATATGGTGTGATCCAAGCAGCTGGGTGGGTGGAAGTTGAAATATTGCCAATGCACTAGCATCAATATCATAATATGTCTCACATGTAATTTTCTATTTCTGCTATATCATGAATGCCACTGAGGAATTACAGATTGAATCATTAGCATGGAGCATTTAACCTAACAAATTATTTCTTCCACATAACTATTGATCAGAGTAATTAAACCATGTTTATCTCCTCTCTATACAGTTATTCTCTGCTGTTATCATTACTGTGTGTGCATTCGCTAGTCATTTATGCAGTAACTTTATGTGTCGCTGAATGATATAAACAATCTAAAAAGCGCATGGTAATGAACTCATTAGTATTTCAAAAGCACGGAACAGATGAGTCTTCAACAGTTACGATGAGAAACTAGAGGAATAGTTTGACAAGAACGCTCTTTGCATGGAAATTATCCTGAACTAGAGGAAAAAAAAAGAATGTTAATAATGCCGGTATCAGAAAATGCCTCTGGAAAAAGGCTCATTGACAGACAATACATAAGATCCCAATTGGGCTTTATTTCTGCGTCTCACAAAATATGTAGCTTCCTCCGCTTGTTCCCTGTCGGCCATTCTCTGGATTCTTTCTCCAGCGGCCCTCAGGTCAAAGGAATGACTGTGATAAAATGTCATGATGAGAACAGAAAAATGTCACTCTTGTTAGTATTGAAACGTGACTTGAAATGTAATTCTTGTTTGCGGTGCACACGCCTCCCCAGACACACTAACTCACACACACACAGATCTCTCTCTGACCTATCTCAATATTAAAAAGAAATCCCTCTTTGACACGATGGTGCATGTACACGCAGGCACATTCTGGCATATATATCAAAATAGATACACTCATGCGCGCACGCACATGCGCGCACATACACCGAGCAGATTAATCTGAGATAAAATGTCCGGCTTTGTGTCAGCGAAGTCAACGGTGGTGACAGCGAAAGGGCACAGACGCACACAAAAGAAGCACAACACACACCAGACCCTCTAGAGATCAGTTGGTGTTGTGACAGAGTGCTTGTAATGAAGCTGAATTCATTAGGTAGTTGTTGTCACTTCACAAGAAGACAGAAGCAGGTTGGAGACTGGAGCCAGCAGGCAGAGCTATGACCGTATGAAGCATTGGCTGAGCTCTAATGCATATCTAAAACATACTGGGGTTACATGACTGTATATTTTAACAGCAAGATCAGTTCTGGGTAGTGTAAAATTCACTTTTGTCTGAAGCCACATCTAGCAGCATGGCTCTAGTGATGGCAAGTCAGTGCACCACTTCCATCCAGACTAAAATATAAATATGTAATATGTTAAAAAATACCTCAGCAACTGCATTGAAATGTTCAGGCATTCACTTTTCCTCCAGCGCCACTATGAGGTTGACGTTTTTGGTCTTTAGGGAAATGTGTTGACAACCATTGGACGGATTGCCATGAAATTTGGCACAGATATGCCTGTAGGATAAATCGGCTAAATTGCTTTGTTAGTTGTCTGAATTTTCATAGTGCCAACAGAATTGTTTTTTCTTGTCCAATAAAAAATCTAAGATCTGCTCAATGGATTGGCACACAATTTTGTACAGACATTCATGGTTTCCAGACAATGTAGACTAATGAGTTTGCTGGTCTCCTGACATTTCTTCTAGTACCTTTATGAGGTTGGCAAATGTGGTTGTGAGTGAAATGTCTTGCCAACTTTTAGAACGATTGACATGATATTCGTTAAAGACATCCTCAGAAAAAAATTCTAATCATTTGGGGTTCCATTAACTTCTCAATTTGCGCCACCAGCAGGTCAACATTGTATTGGATTTAACTAGACTAATAGCATTCCCATCAGCCTCAGCTGTAGTTTGAATGTATTGCTAATGGGCATATTGTTAGCATACTTACAGTACATGGTAAACAAACTGTGCATTCTAATACCCATACTACTGTACTAAGTAGGCCAGAAAAAGATTTATTGTGTCCCAATACATATGTCAAATGCAGCCAAAAATACCAGGATGTCCTACTACAACCGTTGCATTTTGCAGTATACAAGCCAGCATGCTTTTCTGGCTATTCTGACCCACAATCCTCTGCGCAATATATACTGTATATGAGCGAGAGGGTCAAAGCAATTTGGAATGCAGCCTAAGATGGTGAACATGGTAAACCTTATACCTGCCAAATATTAACAAGTTAGCATTGTCATTATGTGCATGTTAGCATGCTGATGTTAACATTTTAGCTTAGCTTAACACTAGAACCGCCAACAGGTACAATTTACCCGAGGCTGTTTTTTGATTGTATGTCACTTTGTTTCAATATTATTATGTTATGTAGCACACCCTATTGTTAAAAAATATCAAGATAAAGCCAGATTTACAAAGAAAAATGGCCATTTATACCTATAAGCACCAGTGGGTAAGACTTACCTTTATAAAGAGTGCAGTCAATGTTTAGATAAGCATTCTATGGTCCTGTTCAGACCTGGTATTAACATGCGTCCTCAGTGATGGAATCACAAGTGGACTTCTTTAAGTACGTCTGTTCACACCTGGCATTAGAATTCATCTTCACATGCGTCTTCAGTGACCACTTGTGATTCGATCTCACTTCCCCGCCCCATATGCAAATAAACACGTAGTAAACACACGGCTAATACAGCAGCCGTTGTGATGTAATATCACATGAATGTCAGTAGTAATATCCTATATATTCATGAATTCTGGTACATTATATTAACATCAAAATAAAAGGTTATTGTACCGGCGGTCCCCGGGGACCTCCGCGTCACCGGCACCACTGCTTTTGCCAGACAACAGTGGGGTACAGCGCTCCAGAGAGTGGGGGAGGGGAGAGAACAGGCGGGCTGGAGGATGTCAGAAACAGCGGAACAAAAACACCGACACATCTCCGACAGTATGATAATAATGCACTTTGCGTGCCTCGTCTGATAGTCTGTAGATATGTAGCCTTTAAACAAGATATATTTTAATAAAATACAGTTGTACCGCCAGGATACAGTAGAGTACAGTGGCCGTTTCCATGCTGACAAGCGCCCGTGTCTGCCTGTTTATTCACCTGAGGGGCGCGGTGATCCCGCTGATCCCAGCGGGACGTCAGATGAGTAGGCGGTCCTTAATGTGGCCTGGACGCATTTGCGTACATGCTGCTGAAAGAATGTGGCCATATGTGGCCCAGACAACCTCTGAATGTGGTCTGAAAGATCCGATCTCAATGCGTCTTGAGTGCATTCACACCTGTACTTAGTGCTGTCCACTTGTGATTGGATCACTGAGGATGCATGTTAATACCAGGTGTGAACAGGGTCTATGTTGCTACGGCAACGCCTTTTGTCTATCATAGAAATGCGTCATAAGGCATAGGCAAACCTTCACTTTGGACAAGAGAAAAGAGATTTATGAATGTACATCAGGCCTGACCATGACTCTGCTGGTGGGAGGTTTCACGACTGAGCGATGTGTCTCAAATTGATTGTCACCGTTGCTGTGAAAAGGAACTTCAAATATAGCATTTCGTTATACAACCCCGTGTTGTAGAATAATAAATAAACCTTGTACCTTGAAAATCAAAGCATTCTAATAGCTGGTAAATTTTAGAGTTAAAGCACACTGTGCCAAAATACATCCTAGCAGAGCCGCTAACAGCTGTGGACTCTTAGTCTTGTTGAATTTTTGGTCCATGACCTCAAAATATAGGAAAAGGATATTTTAATTGCCATGGCTGTGGTATCAACATTCGCTCAAGAGTGGTGAACAGTATTACAGTTGACACCTTTCTCATCTCCTTCTAGTGATTCAGCTGACTTGTTTGACATGTTCCCATAAATCTAGACATTTCCTCCACACTCACACATCCCAATCTTATTAAATGTGTGTGGTGCACATTATACCCACACCCACATAAACACACATCTGAACACCCTGGGCATAAAGGTAAATAGATGGAATAAATGCTGTCATTTGCCTGCTCAACCAGACAACGCCAGCCTGTACATCATGGCTCATGAATATCCTAACTGATGCAAGAACAGCCTCTTAGACAATTAGTAGTATTTTCTATGGGAAATGCAAAAGTTCTGTGTCTGTCAAGCAGCTGCGGGGATGACAAAAGTTGTTGACACGGGGGAGACACTTGCCCTTCAAAAACAGCAAGCCTCTTA
The DNA here is from genome assembly GCF_015220745.1 of Sebastes umbrosus. NCBI lineage: Eukaryota > Metazoa > Chordata > Actinopteri > Perciformes > Sebastidae > Sebastes > Sebastes umbrosus. The sequence goes on from NC_051272.1 coordinate 4,191,443, forward strand.
GATGACAGCATGGTACAAAATGTGCATTTCTGGCAGTCCAAATTGTAGCTATCAAAGCTGTTTTCCAAGGATTTGCTTCTCAAAGATATGTCTGTCACTGCTTTGCTGACACTGATGCACTTTTCATTGAGTGTCATTTGTGTCCCACCCCCACCCCCCGACTAAATCACTATTTGTTCAGACGCAGGCTGGGGAAAAACAAGTCATTTGCATACCCTCACCCGCCAATACACACACTACGTCCTTGTGGCTTTTCGGAGCTGAAAAATGCTAAATAGTAGAAGAAAAAAAATAGATGCATATAATGAGGGCTTGTTGTGACTGAAAAATATAGCTAACAAACTCTCAAGCATCTCAACCAAGTCAACCATCAGGGCAAAGGCTACTTCCTTAAAAACAGAGGCACATTTTTTTTTTCTTCGAGACATACTATCTAGTGTTGTTCTAGTGCAATTACTGTAAAAACAACAAACACATACAAATAAATGATGACAGGCATATGCTTGAATCCATAGAGACGTCACTTTGAATATATGCCTGCATTTTATGCAAATTTTGTGTGTGTGTTATACCTCTGCCTCTCATAGCGATCGATGCATGTTCTTCTTGCATCGAGGAAATATACTTTGTTTAAAAAATTAATAAAAGTGAAGCAAGCAAGCACCCCCCCTTCTCTTCAAAGGATTTACTACTGTATATGGTTATGATGAGACCAACGTTGACTGCCATGTGAGCCGCCAGTGTTGATGCCAAATTCACAGGCTTAATACATAGATTAAAAAATCTCCAAGGCAAGGCGTCTTCAGCAACTCACAGCATGCAATTAGCAAAGAATAACAATGCCATGTGGCGTGTAATTAGCAATGGGGATCAACCTCTTCCCCACTTATTACGGCGCCCTGACCTCAACGAGCACCAAGAAAGTCAATTTAAGACCGAAAAAGGCGACAGTGAAAGCTGTGTACTTTCTAAAAGCTGTCTGACCCCCAAGAGGCCCTGACCGATGGAACGGCTAATAAAGTCAACTTATGGGAAAAAAAGAGAAGGAAATGCCTGCCATTTCCCTGGCTAATAATATGTTTATGTCGAGAGGCATTAGTCTAATAAAGCAGTTTTAATTGTGCCTTCCCTTATTGTTTGCTCTCCAGTTAAATCCACTTTGGCTAATCCTAAAGAACCTTGGTCATATTTCCCCAGACACAATGCAGCTCTTGCTATACGCTCTTTTTTCACATTAACCTCTCATGCCCCAGTCCTCCCGTATACTGCTTGCGTTCACAAAGCTTCTGCACATTTTGTGAGTAGATGCAGGTAAATTGCATCATGTTGAACTTTCCCAGCTTAGCAAATGCGAAAGAGTGATTCAGCGTAGCAGCGCACAGATCCAATCCTACACACACCGACCATTACCCCTCAGCTTCTCATATAGTATTAAGCGTACTCTGCTCTCAGTGACACGATGACATGATGATGATGAATGTTGGCAGCAGTGTCACAGTAGGAGTAAGTCTCATCGTCTCTGCTAGACGTGTACCATAAAAGGATGTTGAGAAAGTTAGCTGTCACAACTTAGAAATGTGGTGAAAAGGTCAAACCTAGTATAACTGCAGTATTTGTGTCTATTTTTAAATCCTTTCAGTGTTAATTCTGACTAGTCTGTACATGTATGCAACCCCATTGAATGTATGCTAAAATAGTTTTTGCAAAATGCTGCGATCGCACCAAACGTGAATCAAACTTTTTGTTGGGCGTGATTACATACAAAGTCAATGCAAAGAGGTTAATGGACGCAAGTTTGCGCCAGGCGTCGTGAGTGGCGCAAACAACGCAACATAAAATTCACCAAGCGCCTTCGGATGATGTTATGAAACCAGACACGACGGCGTTTGCTTTTCTGACGTATCTGGGACTTCCACAATATGTTCAAAGCAGCAATAGTAGTTATTTCGGCCATGGTTGAGGAAAAGTTGAAGGTATTTACATGAAGGTAAGCCCCCACGCGTCGAGTGCGAGTGGTGCGAGTGATGCGAATGAACACAAACCCCGCAGTCAAACTGAAGGTGAACATTCACTTTGTGTTTGGTGTGAACACAGCATTAGTCCCACTCAATCACAAAGAGCGCAAAAGAAGAATTCTGGTAGAATTCATTTACTTGTTGTAAAAGTTACGCAAGTGAATTATGTTTCGAAGGAAACATATTTACAGATTACATTTGTTTTTGATCTATCACTAATATATTTCTAATGATAATCCGCTAAAGTCTACACATATGGAGGATGTCGGATTGGCGTTTGATTCATACAAAGACAGGACTTTCACCGCTGTTTGTGTCCCGTGTGAAACCAAAAGTCAACGTTGACTTATTTTAATTTACATCTGTAGCTTAATAACGTAACAAACATAGTCATTTTAAGCCAAAACATGATGTACAATACGTTTCCCTTGAAATGTAATTGTGAACGCAGTTTAGTTGTAAGGGAATACAATTTCGTTGGAGACAAGATTGCAAGGGCGGTGCAGTTGTATTTTTTCTACTACTTTCTGCTCAAAATCCTCACCTATTTTTTTTTTTTTTTTGACGGACTGCTCGATGCCCCGGCCTTTCGAAAAGACAACTTGTCTGTCTGACACGGTTGAACAAAAAGCACTTGATGAAGGAAAGAGTAGAGACAAAGAAGAGGGAAATCAGGAAGGTTTGAGAAAGTCGAGTACTCCTCTCTTACAAAAGGTCATGGTGAAGTGTCAAAAGCTTTTCCAACAATGCACTCAAACATATCTGCACGAAGGCATGCACAGCCTCACACACAATTAAACATCTGCAGAAACAAGGCGGCTGGTTGTTGACACTAAGTACTGTACTGTATGTGTTGGCTAATCAGCCATGGAGTGGTCTTACAGACGGATTAAGCCTGGCCTTATAGACAAACATGATTTTTTTTCTTGAATAGACGAGTGTAATGCAGCGCCAGGCTCGATTCATGTCCATCAGACTGGCTTCTTAATTGAAAAGCTGGGTGCCCCCCCATTGCCCCACACACACTGGCAGCAGCACACACTGTCACTTATACACTATAGACACACAAGCTCCCACAGACAGACACAGCTGTATCAGTCATAATTAAACTGCCTCCCTGACGGGGGCCTCTGAGATTAAAAAGTCTGTGAATTTCACCCTCACCTTCAGCAAAGGGCACTTTTCAGACATCGGAGACTGAGACAAAAGTCCTCTGCCAGACCCTTCCGGTTGGCAGTCAGCTGGAGGATTAGTCGGCTAATGTTAATGGGGAAGAGGAATCCTGCAGAGCCACCAGGAGCCGAGCAGAGCCTCCCTGCTCTCTTCTTTAACAGCCAGGCAAACATGCACGAGAGGACTGCAGCTTTTGATGATTGTATGACTGAGGGCCAGGCTGTACCAGCGGACTAGCACTTGCACACAAGCGCTGGCACGGACCAAAGCTGAGATAATCACAGGTTGACTGGATGTTCTTGAGGATACACAGTACAGAATATGATTAAACAGAAGCTGTTTGCTGCCTAAACGTGGCAAACATGACAAACACCTACCAAACAGGAGCTCTAGTGTGAATATCTCCTGTGACAATCTGGTGAGATAGAAAGACAGTAGCATTAGAGCTACGTTCGTCAGCAACCTGAGCTGCTTACATTTGCTGTTAGATTTGACAGTTCACATCGTCAATTATTCTGAAATCCATGAAACCAGCCAGATTATTTATTATTTATTATGTATCATGGGAACTAACCTATCTGGTATAAGTGATCTAATCACATCTCTGCTGAGGTCTTACCACTCACAACCCCTTAAAGGTCCCATATCGTGCTCATTTCCAGGTTCATACTTGTATTTTGGGTTTCTACTAGAACATGTTTACACGCTTTAATGTTCAAAAAACACATTATATTTCTCATACTGTCTGTCTGAATATACCCGTATTCACCCTCTGTCTGAAACGCTCCGTTTTAGCGCCTGTCTCTTTAAGACCCCCCTCCTGAAAAAGCCCAATCTGCTCCGATTGCTTTATAAGAAAAAATATGGTGCACCTTTGCAAAAGTCGTTTTTTTTGAGTGATGTATGCATAACGTGATTTAACAGATTATTAGGTGTCTTTGCAATAAGGAATATGGCGTGAAAGGATGAAGAAGTACAGTATGAGTATGTGAGCTTAGCACATTTTGATTGTACAGTAATGCCACACTTTTTCTTGTGGGTATTTTTAGGGTGATAGATGGTGCTATTTTGCTGTGGGCTAAAATAGTTTGCGATTAAAAAATGACATTTTACAGCGGGTTTAAATTGTTTGGCGTGCACCACAGTGCTGCTGTGTGTTTTACCAGCCGAGACTGATGAAACCGACTCAAATTCTTTTAATTGCTTTGCCGCTGTATGACTTATCTAGACAGGATTCTGTTCTCAGCTGCCCAATACCATTCCACACCTGGAAAACTACTTGTTTTAGCCTACCTAAACACCGTATGGTGGGGAATATAATGGCCCATATAATTTGACATTAAAACTGGAATTGTCCCGATGCAGTAAATCTCCTGATTGGAACAACTAAAAAAAATAATATTCAATCTGTACCCCTCTAACTGACAGCTTACGTCTACATCTCATTTAATCAATTCATAATGACTAAATCAATCAGCCATATATTACTCATTAGCACACAAGACACTTTAACCGTTTTGTCAATAGCGCTAAACAAAAGAAATTTACATTTCATTAACAGTGGATGCTAAAATCTCAAATGTTTTTATTTCCACAGAGGAAAAAATAGGAAAAGCTTGATTTAATCAGGCAGTGTAGTAGAATATCACCTGTGTATAGAACAATTTAATTGAAGAGCATTTGTGTTTTTCAACCTTGCAACTGCGTAGCCTAGCTCCGACTAATTGATCTTGATTGCTGATTTGATGAAGTCTCTTTCAGGAAGTCAGTGGGAAATGATTTTTACTCGTGTGCTTGTCATCGATGAGCACACCATGAACAAACTGAAAGTCGGGACAGTGTTATACTGTCTCGTCTCATTTGTCCCCCCTCAGCCCTGCTGAGAAAGTCTGACACTTTCTCATTTAATAAGACCGTGTAGAACTTTCTGTGATGAAATCTAACTAGAACAACCACTCCACCGCGGACCCCTCGGCTGTGACTGCGCGGGAGGACCAATAAACCCGAATGACAAGACAGACACCAAACCCCGACTCTTTTGCTGAATCTCTTCTGCAATAAAAAGAATAAGAGAACTTTTAGGCAATCAATATAAAGTGCTTGTACTTGATTAGGGCCCCGGAGTTCATGTAGACGAGAGGAGAAGGTCTGTGTGGAAGGTCAGCAGCATAATTCAGAGTCATCGCCAGTTCTCTGGGAGATGGCACCACTTACAGAGCTGAATATCCATTCAAATAAAAGCCCACAGGGGCTAAACAGCTTCAGCGATACACAGCCAAAGATGTAGAGAGAGAAGAGGAGACACGGAGGATGAGAAAGCATGGAAGTCCATGTGTGTAGTGGGGGTGGCTATCAAACTGAATTAGCTCAATCAGGCAAGTAATGCATGCAATCAGGCGTCATCAAAGTAGATGACAGCAAATATTACATGGAAACTTTGCCACTGATGTTTAACAGAGATGAGTGACTGAGTTTCCGACTGTCTGACTTCGCTTGGGATGCTGCAGGGTTTGCATTGTGAGAACTGTCAAACTGTCAAACTTAACCAGAAACCCCATTTAAATGACTCCAAAGTTGGACCTGAATGAGAAATGCTTTATTACTTGGGAGTTGAAAGGAAAGTTGCTGCCCTGGAGCTAAAAGAGAATAGAAATCTGGAAGAGGAGTCAGGGAAGAGCCATTCACATTCACCCCTGAGTGACTAGTGACACAACTTTCTGATTGAAAAAACTAATTAGTTCATCTCCATCATGCGGAGTAACATCTGTTTTTTTCCTGGCGTGTAGTGTCATGTTTACTTGTTTTTGATGGTTCCCAAAGTTGATATGATATCAATGTTGTTACAGAGGTTGTCAGATATCCAGATGTATAACCACACAGCAGCTTATTCGCCAATGTTTTATTTTTACATTAGTCTCAAGTGGGAACTAAATTTCTGCATTAAAACTTGATGCACTCTATGAAAACAATGAAAAAAAAAAATCTGCAGTCATCCACGCTTCAATTCATGTTGAATGAATTAAAATTAGGGCTGTCGACCGACAATCACAATGATTGTCCATTGTTAATCGCAAATTAATCGCATATTTTTTTAACTGTTCAAAATTAAAGAGGGATTTGTCAAGTATTTAATACTCTAATCAACATGGGAGTGGACAAATACGCTGCTTAATGCAAATGTGTGTATATATATATTATTGGGAATAAATTAATAACACAAAACAATGACAAATATTGTCCAGAAACCCTCACAGGTACTGCATTTAGCATAAAAAATATGCTCAAATCATAACATGGCAAGCTGCAGCCCAACAGGCAACAACAGCTGTCAGTGTGTCAGTGTGCTGACTTGACTATGACTTGCCTCAAACTGCATGAGATTATCATAAAGTGGGCATGTTTGTAAAGGGGAGACTCGTGGGTACCCATAGAACCCATTTACATTCACATATCTTGAGGTCAGAGGTCAAGGGACGCCTTTGAAAATGACCATGACAGTTTCTCCTCGCCAAAATTAAGCCTAAGCGTTATTTGGCTAGTATACTATTATAACATGGTTGATACCAATGGGTCCTTAGGTTTTCTATTTTCATATGATGCTAGTATCTAAAACTGAGCACGCTACAATCCAGAAAAATGCAAGTTGTGTTAATGCATTAAAAAAAAATTGTGGCGTTAAAACGCATTATTGCATTAACTTTGACAACCCTAATTGAAATATAAAACACATTTTCAAGTGATTTGTGGGATTGAGAGAAATTCATACAGCTGTTTTCTGTATGTGCAAGAGATCTGTCCAGCTGTTCAGATTCATGATGATTTAACATTTTTTTTCTGAAAAGAGAAAAAAAAAAACTATGTAGCTTTTTTGTCCAAAAAGCAGTGTTTAGCAATAATGGAGATGTTATGTGATATTTTATTTGATTTAAGTTAATTACGTCATAAATAACACAGATTTTCACAAGCAGAAAAGAGAGAAGAAAACCAAAAGAGAAATCAATGAATCAATCCATCCTGACACTCTATAGTGGCCCTGATCTGTGCCTCTGCTACATTCCTGAATTTTTGTATCACACAATATTTTTCCGTTTAAAGGAATACTTCACTCACAAAATGACTATTCATATATCAATACTCGGCTTGTGTTGCCTTGAATTATTGAAGAAAACTTTGTTTTTCCAGCATGCCTCCACAGTTAACAAAGAATCAAAGAACGGAGAAAAATCTTGATGAATTGAAGTAAATGGGCGCCGCGTCTAACAACCGCAAAACTATATCAAAACATCTGTTTACAAACTCTCACACAACTTGTGCGTTCACTACTTCCCAAACACATGCATCTTTGCTAAAACCTTACTATTTAAAACACGAGTCCGAAGTGTTTTAAATAGTACGGTTTTAGCGAAATAATTTAGAATACCTGTCAATAGCCTGGTGTCTTTCCATTTAGGCTTAAAAACCTGCTGCTAAATTCTGCTCTGATTGAATGCTTTAGATTGCTCTTCATAACTTCAATGGGCTTATTTGTTTGGGACTTTAAAAAAATGTAACCTTATTTTGTACATCTGTCTGTGCTGCTTAGAAACAAAGAATTTTTGGTAATGGAAATCTCCCTGAAAGTGATGTTGGAGATATAGAAACATTATGTGGAGTGGGAGCTCTCCAAGTCTCACTTCATTAACTTTAAATATCTTCTGTGCAGAGTAAAGCAAACAAATATATAAAATTCAAACTGTAAAGTTAGTTGTACATCTATTACTAATTTCCTTCGTCTTGCAACAAATCTGTTTCCCCCCAGTGGGACTACAGTACCTTAATCTGCATCAGCTTTCACTCTGTAAACAGGGGGATGCATCTTGAGTCATCTGCATTAGTCAGTATCTGTAGCTCGCTGTTTGCTGAAGCTGAGTGATGCTCAGTGTGACTCTCGTCTTATTTAACCCAAAGACAAAACCCTCAGGTCACTTTGCTCTTAATCACGTCATGCAAATCACGTCATTAATGTTTTTTTTTGCTTCAGATTACATCAAAGGCTCCGTCGTTTTAGGTGAAGTGTAATTGGCACAGAGAGCACAAGTGTAACTGCACTAGTGTTGCGTGTCCTATCATCATTTATCAAACACTCTTGTAGTCATACATATTCATGCTGTCGGATGACGTTCTTGCATTGTAAATACTCAACGATGCTCTGCGAAAATGGAAAACGAATGTCAAAGTAAATTAGTGTGAACTGTCACCCCTATGAAGCCATTTGCACGGATATATTCTGTACAGTATCGTAAATACTTCATGCTTTACAAAAACTTGCAGAATAACTTTAGTTACTTTACTGCAGTGCAGACTTTACTGTAGGCTTTCTGCATAGTTTATAGTACATGATTTTTCTCTTCAAGCTATTTTGGTGATGTTACACTTGATAAAAAAACAGTTATGTCATTTTGACTGCTTGTCTTTCCTTTGATATCTTCTAACAAGAGATGGAGAGCTAAAAGTAGAACGGCGTGCATTTTGCTTCCATGTCGAACATGATGATGTGGCTGCTTGAGGACAGTCATTTATTTTCCAACACAAGTCTATTTAAGGAGTCTTTGTGCAGCCGGTTTGCGCATGTGCACACATTTCCACATTGAAAAACTTGAGTAACTAAGCACATGTTCAGCGTGCTCAGAAACTATCCAGTTAAATATTTACATAAAGATCATATATGTGTTTTGCATGTATGTTGTCCTGGCGCTTCTGACTTGATATCATACATTTCCACTATATCCAGACTGATTATGTTCAGCCTGGTCTCCTAAAAATGACGTTCCCATTCAATGAAACTGCATTATCAATTACGTTTTGAGGGAAACATATTTTCTCCATATTTTCTCCCACCGGAATGAGTTTTGAAGTGGAGGGACAGCAACCATTTTTTGATGACGTAATACAGGATTTTGTGAGACTGTGGAGGGTGGATCTCGGACCCTGTTGGGGGGTCCTGGAGGGATGCTCCCCGAAAGAAATTTGGGACATTTTAAAGTTAACTGCATCAGTCTGGTGCACTTTGAAAGCCAAATGAAGAGGCTAGACATATGAAGAACTTTGTGCTCTAATAAACAATTTAATTATAAACACATTAGCTTTATGGTGATGATACAGCAAAAGGTCCCACCTACAAAACACAACGGGATCCGTGTTACAAGATGGATTGGTGCTGACATGGCTGCAGAACCTGCAGATGCACTGAGGACAGTCCCGCCCTGGTTGACAGTCGCGCCGGGAGCCCCGTCCATCCCTGCAGGGAGAGAGGGCGCACTGCGGAACGACCACTCCATGGCCCCGTGAAGGGCGAGGTCTGGGCCACCGTAGGAAATCTGATACGATGGCCAGCCAGCGCCGGGGAGACATCTTGACCCGCCGAGTTGAATCCCCCCGGCAGACTGCGTGGACCCCACCCGTTGAGAAGCGTACAAATATTTTGCCGGGCCTACATCATCTATGGCGGGCTGGTTGGTCACTTTTCAGGTCACTTATGATTGTATAAAGGTTCAACATGTTACGAAATATAGACATTATCGCCAACGTCCTATGACGGCTTAAACATTACCACTTTATCACCATAATACCTAAAAGTGGGGGGACAAAAAGTCTCGTTGTCCCCCCTATTCCGACGCCAATGATCTTGGGTCAAACAAACACAGAACTTTGATCCAGGAGGCCGCCGTTCGTGTCCCGTGTGAAACCAAAAGTCAATGCTGACCTAAACTAAAGTAGTTTTGTTGACTAAAAGTTGCGTTTTAGTTTTGTTTGAATTTACAATGTTAATCTCCTGTTGAAAACTGCAACGGTGAGGAAATATGTTTCCATCAAAATGTAATTGAGAATGACCGTCATCAGATAACTTATGATTTGATGCTATAGAAAAATTAATTGAATTGAATTGAATGCACTTTAGTTGTGTGGGGACATACTTTTGTCTGAGACAAGGTTGTTTTATTGCATAAACTTTTCAACAAGCATCATAGGTATATATTCAGTAGAACCTTCTTTAGAGATTATCCTCTCACCTTTTTCCATTTTTGGATTAATATAAGAATTTCATTGCCACGCCTGCGGCCCCTATCTGATCCATCCTTATTTAAATGTAGCTGAATGTGTTTCCTGACTGCACCGCTTTTTAACTACTAATAATTAGCAATGTCCCAGTGGATGAGGCTTTGTCTTTTTTGGCAGTGAATCTTGGACTTTATTTTGATGGCAGCATCCCTATTCGGTTCATTCTTACTTCCTGTAGTTGGCAGGTAAACACACAAGAGATAAACATGGTCCTCCATCCTCCTAATCATTTGTTTTTGCCGCTGCACATCCTGTGAGTACATACAAGAGCATATTGATCGATGTAATAAATATTAATATTGTCATCAGTGGAGTAACATTGCGTGAAGTGCCCAACATTGAACTTGTCTTTCCGCATTCCGTGTGGGTCCAACTGGCCATGTCCACCTCCCACTGAGGCACCAGCTGTGTGGACGCTGTAACCTCAACCACCTCTCCCCCGGCTAAACCTTTGCCGTGTGACCTGGCCTTAAAACGAGCCGATCATGTACAGGTCATGCTGTACTCTGATTCGTTGACTGATTTCATGACTGTACAGGGGACTTAGTGGCACAGGCTGGTTTCATACACTGTTCACAGCTATACCTACAAAAAGTAATGCACTGTAATATGTGTATATCCCACAAAATCAATTTGTGTGTAAATAACTGGATGTGAACCAGGAAATATAAATAGCGGTGAACGCCGCTTAGGGAGGGGGTCAGGGTGGATGGGGGTCAAAAAATAGCAGTCTTTTGCCCAGAAGACCGCTGTTCATGTCTGGTGTGAAACCAGAAGTCAACGTTGATTTATTTGTCACGTAAGTTACGTACTTAAGTTACGCCACTTCCAGAGTTATATTAAGCCAAACCATGACCTTTTCCTAAACTTACTAAGTAATTTTGTTGCCTAAACATAACCAAGTTGATCTTTTCCTAAACCTATGAAGCTTTCTTGTCTAAACCTAAGGAAGCCGTTTCCTGTAAAGACGGAAGTTTATCTTGAAAAGACTGCATGTAATGAACGGAAATTGACACATGCTGCTGGACATTTGTAGGAAAACGCACGGAGAAGGAGGAATAACTTCTTCGTAAGATATTATACATACTGTTGTATGAGAATACGATGAACGGCAGCTGAAAACTAATCGCTGGCCGAAGAATGAAGCATCTATATTTTCACTTATAGTAATTTTTTGCACCTCCGCTATGTTTTAGATTTTGCAGAAATTATAAAGCTGTGCACATCAATGTAGGGATACACATAATAACCAGAATAAAAGGAGTAAATCACCGGGAATATGTGCTTTGCAGACAACCAGACCTATCATTTATCTTCAGTGCTTCAGCTGTCTTTTTTTTTTAATTTCAGTTTCACAATGCACTTGAAGCTCTACTTCAGATGGTGACAGAAGAGCTGATGCAGAGGTTGTGCACTACAGCGCGGGGGGAAGGGGAGAGGAGGGGAAGGGATGTGGGGGGTGGGGGGGAACGTGACAGTCAGTTCATGCTCACAATGCACATGTGCTTCATTCCTCGGGGAGGCGAGGCAGAGAGGCTGACTCCCTTACTCCCCTGGCCTGCTTTAACCCTCGGGCCAAAGTGTGACACTAGCAGTGTCGGATGGGAGTGCATGTCAAGTGTGCAACGGAATATCCCAGGTGCCAACAAGGATGAAAGTGCCCTCAAGCATAACTAGTGAATCTGTGAGGTGCATGTGAGGAGGCCTGCTCTATAGATAAAGCCACTTGGCCCCTGTTGTTATTTAAAGCAACTTCCTCAATAACCCATTCAGGCATACAATCATATTAGAACTCCTTTCACTAAAATGTTGATTCCGAGTGACGCGATCTCTGTGAAAGTGGGACTGGGAGCAGGAGCTTTTTCCCTGCGGAGCTGTATTTTGCATAAAAACATTTAAGGATAAATAAACTAGGTATTAACTGGAGTCAAACCTTTTAGTGATTCATTGTGTATTCAGGCCGACACAGAAATACCGGCAATACAACTGAAATATCTCCCAGGGGTGGCAGAGGTTTAAATGCGAACTGCAAACAGCACAGACGGTGGTAGTTTTTATTGGTTGTTGGGGAGCAGACTAATTTAAACAGGAGGTAACACATTGTACAACACATGTAATTATCTTTACTTAAATGTTTATTTATTTATTTAACAGTTTTATAAGTTGGTGGATTGTAGGCTTTTTACTTCTCACTTCCCTCTGCTGCACGCTTTGAGTTGCAAGTTTAAAGCCAATTTTGACTTCCCACATCCAACCAGAGATGAACACAGGCAAATTAAGAAAACCTACATCTAACCTGAAGACTGTTTTGAGATCTGAGTGAGGGTGGTGTTAATGAGCGGTGGCTAAATAAACTCCGGATTTACACACTGGCTGCAACTCACTGGTCAAGACACGTGCACATTCTTGCACTAACCAGCGTCAGAGAGTCCGAGCTCATTCCTGAAAATGTAAAACTAGATTGCATTAACTCATGAATTACTGTTTGTGCTCTCAATAGCTGTGTTCCCATTTGCATATTTTTGTTTGCATTTTGAAGCATCACATTAGAAAAGCTGTATGGAAATGACAAATTAGTAACTAATAACTTAATAACTTCCTCAATTGTGGAAAAAAACAAACAAATTATACGCTCACTTGAGGTGGTTTTTGCCTTGGTCGAAAAAGAGTTGATGCGCTAAATGGGATATGGAAAGCTTTGCCGAATAAATTCTGATGTAGTGAACATTTAACTCAGCTGTTTCCACTGCCGGCATCTTCTGGGATATTCCCATAATGTGCGAGTGCTTGTCTTCATTTCCGGACAGCATGAAACATGGCCGATACTAGCTGACATGAAAGAACAATTAAAACTTGCAGAATTGAAATAAATTCCTGAAGACCTCTCTGTTATTCTCTCGTAGATGGAATGGCTAAGCCGACTTGTTTTGTTTACGGTTTGCAACCTCTTATTTCGTCTAGTTTAGTGGCGGATTACAGCCATGTTTAGACTAAGCAATAACTTCTGACGAAACTATGGTGTAGCCGAGTTTATTCGCTCCAAACCAGGTAATGGAAACTGGCCTAATTCGGGTTATTTTTTTGCAACATTTCAAAAGTTCGGTTAAAATTCGCTCGACAATTGATTGGAAACTCGGCTAATGAGTCTTGCTCTCTAAGTTGAGACATCTGTCCAATGCATTGGCATGTTTAGACATTGCAGCTGTGCACTTTTCCCCTCCATCCAATGCAAACCTGGCAAATGAGATTCTACTCTCTGTGGGGGGCTTGCTTGCCAAATGGATGTTTACAATGTCATATTTCACAGCTGCTTTGCATGATAATAATCGTGGTGACATTTTTCCAGACGTGGATCAAAGGAGTGAGAGAAAGTTCTTTTCAAATGTATAAAAGGAAGAAAGTATATTTCTCATGCGTTTTGTGCTACTTAAAGACAATACCTAAAGAAGATACAGGATTTATTCAAAGTGTAGAATAGGCATCCACTTTCAGGACTCTTTTCTACAAAATGAATTGGACACTGATTTAGTAAGTTTTTTTTCAAGGTTGTAGATTACACTGACTTGCTAAAGTAGAAAAATCTTCAGACACGAGCATGCTACCTCAATCCATAAATCATTTTCATTATACCATTTAAAAAATAAAATGTATAAAGACCCAGGCTCTAGGCAGAAGATTTGCCAATTATCACAACTGCAGTACTAATAGGATTAGGAAATGAACATTATTGTTTTTTTTATTTAAACAATATTATGTGCTGCCTTACAAATTCAAAATTTATTTTTAACAAATCAGACACACACCAAAACGGCGTTTGATCAGAGAAAGCTTTGTGTTCTCAAGTGCACTTTTCTGAAGTCTTTTATTTGAATTTGATCTCACACAAAGACAAACCAGTGAAGTGTTTTCATAAACTATCTATTACATTGCTTTCCATTTGTCTGGGTTAATACTGCACTAGCAAAAGGACAGTAGCCAAAATGTCCCTTCCCCCTGTAACTTCTCCAGCTTCTTTTGGGGGGACTCCAGTGCTCCATTGCCAGGGGGGACATATGGTCCAAGTCCAGCTTGTCCTGGGTCCACCACAGGGTCTCCTCCCACTCTGCTGTGACTGGTAGAGTTCAACTACAAAGAAGGACACGCTGGTGTCATTTTTAGGGGCCTGACGCATAAAATTCAGTTTGGGTTTCAGACTAAACTTCTGTGTACTGTATGCAAAAGACATGTACTGTATATGCATCACTCTTTGTGTCAGATTTAGAAGACACACATACATTTATGTATGGAAAATGGCATATGCATCATTCAACCTGGTCTCACTCCCAACGCGTCAAGTACTGAGCTTGGTCAGTGGCCTTCGGCGTCTGATACTGTGGCAGCGAGGCAACCTTTAGTGCCTGTATGAGACGTACCAGGCTTTCAACTAACTCCGATGTAAACCCCTCCACGTCACTATTAGACGTCAGAGCAACTCACGTAGTATAAAGAGTGAGAAAGTCTGCGTAGGGCGGGTCGAAGGGGAGGACTTTAACCCCGGAGACCCCTGTTTGTGTCCCGTGTGTGAAATCAAGTCAACATTGACTTATTTTACCGTAGTTTTGTTACGTAACGTCCAGGCTTTACTAACGGCAGTTACATAAAGCGTAGTTATTTTATTTAACAATCGTACATTTTAAACCCTACCACCATCTTTTCCTAAGTCTAACCGAGTACTTTTGTTGCCTAAACATAACCACATAAATTTGTTGCCTAAACGTAACCACATAGATTTGTTGCCTAAACCTAACCACATAGATTTGTTGCCTAAATGTAACCACATAGATTTTTTTGCTTAAGTGAACCTTCGTTGGAAGTTTATTTTGAAACGACACTATGCATGTAGCGAAAGTAAACCTGACACGCCATATCTGAGTCTAAAACTGACGCTAGAGGGCCACCTAGAGCATCATAGTTTGAAGCGTAGGGCCACTGACCAGTTGGGAGTGAGAAAGTGTTGGCATCATTACCATTTCAACTTGCTTTGAGCTGAAATCTATTAAATTTGCTCACAATAGGCTCACAATAGACTATGACAATGATGTGGTAACACACAATCAGGCCATTTGTGAGGTGTTCTCAGTTTTACATGATCAGACTGTGAACCCCGATGTGCACTGGAATAGTTTGCAGCTACTGTTAGTGTGATTCTTTTGGGGATGAGGATTAGCACCTCCCCTCTGAGGCCATGGTTGTCTAATGGAGAAAGTTGGCTCGTCCCATGCTGCTGCTTTGTGAGTCAATGAGTTTGAATTTCATTTCCCGAGATGTCATAAGGGGGCAGTGAATCTGTGAGTGCATTGATTAAAACCCAATTTGAATCCGAGAAAAACTAGGCCAAAGCCGCAGTGAGTGATTTTGATGGAAAAATACATTATTCAAGTCGAGGTGATGTTATTTTTTATTTAGTGTAGCACATAGCGCTGTAGGAATTCAAGGAAGAGTCAAACATTCTGAGAAATACACTTGGCCATCAAATCCCTTGTCAGGTGTGAAGTTTGATATGGGATGCATCTGTGCAGTACAGAAATCCAACTATCCAGTAGAGGTCCAGTCACGACCACAACACAAGAAGAAACACAAGAACCTTCAGAAGCAGGTACACTGACACATTCATTGTTGGAGCTTAACTTTAGACCATTTTTTGTAAAGCAGTATTACCTTCATGCTCAGAAACTGTGCTTTGCTGAACCATTGTAGACTGATGAATAGCCCATTCAGGCTCTGTCAAATGCGTGCCCACGTCCCCATCATGGGGAAATGGCTTGTCTCCCATCAGACTGTGGAACACAGTGTTCTGACAGCAGGCACTTCTAAGTTGACTTCAAATCTGATCTTTAAGGCTGGTCATCTATGGAAGTCTATTGACAACAAAAGATTTGAGAGAGCACAAAAAAAATCCTACTTCTAGTCCTACTCAGTAAGAGCAGAATCAGATTTGAGTGTGCAATGTGACCTGTTGCTGTCCGGATCTAAGTACACTAGTCTGCTTCTGAGTAATAGGTCGCTTGCCAATCATTCTAATATGCCACATCGTTTAGCCCACAATTTCAGTTATTGTGGGCATGTGGGTCTGCACTGTAGATAGAAGTCCATCATGGGGAAACCATTTTCGTAATCACAGTTATAAAAATGTAAATGTTATAGATGAGGTTCTGATTTTCATCCATTACTCACTTTTTGTCTGTGCTGAATGTGGGCTTTTTACATTTCTTTATGTACAACTATTGCACCCAGCCATGTTGGCAAGGTTTTGCTTTTAAAAGAGATCTTGCGTCTCATGAGACTTCCTGGTAAATGAAAAATGAATCAATAAACGGCTAGTAATCAATAAATACGTTTTTAAAACTGGTCATATTTAATCTCTTTTGTTCTGACTAGAAGTAACTAAAGTATGTGCTGGCACCTGTCTGTGTAGCCCAGTAAATATACAGTATAGTAGGTGAGTCAGATAAAATACCATCTTTGAACAACACAGGATCTTGGGTACATCTTATTACACATTGTCTTGAAGAGATTTCAATTATAGTAATCCCTTGAGCTGTTTGTGTCTTTTTTGGGGAAAAAGAAGTCTGGAGTGCCTCATCGATGGGGAAAGGCAGAGGGACATGTGTTATCTTAGTAAAGTCCCTTTTTCGTTATACGTAATACGTTTTCCATGTTAGCATTGTTTGGTCCAGTTAATCACCCATGAAAGACACTCAGTTCAGGGCTTTAGATTTCTGTAAATCCTTTACTTCATCCAAGTAGCAACAAAAGCATAATGATTCCTGTGTAATTGCCTGCAAAAGGTAGGTATGGCAATTCTATACAGCTGCTTATAGCAACGTTATCAGTGGAGTTTCACATTACATTGGAGTCACCTGCCAGTGACATTGTAAATCACAGGAGAAAATGAATGCTATTCATTGTGTCTTCCCGTTGAGGGTATTCCTGTGCTGCTTAATGTGTCTGCAGTTCAATCAGAGGATATAATGATTTATCCATAGACAAGAAGTGGACGTAGTCACTGTGACGTCACCCATTGGTTTGTGGACTGCCATTTTGAAGCCTCGAGTTCGGCATTTTGGCCGTCGCTATCTTGTTGTTTTGCAACCAAAAGTGACACGAGAGGGTGGAGCTAAGTACAAACGATGCTGAATATGACATTTTTAGGCAACCAAAATGTTACAGTTAACTTTGAAGAACTTAAAACACACTGTCAAAGGGTTGAAGTTGTAAGATGAAAACACAGACAACTCCCAGACCGGACAACGGCGTGGTAGCGACCTGTCAATCACAATGTAGCCACGCCCTAAAGCATCCCCTGCCTTATGTTCTATTTGACTCTAAATGGGACCATAATTAACTAAATGAACATCATGCTGTATTGAAGAAGACTTGAAACTAGCGATTGAGACCACAAACTCAGGTTTACAATGTTTACTGAGGTAATAAATCAAGTGAGAAGTAGGCTCATTTTCTCATAGACTTCTATACAATCAGACTTCTTTTTGCAACCAGAGGAGTCGCCCCCTGCTGGCTGTTAGAAAAAATACAAGTTTAAGGCATTTACGCATTAGCTTCACTTCTCACAATCAGAAGTTGCCCACTGGGTTTCACAACAAAACCGGCCAATTATTTAGCAGCATATGAGAGCATTTTCTGGTTTTGTTACTTTCTACGCCACTGCTGTTCTCCAGCAGGGCTGTTTCCCCTGCTAAGTTGAATCAAAAACCTGTAATCTGTAAGTAAATGCACAGTTCATGGGCATATTTACGTGTGATCAAAGCATCGAGGCAACTGAATTAATCATTACACCATTGTTACCAGGCAAATGGAATAAAAAACCCTAACGCTGTTGCTGCTGTGTGTGTGAAAAGGGCTCAGGACTTGTCATCAGCCCCCTCCACAACTGACAATCTCCGGCGAGACTGCTTGTATCATTTAGCAGACTTTGGCTGCTGTAGCTTTGTACCCTTGCCTTTGACAAATAAATTGTTAAATGCAATCTGGCAAGCCAAAGCTACATCTTTTAGAAGTCTCCCTCAATTATTATTTCACAGTGTCACTATTAGTGAAGTTTGTTTACTAATGTCTGAGTTATGGGTGGAACATTCACTACATTTTTCAAAGAGAGCATGTAGCCTCAATTTAAGTTGTGCTTTATACCCCCCCTTAAAGGGTAGGAACATTTTTCCAAGGACCCCCTCATAATCTTAACACCGATTACGCTTGCTGCCATTTGTACTCTTAGATGCCATTGGAACTGTTTGTATTCTACAACTTCTAAACCTAAATACATCAGAACTATTTGATGGTGATAAAAAGAAACACATTTCAATTTCAATCATGTTAATACTACTTTGTTTTGCCCTGATATCCCGGTTGCTTTGTAATCAGATGTCGCTTTAGCTTGACGGGCTTCATGACACATTTTAGTCTCCTGTCGCTGTCGCTCGATATAACTGACATCATATTTTCTCAATTTAGCTAGTTTGGTCTTAGCGTCACTTGATAATAAAGACTGATAGAAATATTTCTCCATGCTTGCCAGCTAATAAGCTAAGCATCAGCAGGAACGGTTCGTTGCGCCCTAGCTGAGTGAAGTGAGTCATTCATGATAAATTGATGGGACACAATATGCTTGTTTTATTGGCGCAAATGATCTCCATCTGTAGATATGTACGTTCTAATGATACAGCACAATGTTATAATTCATAGCTAATTATTTTGCGGACCCCCCTGACAGAGTGCCATGGACCCCTCGGGGTCCCCGGACCCCACTTAGAGAACCACTGCTTTAGTATGAAGCTACTTGGGAGCTTAAAGATGTTACATACAGTCTTACTCAAACTCATGTTGTTAAAGTAGACCAAAGTTGAACCTCAACAGCTCTGTTGAGCCAACTCAATTAAACATACACAAGAAGTGAACCGCTGTGTGTGTGTGTGTGTGTGTGTGTGTGTGTGTGTGTGTACTGGAATTTTTGGAAGCAGACTTTCTTTAAGCAGATTTTGAGATGTGCTTGGAATCCAGTTCGTATATTCGGATTGCATTTCGGTAGTGCAAGTTGAATAATATTTCAATCAAATCTTGTCCAATAGCATTATTTTACTTTTCAGACTTATAATTAGCTGGTATTGGATATGCTATAAAAGAAGTAAAAATCTGATGATTCTCTATGTGAACATTGCATAAGACAGTCCAGTCCTGATAATTTCTCATGTATTGCAAGAGATTGAATCAGGTCAGATCAGGGTCAATGTGATTGGCAGTGTTCTGAGTTTCTGCACAACTCTGTGTGAGCAGCGGTGACACAAGCAGACAGGAGCTACCCTGGTATTATTCACAAAATCCATGTGACCTGGTCTCAGTTTCCTGCATAATCTGGGGCTGTGTTAGCAAGCAGAAATACAGCTTCTTTTACTCTATACATAATCCAAAAAAGCTTGAGCTTGGCTTATTTCAAATTCTACACTATTCATTTGTAATTCCCTTTAGACTGTTGTTTGCTGACTTAAAATATGTACATGTCCCAGAGGCTTATCGTTGTTGGGTTTCCAGCTTGACTTTTATGAATGGTGCAGACATTTAAATGTGCCCCTCAGCCTCTTCCCTTGAGGATCAGCGGTGTGGGTCACTTTGATCCCTCAGCCAGTGTCTTTCAAGTTTCCCACCCTGTGTAAAACGCGCCTTATCTGAAAGAGTGAACCCATGAATATAACTTCTTGGACAGCACATTTCTGGCTAATCCCCTGAACCTGAAGGCTACCAGTGCGTCATTACTCTTTCATGTGTCGGGCAAGCGGCTAGGTTGTCATCACTGGCCGAGAATGTGTCAAAGTGGATGTTTACATCAATAATTAAAACTGAGGGCTCAGGGAGTCATAACAGCCGAGTTTCGGGTTGATGTTACCCTTTAATATTTTCTGCAGTTCGTCCCTGAGCCGTCCATTACTGACACATTTCCCAGAGTGCTGGATTGTTGATGGGCTGCGGCTTGTGATACCAAACCTGAAAGCATGGCGGAGAGGTATTCTATCCATTTGCTTTTAGATTTTTTATCCGGCCTTGGAAAAGTTCATGGACCAGGTGGAGATTCTGTGTTATTTATGTTATGTTAGAAATGTCCATTGAGGTTTTAATACCACACCAAGGGGAATGAGTTGACTGGGGCTTCCCATTCATTTTCAAAGGTGTGTTCAGTTGCAGGAGTGATTAGATAAAAAGTCAATGCACCGATGCATAGATCTAAGTGGCCACAAACAGTTTTAGGCAAATAGTAGGAATTGAAAATGTTTTAAACTTGAGTAGAAAATGTGTTCTTCTCCAAAAAATAGGCTGTAATTCCGTACATTTGGTATTGGCTATTTGATACGAATGTGCATTCGGAGTACGCCTCTCAATCAGGGTTTTTACGGCAGTTTGCAACCATTCCTCTTACCTGTTTACGTCCAGCTCTGTGCGTTGTACACAAACCAACTAGCCGACAGTTTGCAGAGATGCATGCCCAAAAGAAAAGCCCACATTTCTGATCAGAAGGAGAAACACACCTACTTATAAACGTTATGAAATAATTGGATATCAAGAGGTTCTCACGGTCGAACAAATCCGCCACTGGTTACGTTAATTGTATGCACAACTGCATGTAAACGGTAATATTAGTGGAATATTAATTTTCATTAGCCATGTAAACCGCTTAGTGGGAATATTGTCTTTTTGCAATAAGGGCAAAAACTGAAATATTTTGTGCATGTAAAGGTAGTCAGCGTCTGATGTTCCGCCTAATTAAAATTTCAATTTCTTTATACCTGACGTTGCTTAGAAAGTGTACATAAGCCATTAAATAGTAGGTCAAATGCACCATGGAGAACACCAAAACAAACAGGACCATATTGTTTCATTGCACCACATGGGCCCATGCATGCCACAGGGATAATTATAATGTTAAAACATGTTTGTGACCAGAGCAACATTAGTTTGAATCAGCAGACTGGATGGAACTTGATGTGAAAAGTTCATTAGGAAGGCTTTACCTACCCTTAAACAACAGTTACAACTCTGTGGTTGAAGAAATTCACAGTGACTTTTAAGAGAAAACTTTGGTTACACTGGGAAGTATCCAGATGTGAATGTGTTAAACTATCTAAATGTTGCGTACAGCGTAAGTGTGAACGGAAAGTGAGATCAGTTGAATCTTCTTGGCTGAGAAAAGGGTGTGCAGCAGCGGGTTCATCAGGACATAACGGTCCTCATTTGAATCCCATTGTCACGGCCGTGTTTCTAGGCAGACAGCTGTCGCCAGACATCCTCAATAGGAAACCTCATGAGTGTGATGGCCTTGAAGTCTAGAAGTCCTCTTTAGAGCAAATCTCTTATGATCATGCAATAAATGTCAGCAAAATATACTATACTAACGTCAGATGAATGGGAGTCATGAGGGCATATCCTTGCTATTTCGTTTTGTTGCACTTGCCAGAGAGGACTAAGACACAGACAGAAATATGGCAGTGAATTGCAAAGACCAGCTGTTAAGAGGCCTTAAAAAAACTGATTATGAAGGACAGAGAAAGCCGCATCAGGAAAACAGCAGTCTAGACACAAACCTGTACAATGGCTAATATAAATGGGCATACTAATCAGACATTACCCAAATGAACATTTTTTTTCCTCTGTTTAAATTTGGGATTTGAAATCTTTAATAAAAACTCAGTGTTAGATCTCATTGCAGTATAATACGTTATAGTAGCAACGGGATACTTTTAATGATTTCAAAGCTGTTGTAAAATGATGTGTTGGCAAATGTTGCAGTTTTAATAATGGATTCATTTCAGAGTTACTAAAGTTTTTGTGTCTCTTTTTTTCCATAGCTACACACTCCAAAATGATTAAAGCTATGAAATTACAAAAATTAAACCCTAACATTACAGAAAAAATGTAAAACAAAGGACACAATGGCATTAATTCGAATCAAAACTGTGCAAATAAAAATTTAGTAATGACGAAATTTGTAATAAAACATAATTTTTTTAGAATGGTTCAGCTACAAGCTGAGGGATTTCAACCATTGATTGGGCCTATATGGGGATTTAATCATGGTAAAAGGGATGTGATAATATATTATGAAATGAGATTTCTTGACACAAACATGTGACATTTTCATTTGAAAAATAATAACAAATTTGTTCTTGTCTTGGCCAGAAATAAAACTGGAAAGCCAAACCAACCGGTAGATGTGATGGGTAAATTTTAGTCAGATTATGTTTACTTAGGCAGGTGGTCAGTAGCCAATCTAATAGTCAGTGTTGGATCTCAGTAATATTGGAGTGGTTAAATGGAAATGGATAAACTCTTCCAAAAAATATTTTCAACCTAAAAACTGACAGAAATCAACCCCCAAAAACAATAATCGTCAATACACAAGTACCCCCCGTTACTGCTGAGTGCGTAGGGTCACGGAGGAGCTGCTCTCCTCACTGCTGGCAGCGGGAGAAAACAGTGCGGTGTGATTTACGACGTTAATCATTAGCAGGAGAGGAGTGGAAGCATAGGGGGAGCGGAGAGAAGCTGCAGCGCTTGATGGAGTGTGTCCCCAAGCCTACGGTTGGCTCCACGCAGAGAGGCTGAGCCCACTGCTGGCTGATGGAGCGAGATGGACAGCAACTAGTGAATTGCATGCATTCATTGCAGGACTGTAGTCAAGAAGACCATCATAGCCGAGTCCAAATGAGGTGAGATCATGATTCTATCCACACGGTGCCCAACACCGAACCCGAAGGGGGCTGAGACGACATACAAACCAAGCCCACAGCCAATCGGAGAGAAGCAACAACAAAATAAGTAAACCTTGAGTTTCTTTAATGGTAAATCCACAATGAATCATCATAAGCTTTGACAGCTGATTGAAAAATATTCACTATGACCCCGCTGATTGGGATATGACCAGAACTCAATTAGAACATTTAGACACAACAACAGCTGTGTAGTTCATGGGGAATTTACTCTTTAAAGATGTATCATGTTAGATTTTTAACCAGTCCAGGCAGCAAAATACTACAGTAAAGCGTAGTATACGCAATAAGGTTGGTGAGAAAATCCCAATCTTCTGGCTTTCAAGACTCCAGTTTTAAGCCTGCACCATTTCTTTTTTCCCTTTGAGGCTTAAACTTCAAATTCACTGGTGTTTCAACACACGTCTGAAATATAAGCTGCCTTTAAAACTGCAGTAATTTATGTTTTTGTGAACATATTAGCAAAGAGTTTCAGGTAACACTTTCTATAACACCCATGTCTATAATGCATTACAAACATACTTCTAATGCATTATAATCTGCTGTATAGTTATAGTGATAAGCACTCATAAATATACCTGATACTTTATAACAATAATCATAACACATTATACAGCATTTTCTAATGACTTTTAAGGTCAAGTATCATAATACTTCATAATTGCTCACATAACTCTCTGACTTGTTTTTGCAAGGATCATCGTATATTATAATTCCCATAGTTGTAATACAGTATAATCTTTTCATAACGCATGATAATCACTGTTATAATATATTGTAATGTGATTATAAGTTACTCTAAGTGACCATTGTTTGCTTTAAGTAAAGTGAAATTTGATTTTACATGTTGTGTGTTGTTCTTGCATAGATTTAATGATACTTTTTTTCACTTAAAACAAACAATGACTAACTTATAATCGATTATAAAATAGTATAATGTATTACAACTATGGTAATAACAATACACTATGAACCTTGCAGAAAAGTCAGTGAGTGACAAGCAACTATGCAGTATTATGATACTTGACCATATAGGTTATAAAATGTTGTATGATTATTGTTATAAGACATTATATTTATCATATTTAATTATACAGTGCTATAAGAATATTATTAAGTATTTTTATAATGCATTATATACATGGGCTTCATAGAAAATGTTACAGAGTTTCCTACATCCAGTAGAGCAACATTATCATTCAGTCGGAGTCGTCTTTCTGCCACCTGATGGATGTAAGTTTAACATTCTCTATACTTTTATCTCAGTTTTGATCTCCGGCTCCTGAGGGAACTGTCTGCCTCTTTAGCTTCTAAATGCTCCAATACGTAGTTGCTAACAGTGGCTGTCTGCAGTTTGGTGCCAGGCGGGTGGCCATACGGTGTGTAGAACAGAGCTTTTTTGCTTAAAACAACTGTGTCTGTGAGAGCAGCAAGACTGAATCCAAACATTAAAGCGGTCGGCCAGAAAACCAAAACCATGAGCTGAAGAAA
The DNA here is from genome assembly GCF_015220745.1 of Sebastes umbrosus. Classification (NCBI taxonomy): domain Eukaryota; kingdom Metazoa; phylum Chordata; class Actinopteri; order Perciformes; family Sebastidae; genus Sebastes; species Sebastes umbrosus. Next base: position 4,216,029 of record NC_051272.1, read on the forward strand.
AAACAGGGAGCTGTAGAGTTTTTAAAGTCTTTTAAAGTCACTAAAAAAATAGTGATTACTGCAGCTTTAAACATCTTAGTTTCACTGCAGACAAAAATGTAATAGGAGTTCTTGCACAAATACACCTGCTTTGCCTCTATTATAACCACTTGCAGTTGTGGCCATTACTTGTGATTACTGGAAATACATGTTGGTTGGAATCCCCTCTCAATAGCGGGGACCACATCAGTGCCCAGTGTGATTCCTGGCTGCTCGATAACTCAACTGGCAGAATCCAAAGTGGGAAGCCACCCATACCTGAGACATGCAACCAGCATATCCCAGCATCTCTCTGTCACATAGTGGAAAGGAACAAGGTCTCCATCAGAAGCCGGCCGCTTTGTGAAGCATGACAAAAGTTCTGGACGGGGGGGCGTTGAGGGAGGGAAGCGTTTCGTATCACACAAGCTGTCAGGGGAAGTTCAAAGGGGGTTCAGAGAGGAGTCAGACTTCACCTTGACGTGAGCTGTTGGTGCAAACAGAACCGAGACTCTACCCGATGCCTCGCACGCTGCAGACGCTTCCCTGTCTCCTCGAATGGCAGGTCAGATTGCTGGAATCTCCCCTCTGATGACAAGTTTTTTGTTTTTCTTTCGGATGCCTTTTGACTGCCTCAATAAAATATAACAGGCCACCGCCGAGGCAGCCAACTCTGGCAGTTCAGGAAGATGTATGTGTTTAGGGGGAAAGACAATTGAAGCTCACAGTGTGTACAGCATGATAAATATTTAAAAAAAAAAATTGTGACAAGTACTTCAAGGTGATTCTCAATTCATTTCATTGCTGATTCGTCAGTCAAAGTTTATTAGACACACTTGAGAATCCCATTTCCTACAGTCTACTCCTTGTCCTTGAATAAATAACATTGAGACTCGAAATGACTCGACTATGCTCGGACAAATATAAAGCATAAAGACCATTCAGATTTAATGATATCGCTGACAGCCTTCGCTTTAGTTATGCTCATCCTCAGAAATCTCTGCAGGGTTGTGTGTACCTGAAGCCTGAATTATGTGGATGACAAACTGTTCACAAATGATCCATGGGAGTGTGGGTGCATTTATGTTACTTTTGCGTTTTACTCGACAGATGATGGATGTGGGATTAGGCAGTATCATGAATCATATCAATGTTTTCCCAGTCACTGTCGAGACGGAATGCAACTAAGTCTGGCTCCTGAAAGATTCTCATGTAAAGGCGATGGATAATGCCGCAGCTTCTCGAGGATTAACGTAGAAAATTTAAAACCCACAACATCTAAGCATGAAATAACACCACCGTAATTTACTGAATGAGTCAACATAATGCCCTTGCTACTTACTTGTGATCCAATCAGCAATAATATGAAATGATTGTATTTGTTTTGCGAAAATGCATCTCCATACTGCATAATGTGATGCAGAGGAAATGCAGTTCAGAGATAAAAAAAACTGTTAGTGTCACACATGGAATCATACCTGCGTATTAGTTTAAATGTTCCTCCGTATTTTTGCATTTCTCTCGATGAACATACACAGAAATAGAAATATCAACTAGGAACAAGGCAACCTATCATCATACAACTTTTCGTATGATATCTTACGAAAATTTATTCCTCCATTTTGTTAATTTTCCTATGAATATCCAGCCCTTAGTGGACTCTGACACAATTAATACTACGTCACTTCGTGAGACTTTCAAATCTGAGAAATAAAAAAAAAATAAAAAAAAGTCTGAAAAATGTCCTATAAAAAAGTCCAAAATAGAAAAAAAGAAAGTCTGAAAAATGTTTGATAAAAGTCCCAAAAATGAAAAAAAAGTCTGAAAAATGTAAAAAAAAAAAAGAAAAAAAAAAATTTGAAAAAAAAAAAAAAGTCTGAAAAAAAGAAAGTCTAAAAAATGTAAAAAAAAAAAAAGTCTGAAAACTGTCCAATAAAAAAGTCCAAAAAATGAAAAAAAGAAAGTCTGAAAAATGTAAAAAAAAAAAAAAGTCTGAAAACTGTCCGATAAAAAAGTCAAAAAAATGAAAAAAAGAAATCTGATAAAAGGTAAAAAAAAAAAAATTCTGAAAAATTAAAAAAAAAAAAAAGTCTGAAAATGCCCTATTAAAAAAAGTCCAAAATATGAAAAAAAGAAAGTCTGAAAAATGTAAAAAAAAAAAAAAGTCTGAAAACTGCCCGATAAAAAAGTCCAAAAAATTAAAAAAAGAAATCTGATAAACGGTAAAAAAAAAAAAGTCTGAAAAATTAAAAAAAAAAAAAAAAAGTCTGAAAATGACCTATAAAAAAGTCCAAAATATGAAAAAAAGAAAGTCTGAAAAATGTAAAAAAAAAAAAAAGTCTGAAAACTGCCCGATAAAAAAGTCCAAAAAATTAAAAAAATAAATCTGATAAAAGGTAAAAAAAAAAAGTCTGAAAAATTAAAAAAAAAAAAAAAAAGTCTGAAAATGACCTATAAAAAAGTCCAAAATATGAAAAAAAGAAAGTCTGAAAAATGTAAAAAAAAAAAGTCTGAAAAATGTAAAAAAAAGTCTGAAAAATGTCCGACAGATGAAAAAAATATGAAAAAAAGTCTGAAAAATTTTAAAAAAAAAAAAAGTCTGAAAATGCCTTATAAAAAAGTCCAAAATATGAAAAAAGAAAGTCTGAAAAATGTAAAAAAAAAAAAAAATCTGAAAAATGTAAAAAAAAACAAAAGTCTGAAAAATGTAAAAAAAAGTCTGAAAAATGTAAAAAAAAAGTCTGAAAAATGTCACACAGATGAAAAAAATATGAAAAAAAGAAAGTCTGAAAAATGTAAAAAAAAAAAAAAGTCTGAAAACTGTCCGATAAAAAAAGTCCAAAAAATGAAAAAAAGAAAGTCTGAAAAATTAAAAAAAAAAAAAAGTCTGAAAATGCCCTATAAAAAAGTCCAAAATATGAAAAAAGAAAGTCTGAAAAATGTAAAAAAAAAAAAAAATCTGAAAAATGTAAAAAAAAAAAAAAGTCTGAAAATGCCCTATTAAAAAAAGTCCAAAATATGAAAAAAAGAAAGTCTGAAAAATGTAAAAAAAAAAAAAAGTCTGAAAACTGCCCGATAAAAAAGTCCAAAAAATTAAAAAAAGAAATCTGATAAACGGTAAAAAAAAAAAAAAGTCTGAAAAATTAAAAAAAAAAAAAAAAGTCTGAAAATGACCTATAAAAAAGTCCAAAATATGAAAAAAAGAAAGTCTGAAAAATGTAAAAAAAAAAAAAAAAAGTCTGAAAACTGCCCGATAAAAAAGTCCAAAAAATTAAAAAAAGAAATCTGATAAAAGGTAAAAAAAAAAAGTCTGAAAAATTAAAAAAAAAAAAAAAAAGTCTGAAAATGACCTATAAAAAAGTCCAAAATATGAAAAAAAGAAAGTCTGAAAAATGTAAAAAAAAAAAAAGTCTGAAAAATGTAAAAAAAAGTCTGAAAAATGTCCGACAGATGAAAAAAATATGAAAAAAAGTCTGAAAAATTAAAAAAAAAAAAAAAAGTCTGAAAATGCCCTATAAAAAAGTCCAAAATATGAAAAAAGAAAGTCTGAAAAATGTAAAAAAAAAAAAAATCTGAAAAATGTAAAAAAAAAAAAAAGTCTGAAAAATGTAAAAAAAAGTCTGAAAAATGTAAAAAAAAAGTCTGAAAAATGTCACACAGATGAAAAAAATATGAAAAAAAGAAAGTCTGAAAAATGTAAAAAAAAAAAAAAGTCTGAAAACTGTCCGATAAAAAAAGTCCAAAAAATGAAAAAAAGAAAGTCTGAAAAATTAAAAAAAAAAAAAAAGTCTGAAAATGCCCTATAAAAAAGTCCAAAATATGAAAAAAGAAAGTCTGAAAAATGTAAAAAAAAAAAAAAAATCTTAAAAATGTAAAAAAAAAAAAAAAGTCTGAAAAATGTAAAAAAAAGTCTGAAAAATGTAAAAAAGTCTGAAAAATGTCACACAGATGAAAAAAATATGAAAAAAAGAAAGTCTGAAAAATGTAAAAAAAAAAAAGTCTGAAAACTGTCCGATTAAAAAAAGTCCAAAAAATGAAAAAAAGAAAGTCTGAAAAATTAAAAAAAAAAAAAAAAAGTCTGAAAATGCCCTATAAAAAAGTCCAAAATATGAAAAAAAGAAAGTCTGAAAAATGTAAAAAAAAAAAACAAATCTGAAAACTGTCCGATAAAGAAAGTCTGAAAAATGTAAAAAAAAAAAAAAGTCTGAAAACTGTCCGATAAAAAAAGTCCAAAAAATGAAAAAAAGAAAGTCTGAAAAATGTAAAAAAAAAAAAAAGTCTGAAAAATGTCCGATAAAAAAGTCCAAAAAATGAAAAAAAGAAATCTGATAAAAGGTAAAAAAAGAAAAAATTCTGAAAAATTAAAAAAAAAAAAAAAGTCTGAAAATGCCCTATTAAAAAAAGTCCAAAATATGAAAAAAGAAGTCTGAAAAATGTAAAAAAAAAAAAGTCTGAAAACTGCCCGATAAAAAAGTCCAAAAAATTAAAAAAAGAAATCTGATAAAAGGTAAAAAAAAAAAAAGTCTGAAAAATTAAAAAAAGAAAAAAAAAGGCTGAAAATGACCTATAAAAAAGTCCAAAATATGAAAAAAAGAAAGTCTGAAAAATGTAAAAAAAAAAAAAGTCTGAAAAATGTAAAAAAAAAAAAAGTCTGAAAAATGTAAAAAAAAGTCTGAAAAATGTAAAAAAAAAGTCTGAAAAATGTCAGACAGATGAAAAAAATATGAAAAAAAGAAAGTCTGAAAAATGTAAAAAAAAAAAAAAAGTCTGAAAACTGTCCGATAAAAAAAGTCCAAAAAATGAAAAAAAGAAAGTCTGAAAAATTAAAAAAAAAAAAAAAAGTCTGAAAATGCTCTATAAAAAAGTCCAAAATATGAAAAAAAGAAAGTCTGAAAAATGTAAAAAAAAAAAAAAAAATCTGAAAACTGTCCGATAAAGAAAGTCTGAAAAATGTAAAAAAAAAAAAGTCTGAAAACTGTCCGATAAAAAAAGTCAAAAAAATGAAAAAAAGAAAGTCTGAAAAATGTAAAAAAAAAAAAAAAAATCTGAAAAATGTAAAAAAAAAAAGTCTGAAAAATGTCCGACAGATGAAAAAAATCTGAAAAAAAAGAAAGTCTGAAAAATGTAAAAAAAAAAAAAAAAAATCTGAAAAATGTAAAAAAAAAAAGTCTGAAAAATGTCCGACAGATGAAAAAAATATGAAAAAAAGAAAGTCTGAAAAATGTAAAAAAAAAAAAAAAGTCTGAAAACTGTCCGATAAAAAAAGTCCAAAAAATGAAAAAAAGAAAGTCTGAAAAATTAAAAAAAAAAAAAAAATCTGAAAAATGTAAAAAAAAAAAGTCTGAAAAATGTAAAAACAAGTCTGAAAAATGTCCGACAGATGAAAAAAATATGAAAAAAAGAAAGTCTGAAAAATGTAAAAAAAAAAAAAAGTCTGAAAACTTTCCGATAAAAAAGTCCAAAAAATTAAAAAAAGAAATCTGAAAAAAGGTAAAAAAAAAAAAAAAAAGTCTGAAAAATGTAAAAAAAAAAAAAAAAGTCTGAAAATGCCCTATAAAAAAGTCCAACCTTTTTCCTTTCTTAAATTTGACTCAGTGTAAACTGCTCAGAATTCCAATGTACTTAGGTGCAAATGGCAAATAAAACTCTTGAATCTTGAATCTTGCTCCGACCGTCATATAACGCCGTGGGCGGGTTTACATTGAAGTTAGATGAAAGCCCGGTTCGTCACATATACTTTTACTCAACTGTGCCTCCGTGTGTGTCGGTTTCTGATGCCCAGGGGCACTTACTAAATGACAGTATTTGATGAGTCGGGAGTGAGACTGGGTTGAATAAATCAATGTTGACTTCTGATTTCACATGAGATATGAACGCCAGTCTCCTGGGCGAAAGTCTGGTATTTTTAGACCAACCCATCCACCCCGACCTCCCCCCTACGCGGTCTTCGCCGCTCTTTATATTTCCTCGTTCACAATTACATGGATTACATACAAATTCATTTTGTGGGATATGTATATATTTGAATTACAGTGCATTACTTTTCATAGTTACGAACAGAGTATGAGAACAGCCTGAACAAGGACAACAAAGCTGGACAAATAAAGGTAAATAACAGACAGGGCTGTTATGTACACAAGTAGTGAAAAAATGAGCAAAACATGAGCTCTCTCAGCCAGTTGTCAAGTTCATTAAAACTCCAGCGGGTCACTCGCTGCGTATCTCACAGCATTTTTGATCGACAAAAACAACACACTTAAATGGCCAAGTAAATGTCAGGTTTGTTGTCGGCGCCGACCGCTTTTGTCCTCCTCTGTCAGCAGAAAGTCACACACACACACACACACACACGCTGCAGTCTCTCTCTATAGTCTACCATGTCAACAACCTTAGACATCATTAGGGGCTCACAGAAATCATCTTGACACCAACCATCAGCCGACAAGAATCGCCGTTCTCTCTGCACAGCGGTTCACTTCAACACTTAACTCCCAGATGCTTGGATCATATCAGCGTGGAGGACAGATCTATAGAGAAACAGTCAACTCATCACTGCTGACATTAATCTCCTCACGTATGACAGGGACCGGTCTGTGTGTGCGTAAGACCCCGCCTGATGTTTAGCTATAGTTAGCATATGGGTTGAGGCATGGGTGGTGGTTTACACGCTGTGATGCTAACCAAATGACCCGACTAGGTCAGTGTGTCCTTGCTGCAGCAGAGCAGCACGGGTAAACATGTTCATCGAGATTCAGCTAGTGGGGCCAACTCTCCAGAGGAATGAACTGGATCAGGAAAGGAAAACACACAAAATCCACTGAGCCTCCTATAATTTAGATTTTTTGTGGATCCACTTGGCCTACCTACATGTGAGAAACGTCTTCAACACAAATGTGTTATTTGGTAATGTTTGAAGTAATTGTTCGTCAGTCAGTCAGAGACAGCAGCTAACACATTAAGTCCCCTTATTTAACATTTAAAAGCAGTATACAAACATTTAAAGGTGCAGTGTGTAGGATTTGGCAGCACCTATAGTGGTGAGGTTGCAGATTGCAGACAGGGATGAGATTAGAGCAGCTATCAATCATAATGGAGACCGATCAACTCCGAATAGTATTTTAATGTTAATACTTTTTTATTTGATGTAAAATTGATACTCATTTTGTTATCTTTTTAACCGGTGAACTGTTGGTAAATTTAACATGCTATGACCTCCAGCAATAAGTTGGCCATCTCAGGATATGACTATTGTTATGAGCATGTTCAACAAATTGATTTGTTAAATGCATTACAAAGAAGAGTGTACCACCTGAAGACGGGAAGCGTCTTGATTACTGATTACGCCTTGATTAACGGGGAGATTGGAGGAGGTGTGTGTCTGTAGTGTAATGTCAGCTTACGTGTGTACCCATTTAAGTAGATGCCATTGCTGTAATTAGCAGATGTGGCACTCTTGGGCTCCCCTTGTAGTTAGATTGCTTCGTTTCCTGCGTCACAGGAGCCCCCTGGTTGGCACAGTGGCTGGCAGCTTCCCAGACGATGCGGAGGCTGGCACTGCTTACAGCTTAGTCTTCCCAGTGCGGGGGGGATGTCACATACAGACATTTTGTAGCCTGTTACTTCACTGTGATTTGCTTGCCTGCTAAGAGTGGTGTTACAGCGCTGCCTTTGTACCAGAGCAGTGATGGAATAAGATAGAGGCGCCTGCATGGCATGAGCATGTGACCCCTATCCCTGAGGGGGCTCACATCGCTGCCTGCTCTGACCCAAACAGACATCTCTGTGCTTGGTAGGAGCAGGGGGGGGTAAATGTTTAGCCGTGCACAGCTGTTGTAAAGCATCAACACAAGCAAAAGCCCCCCCAAGAGCAGAGCTTCATTAAAATTTAAGGGCGGTCTGCTTTTCCAACAATTGGCCGATCCATAATTTGCCTTTTCGTTTGAGCAGGAAGTGAAGACCCATCATGTCTCCTGTCCCTCGAGTCACATCCTGATCATGTTGCCCCTCCGATGAGATAAGAGAACAAACACTGGCGAGCAGCTCATCTGCAAGTCAAGTGTCACTTAGGTTTCCTGTGTTGCGCGACAGCTGTTAATCATTGCGAATGAGAATGCAGGCCACCAGGTGCGAGACATCTAATCTATCACATCAGCCTCCTTCCACGGCATGAATATGGAGATTAACATTTAATTATTGTACATTGCGCTGCAATGTAGTAATCCCTTGGAAAATAGGTCTATTGGATTTAGACAAAAACAGCTGTATTGTGCTCGTCGCCAATGCCAAACTTGTGTCAAACAAGCCACACAACAAGTCCTTGACTTTGTTAAGAAGTTGCATAGTTGAAGGCAAACATCAAAGTCAAGTGAATCCACTCCACCAGCTCAATGACTCGGTTACTCTGTGCATCATCTTGGGGCTAAAAGATAATGGATATCCTAAACAGTGATGACAGAATCACCCCCATTCTTTGTTATGCTGTGAATAACGCGGCAGTGTTTGGTCCTTCAGCTGTGGTGCTTCAGTTTGATAATGATTGACTGTCGGACGTGTCTTAGAAACTTTGCTGACTGCTCGTTACTTCAATCCCAATTAAAAGGGAGAGCTGCGGTCGTTGATAGGAAACAGAAAGCAATGTGGCAGAGATGCATGCCTGTTGCAGTAGGAAACCATCGGGTCATTGTTATCACCACAATGCACATGTGTGAACATTGGCAAACCTGCAAATATTCAGAGTAGATTGCCGTTGGCTGGAATGAAGGAAGACAATAAATGTTCCCCATCTACACATAAACACTTTCCAAGCATAATGATCTCATAAATTTCAGCGCATTCAAACACAAATACTGTGGCAAAAGCAGAAGCCATAGGCTAACGCTCCAATAACATACAGAAGAACCAACATTATGAGTGAATAATTAGAAAAGCAATTGACCTGTCTGTTCTTTTTTGTTTTGTTTAATCTTTTGGTGGAAGTTATTGGGCCTCATGCAGGAAGTGAAGTACTATCAAATGTTCTCTTTTGTTTGTTCATATCCACAATTTGTTCTTGTTTTGATTGTACCCACTGATTTCTGGGATTCACCAATATTTTCTTACAAAGATAAGAAAAAAAAGCATATTGTTTTGACGGTCCACAAATTGTTTTTCCAATCCAAGGAAGCAAATGTTTTAAATTTGAAAAAAATCATATCATAAAATCAAATTTAGGTTATGATTGGACTATTAAATGTGTGGAATAAAGAAATACTATCTATCTAATCTTATTTAATCTTATCTAAGTTCTTCTTCTTGCAGCATGGTTTTCTCTCCAGTTCTTGGACATGTGCCAGAGTATTTGCACACGGCACAACACCCGCCCTGTAGTGTTTAGGGGGCGTTACCTATGCTAGTAATAAACAATCAGCCACACGCCTCCAATTTATGATCATCATTCAGCACACCTGTTCAAGAGCAGCTTTGGATGGTTAGGAACATTTGGTGCCTCTGGAATTGACTTCTCTTATTTGTTTCTCTGAACAGAGAATTAAGAGAAAATGTAAAATAAATAAATAATGAGATCCATTAATCATATTAACATTGTTGTTGATAATTTGTAATATTTCAGACCTGAATTCTGAAATATGTTGCCATCAATTTTACGCCGTCATGACGACATATCACCTTGTACAGGTAGCTACCACATTCTGTTCAGTGAACCGTAATGAGCATCACACCGGTGAATCTCCTTCTCTGAATTCTCACGTCTTACAGACCAGCAGCCAGATGTTAAGACAACACACAGAGCAGCTACTCCAGTTTAAAACAAGGTGACTGCTGTTGTGTGTGCAAATATGTTTAAACAAACATAACATATACATACTGTATTTGTGCGTGCAAATATGTTTAAAAAAATAGGTCCAAGCCTCAGTGTGTTTTTTCCGGCTGTATTTTTCTTAATAAAAACAGAAGTTGGCTCGATTCTCAACGCCTGTGCCAAATGTTGAAAACTGTGAGACGAGTAAGAGTTTATCAAATAACACAAACTGTTTTAGTGGCAGCTGTGCTTTTTTTATTAAACCGAGAGAGTTAAACTGCAGGGAGACAATTTAAAGCAACACTAAGCAAATGCACCTGTTTTATTAAGATACGGGTCACAGTCAACAATAGAGCAGTCAGGCAATCATGATCAAATCCTGATTGAAAAACTAATTTCAGCAGCTCTTAAACAACTTCGAGAGTCTGACTCACCCACATTAGATATTTTCCCTCGCTTTTCCCCGTGGTAACCTTTGATATGAAGCACCAGAGAACTTGATAATCACGGCGTGTGCTTGTTAAGGTGAGTTACATGGCTGGATTTCTGGGTGTCAGTTCAAGTTCATTTTTTTTAGCCGTGCTAGCTGCTTGCCTCTGGGGAAGGCAATTACTCCAGACTAAGATATTTCAACAACTGTTTGATGGAGTGCTATCAAATTTTGTGCAGACGTTCATCATGTCCAGAGGTTGAATCCCAAAGCCTTAGGTTACCCCTTGTCTTTTCCCCTCTAGCGCTACCATGAGGTGGACATTTGTGGTTTTGAGTGAATTGTCTTCTGATATGGGATGGATTGCCATTGAATTGTAATAACTTTGGTGTTTTCCTGATTGTTTTTCTACTGCCATCATCAGGTCAAAATTTAAATTTGTCCAATATGTGGTTTAGCCTTACAGCTGTCAGCATGTCAAGATGCCCAGTATACATACACAAAATAACAACCTGTATTCTGGTAGTGTAGCTCCACTAAGAATTAATTGATGAAATGAATAATTTGGCCACATTCATTATCAGAAAACCCTGCAGACTGCACAGATTTTGGGAGATCCTGTATTTAGATCCCCCCAACCCTACCTCTCCTCTTCAGCAGCCCACTGCTCCTACTTTGCACATAAGGAGTGGATAGTTGAAATATTGAATATACAACCTAAGAGGCATCACAACACTGCATTGTTATTTATATCATCAATTTGAATTTCAAAGGAAGCTATACCCTCTTGTTAGGGAGATGATTCATAGACGGCATTTAAAGGCGGTGCAGATCGGCACTGCTGCCTTCCAATAAGAGTGCAAATTGACAAATGGGAAGAAATGACTTGGGGATGACATGGGGACAAATGGGTCGGGGGAAAGGACAACACTGAAGGCTTTTGTTGGCATGATATGTTAAATCTGCTTCATGTTAACAGCATTTGATCAGCCAGACTGCTGACACAGTAATGCTAGAACATGTATGATGAAAATCGAAATGGTCTGATGTTAGGACACCATACTGATGCCTTGATAATAACTGGTATTCCAACATCCCCCTGTTCAAGTAACAGATACTTTTTTCCCAATGGAGATCACCTTGAGTACAGTAATCAGTGAAGTGTTCAATTTTTTTTTACAATTTATATCTCTGTCAATAAATACTGACTCGCTTGTTGGTGCCAAAGCCTATAAAATCAAAGATCTACTTAATCACAATCCTGCCATATTAGTCTTTCCCTAGCCTTAGCCCTGTCTGAGGTGAAGAATGGCCGGTCCTGCTAAAGGGTCATCCTGCAAGGCCTCTCATAAATTCCACCAGCGTTACCTGTCCTCTGGTGCTTTCTTGATAACACTCATTATTGCTCAATGACCTGGAGGCAAAGCTTCACTTTGGGCCTCATCACCTTCAGGCCACAGCTGGGGACGCTCCCCTCCTCACAGCTCACCTCTGCTTTTAAAAGCCATAAACTCATGCCCGACAAGTTAGCCAGGAGACAAGACTCACAAGCGGTGATTATTTGATATTGTAAAGTGAATTACACCTCCACCGTCCTCCGGAGGAAGGGGAGGCTTGTGAAGGACCAAAGGGATGTATCTGAGATGTGTGCGGTTTATGAGGCTCCTCAATCACGCGGAGGGAGAGTGTTTGAATCTCAGCTCAACCCGGGGCGACAATGAAAGTTTGAAGTCTCTGTCAGTGGTGAGATGAAATAATAAAAGGAAAGAGAAAAAAAAAACATCCTCTGTGATGTAATCTTTCCGCTCTGCGGTGATCATTCGAATCCTGAATGATAAGTCGATATAGACAGCGGATATAACAGTATTCATGATAAAGGGATGAACTGGAAACTGTAGACTTTAAATGGTGCTTCAGTGTGTAGTGCCGGATGAAGCACCTTTCCTCGACGTAAACACTCCTCTTAAAACACTCGTACTGGAATATATAGATGCTCGACTGAGAAGAGAAGCCATTGCGATGGCCGAATAGAGCGAGAGGGCCCTAGGAGGCTATTCACACTAGTGCTGATAGTTGTTAAAACCCTGTGTGCTTCACTTCAAATGGGCTTAGAACAGCTTGCGGATGCGAACAGGGCAATGGAGCAACACCATAATACACTCTGGGATGTTCACCTCAGGCAAACACTCTGTGATGCTAAGCACCTCTCTCAAAGCTGCCAAAGAAAGTCCATTGATTTCTCTTTTTGTTTGTGGACTTGTTCCCATTGTGGGATTTGAGAGAGAAACAAAAACTACCAAACCACTCTCGCAGTGGAGGCTTCCCAACAGCCAATAGTTTAAAAAAAAAAAAAATCAATCAATTAACATGGTTCTCTTACTCTGGCAACTCAAACAGGCCTCTCAAGACTATTTGGAAACTAGGTCAAACTAGGAAGTAACATCCTAGAAAACAGCATTGACTGACGTTCATGACTTGTGACTTTACTGACAGCGTCTTGGTATATTATGAGACATTTAAGATGTATAAATAATGTAAGATTCCATGAAAAGTAGTTTAAACTATATTCTGTTTTTATCTGCTTATTTAAAGGTTAAATATGTGGGATTTGGCGGCATCTAGCGGCACGGTTGCAGATTGCAACCAACTGAAACTTCTCCCGTGTTCAAAGCCTGGAGAACTACAGTGGCCAACGTGAAAGCACAAATGACCCTATCTAGAAATTCTGGGCTACTGTAGAAACATGGCAGCCGGCTTCGTGAAGAGTACCCACTCCGTATGTAGATATAAACGGCTGATTCTAAGTCAACAAAAACACAATTCTTTCAGGTGATTATATACTGAAGAAAATATACTTATTGTATTCCAATTTCTGCCAATAGATCCCCATAAATGCTACACACTGTTCCTTACCAAAGTGCATCTTCGAGCACTTTTGGGTCCTTGTTGTGACAATGCTTTTAGTGCTCTATAATCTCACTGTCACAGTTGCCACTTTAACAAATTGAGAGCACTTTTCTGCAGTCTCACTGGTAGCCCGTCATCATAGACGGAGCTTCAACAATACCACGTCTGCATGACATTCATGACACCCATTTAGCTTGCTGAAATAGACAATCCCAGAAAAAAAATAATTAAAGAAAACACCATTATATGCAAAGGATTGCTGCTCGTGTTGGTTTATGTTCGGCTTCTTCTCCAGAGACCGTGTTGGAAGAGCACTCCTAAAGTGAGTAAATAGAAAAGAGTCGAGATCAATTCAAATTTGGGCTGTATCCTTCCCTTAGACAAGAGCCATCTGCCCAATGGCAGTAAAAACAGATTACGTTTTGTCAGCTGGCGTCTGCATAGTAAGAATCCCACCTGGAAAAAAAGGAGTGATTTTCTCAATCTACAAGCTAAATGAATAATGCCGCCATGAAAGGCAATTCACTTTTTATTGCTAGTTTAGCTGAAAATGCCGGCATATTTGAGGCGTTTATCTCACTCGCTTTCAAAGTTAGCATGGCAGAGAGGCTGTTCCAGTGCAGACAAAAGTCATGATATTATATGCTGCTTTTTGACTATTGTAATGCCACATTGAACCTAATCTCCATTATCTATTCACTGGGACTTTATGCAGAAGAAAGGCTTGTTGCTTACATCTGTATTATAATCAGAAGGTGATTTGTTAATATGTAACAGGGGGTTGAGCTATATAGTAGCTATGTAGTTTAGACAACATTATAGATCCAAGACTAAACTGACAGAAGGGCGGGACTCTGAGAAAAAAGCCACAATTACAAATCCGTCTGCTGCTTCAGCCCCACGGACAGTGCCGTGGATTTATCAATACACAGCACAGTTAAGCTGCTGATATTTCAGAGCCATGGTCGTGGCCATATAATTCTAACTTGCACAAACCTCAGTCAGATAAGGATAAGGATCAACAAGAAGGGGCATGCATTTTGCTAATAGGGGGGGATAGAAAACCCCCTCATCCCCACTCAGATCACCCACAGATCGAAATATACTTTACACATTTTACACATTTTTTCGTTTCAAACTTAGCCCCACTCGCTATTAAAAAAAAAAAAATCTGTGAGGACATTTTTCCATCCATCAAAATGCCCTGGACAGGTCCCTGTCTGTTACAGGATGAAAACAACCTGTCAGAGGCAGCCGTAGTAGCTGTCACTTGCTCGTCCCAGCTGAACCTCAACTCAGCTTTGGCAGCTCAACCGGGGCTGACAACATTGGTGGACACTGGTGTACGGTAAACTCAAAGCCAGGCATAAAAATGTCCCTTGAGAAACCTCTGATGATATCACAGATGTCCCTGCTTTTCTACAATTTGTGGAGACTCACAGAAACAAATGCACACATACAGAACCAGCACCAACTCAGAGCATGCTTGCTCTGAGGGTGTGAGGTGACAATGGCCTTGATATCCCTTCAGACCATGTTGTATGGAAGTGGTGTAGAATTCTCCTGCTCGTCCTGGGCTGTGAGACCTCCCGAGCCCAGTGTGTCCTGGGTCCGCTCCAGGGTCTTCTCCCAATTGGCTGTGCCCTGAAGGTGAGGCAGCCAGAGGGCAGCCGGTAACAGATGTCTAAACCGCCTCAGCTGGCTCCTGTCCGTGCAAAAGGAGCAGCGGCTCAACACTGAATGACACAATGTCACACATGTCGACTTGTGTGACAGAATAAAGAATATCAGTTATTCACACAGTGTGACAATATCACATTATATTAACATCTACTGTATGTATGATGTGAAAAAAAATGATAAAAATTGGCTATTTAAACTCCCATTGAGACTAGCCTGCAGTCAAAATGTTTGACCTTGCTACCCACATAAGCGCCGCCTCTGCCTCATATGCATCATCATTTACAATTTCAGAGAAGTTGACCAAGGTCACTTCAGTGCTCCATCTAATGATCTAAAAGCTAAAGCGGAGATCAAGCATCCTACACTGAAACAGTTGATGGCTACACATCAAACTAAGCCCACGAAGATAAAAAGCATTTTTTACTTCACTTATTAAATAAATTGCAGTGCTCGTGCAAGCTCAAGTCCTTTTTCTGTCTTTGTGACTTGTCTCCAGATATGCGGCTGATCTTTCAACACCTCTCAAGCTGTTTTGACACTGATTTATGAGGACCCCTGTGTGAGTCATCAAGGATTTTGATGGAAAGTAATATTCTTCTCAGGCAACACTCATGAAAGTACTGCATAAAAATTCTTGTCTTGTTTTTTTTGCTGGTTCTGCTTAGGATCAGTAGAAATCAAAATGCCATAACTGCTTATGTCAGAAAAAGCAGATTTTTGAGTCTAAGCTTCACCGTGGATTTGCTATTCTTGAACTGACGCACAAAAAAAAAAAAAAATTCTCTGAAGATGAGGCCATGTTCAATTCACAGGGAGTCAGCTTAATGCACTTGAGAGAAATAGATTAAACTAGAAACAACATTGAATTTGGGGTTTGCGTGAATACTAGAAGCAAAGATATCCTCACGCACATAAAAATCACTAACATCGACAAACACACATGGACAATGCCCACGTAAATAAACACAACTTTGCCAAAGCAGTGTGATAAGTGTAGTCTCTCACATTAATCACATGTGAAGGTTAAAGGTCAAATACATCTGCTTAAAAAGCCCATACATCCTCATGACTTCCAGTAGAGGTCAGCCATATATCACATGCTCCCCGTCACTGATGCGCATCTCAGTGTTTTTTTCTAAAGCACATTAGAACAGCCGTCCCTGAACACAAGTCAATCAAAGTCATGCATTCATCTTATATTGTCCATATAGGGTCACATTTGGCCATCATTCAGGACGAGAGCTCGAGCATGAGGCTTTGAGGATGTTATCTGCACCAGTCATTGTTCCATATGCCGAATGCTGCTGGCACAATGCAGCGCGGCAGAGTTTATGCTTAGCCAGGCCCTGGGGAACGGTGCATACTGTACATGGCCTGTGTAACCAGCCATATGTGACCCCGCTCATAATTCAGTCACATGTAAGGAGGGAAATACGGTGACCTGTCCACACTGGGGGGGTTTGCGAATCTGCAAGCCAGGCTCTATTTCATGTTCATCCTCGCACATTTATGGGGAGCTGGCCGTGACAACCAGAAGGTATTGATGTGTGAGTGTGTGTGTGTGTGAGTGTGTTGGGGATTTAAGGCTTATGGTAGAGGTGCAGGTGTGTGAGTGGAATCTGTATTTCATTTTGCTATTCATGTGGCAACCAGATTTTATCGTTTTCGTTTTTTTATATTAACATTTAATTAAATAACTGGCAAAACCCTATGAGAATCAACACTAAACTCAGTTTTATAGATCTTTTAATTTATTGTTTTGGTTTCGTGGCCCTCACATAGTATGTATGGCTGGCCTCAACACTTTCATAAAAGGTAACACATCAGCCATAAAACCTGATAAGCTAATCATAAACCAGGAGAGTGTTTTGGTGGGTTTGTTTTTTAAACTTCTTGTGCCCTGGTCCCAGCGTGTAGGATTTGGTGGCATCTAGCAATGAAATTGCAGATTGCAACCAACTGAAATTTTTCTTGTGTGCCAAGTGTGTAAAAGAAAACTACGTGAAAATGTGGATGGCCCTATCTAGTGTTTGGTTTATCCATTCTGGGCTACTGTAGAAACATGGTGGCAGGCTCTTTGAAGAGGACACGCTCCGGATTAGGTCTGAGGTAAGTTTGAAGGCTCAGTTGTTGGGAATGCATTGGTGAGGTTTTAGTAAGAGAAAGGTAGTTGATGAATAAACATAATCCAATATCCTTGCAAGAACTGGAAGTACAACATGTGTCTGGGATATCCATAAAGATAACCATCTACACCTTGATATCACATTCCACCAGACGGCTCGATACAAGAGTCCTGTTTTAAAAGATGGCTTCAAAAGAGATGTTAATGATGCATCCCATTTGAAGTTAGGTGCAGAGTCTTTGGAGCTCAGGCGTTCTGAGCACTCAGTGCTCCGTGTGTCATGGCAAATAAAATGTAAAGAGCCATCCACCACAGCTGAAAGGGCTTCAGCTTGTGTTCAAGCAGGCAGAACCATTGGAATTGGGTTTATGCCAAATGGACACAAGTTGAAATCTGAGTGACCTCAGTCGGGTTGCCCGAGGGAGGGTGGATGATGTTTACAGAGCTGAAACCCTATATGAACCAAGGTCAGATTTACATGCCAGATATAACGTGTATCACATTCATATCGTGTATAGTATCTCACTTTTACTATTTGTGCTGTTTTGGAATACATTTTTCTTTTCTCTAACAAAAGCCACAATTTCTTAGCTGAGGATGGAGAGGATATTTACTGTAGTAGATCACCCTTTATTATGTTTTCGCTAGTGAGCCATTCTTGGTCCAGGATTCCGTGATACAAATTTGTGAGTGTAGAAAGTCTGGTCATGCACTCACAATTCTTTTCCATGTTTCCAAAAAATGAAATAAAAGTAATCTCAAAAAAGACATTTCCTTTTTTCTCAATGCCAACCACTATGCAATAATGTCGTATACAGTGTTTTTCTCTGAATGCTCTTTAAACCATATGGTTAGCTCCTTGTACATCCTTAACAACATGAACTTGGTTTCACCCTGAACACATGACAAGGTAAAGATAAATCTTTAATTCAACGTCGCACCCCGACTACTGTAGAGATGGCGAAACGCACATCATCGCCCTTATCTGTGAGCTAACGAGTCAAATAGAATTATGTTACACATTCTCTGTAACAAAATGCATTGACAATAAACGCAGAGCCTGCAGCTTTATTGTCCCATTGCTGTGTTATTGAGCCAATTGCACGCTATCTAAGGCCATTCCACGTGCCGGTGGCATCGTGATGCTGAAACTGGAAAAGACTTATTGAGTGCAAGGAAAATGGGCTCTCAGCTCAGAGAAATATCTAAGCGAAGTAAGAGTGATGAAATGACTTCAGAGCAATAGGGAAGTCAGCAGAACTGTAACCATGAGTGGGATATCCAAGTTTATTAAAGTTCCGCCGCTCGCCTCCTGTCACTCCAATTCTTTGTAAAATACAAAGAATGCTGGCGCTGATACGGTGGAAAACAACGCAGTGCATTATTCATCAAATAATTCAAATAATACAAATAATTCATCAAACAATGTTAGTCCCTCTTTCACTCTTTGCCAGATCTGTTTTACTTCCCATCGCTGTGCCTTGAGAAGCAGTCACAATCAAAAGCCACTTTGTTCATAATAAACGAGGGTGGAGGATTAAGTGCAGATGTCAACAAAGAGGCTCTTGTTGATGTAGCGACTGGCACTGAATGTGCACATCCAGCCAAGCCTGGCCAATTCACTGCATGTCCTCTGATAGCAATGGATTGGTCCGAGGATTACAGACTGGGCTGCCTGTTCCTCTCGACCCAGCTGGCACACACAGGCTACCACTGTGTTGTTTGGGCACACTTAAAGCTACCTTAATTTGGATTCAATTGCAATCTAGAGAAGCCTAAACCTGTATTTAAAAAATGTCTAACAACATATGTGTTTTGTTGTTTTGTTGGGCTGCCCACAACACGTAGAGATGTCACCAGTAACTCCTCGGTGCTTCCCCGGGCGTTGCCTTTGACGTGTGATTGACAGGTTCATTAATTGGTTGACTTGAGAGAATGGCAACTTGCCAACGGGTCTAAAGTGTTGAGCGTGCGATGTAAGGACTATCTTGTTTCACTGGATGCCAGATGAGGCATGCCCAGCAGCACTTGGGGCTAATGACAAGGTCACTTTAATGTCGGATGCAAAGTCAAAGTAATGTTTCTGTCAAACGTACATGATGTATGCTGATACAGTGTAAAAATGCAGGCCTTCATGCCGCATAGTCTGTTGTGTTGAATACATTTGGTGCTGTTATGGTAACATTTGTGTGACGTGTCGGGTCTCGATCATTATTTACATGGCCTTTATATAATTTGCATATCGACTATTTCACAGTTGTAAACGTAAACATTCCAAATGCGTCCCAGTTTATGCACTACATACCCAATATGTGTACTACCGTTCAACATACTTTTATGTGAATAAACAATAGTATGTCTCTTTTCGGACGCACTGAACTGTAATTTACTTAGCCTCCTCGCCGGTTGGAGACGGGTAACCATGGTAACCCGTGCCAACCTCATGTGACCAAAACAACGATTTGTGAGAATCAAAGTCTAAACTAATTTTAAAACTATACTACAAAATGAAAATCTTACACTTACACTGAAGCATTATTGACGTTACGGAGCTGTCCGTCAACGTACGTTATGAATGTTGTCGTCACTGCAGCATTGCATTGTGGGATATATATGCCCCCGCAGTGTCCAGTGTTTGCATACTATAATATTTCACCAGATATAGTATGCAACTCGCGTACTTTTGATTTCATACATACTAAAAAAAGCCTACATACTGATTTAGAGTACTAAATAGTATGTTAGTATGGACTTGGATGCAACCAATGACCTTAGCTGACATGGAAGTTTATGGACCCAGGCTGTTTCCTAGCTATGCAATTATGTTAAAAGTCTTTACAATAATACATAATAATAATATAATAAATAATAAACCACTATCATTAGTGTTTAAATGCCAGACCACTCTACAGTGATTTTCTTTTTAATAATTGAGTTACACTAATTAGGTTTACATTTTGAAAGTCAGTGGAAATTTCTTTGATTGTATTTTTGATTGCAGCGAACTACAATGTGTTCTAATTAATTAGGATTTGACCTAAGGGCCTTTTTATAGATGATGTGCCAGAAAAAGTTATACAGTAATTTATTGTATGAATTGATAAACACCTCCAAACTGAAACATGGACTGGTATACGCTGATTATATCCTGTGCCTTCTAACTGTATTTCATTGTTCATCGGCCTTCTATTAGATGCTTTGCATACTTCAGACACTAAAGAATACTTAGGTACAAGGTACCCTTTAAACAAAGCACTTACTGTAGCTCTGAACCAATGCTCAGTGAAGAGTAAAAGCCCGTGGTTGTACAGGTCATCTCTCAGGAGTGAATATGTTTAAATGTATGAGTGTGGAGCAAGGCGATGTTCTAAAAGTACACGCTTGTTCAGCAGAACTTTCCTATAGGCAAATAAGCCAATTAATTGTATTCTCTGTATTTGCACTCTGTGAAATATGAACTGAACGTACTGCTAGGTCTGCTGAAACATGCCACCTAAAGTCAGTTGTCTGATTTTTACATGATCTGGCTGCACAGACATGTCATGCAGATAAGGTGCAGAAACTGCCCATTGCCAGTCAAAAATATCCCTTCAGCAGTGGCTCTCTATGCCACCTCTCTACCATCATACTGCCAACAGACGTCATGAGTTTTCTGTTTGACAGAATACAGCTACATGTGTGTCAGCCCACGGCATCGCAAGTCAAATTATAAGCATACTAATGGCCGTGGCTCTCCTGTCATTCATAGATCGTAAGACAATAGACAGATGATGAACGATGAAGATGAATGGCATTCTGCCCTGCCAAACGTCGTTCTGAACAAATGAATTCCAAAGGCGCTCCTCATCATTTCAATGAGCTTTCCCCCTGCTATGTTTCAGCATAAATCATGTTAACCTTCTCATTTTCAAGTTCATTCATTTTTAAGGTGCTCTTCCTCCTGTCTCGGTGGCTACGGGCCGTGTGGACGCATCAAAGGGGATCTGATTGCGGAGATTCCATTAAACCTCCGACTGCAGAATATTGTGTCACTTTCGCAGGAATGCCAACTCTACTATCTGTCATAACTCAAAGCTGTCATCGCGGCGCTCTGCGCGGCATGCAAATGATCGTGGCAGGTCCAAGGATATCTGCGGGAAAAGGGTGTGAAAAATCAGTGTTACAATGCCTCCATAAAACAGAAGATTGAACCATACCATGACAGGAACACCCACATGTGGAAATGTGGAAGCAGCAGACATTGTGACACTCAAAGAGAGCTCGCAGTGCTTGGTTGGAAGGCAATCCGTATCTGATTTGCACTGTCATTCATTTTAACACATTATATTTGTATTCTTAACAGCTTGTTCTGGATGGCAGCTCCTTTTTAGGAACATGTTGAGTGTATATTTCCATTTCCTATCACCAGACAGAAGGTTGGTTTTGGACAATTCTGCAAAATTCTGCAGAATTATGTTCAACGGCAACATTTTATATTGTCCAAAGCCAATATTTTTATCAGTATTTCTTATTACATTATCTGTGCCTGGCAACTACGGTATGGTTGAGAGAATGATTGTGGTTGTGGCAAAAAAAGCTATGCTCAGGCATCTAAAACGCTTCGTTAAGGTTAGGAATGGTTGTGGTCATGTTGGATTGTGCAGCCCAGTTGCCCCAAATGGCGTATGAATGACACGGTACTTTGTAAGTCATTTCACGTGTAATAACAAGGCCTTGGTTGCTTTTGGCGTGTCATGTGTGCAACATTCTGTACTGACTGCAATGCAAACGCATCCCCCTGAATATGCAATCTGTTCAGAGCTAGTGACATAGAATGAGAAGTGAGAAAGACAGCTTATGGTTGGTGGGAGGGGAAGTGGATTGGTCAATCAGACCAGTGGTTTCATATACTTTCTGTAATAAAACATCTAAAAGCGAAAATCCTATCAGATGGGGGACCCTGGCACAAAATCTTATCAAATCGGGGTCCGTGAAAAATTTGCATAATTTTAGGGGTCATGACATGAACAAGTTTGGAAACCTCTGAAACAAACGCAGGACTTTCAACCAGGAGACCGGTGTTCGTGTCCCAAAATGTTCTTGAGTTATTGTGAAGTGACATTTGTTTTCCGTACTCATGTTACGTTGTTTACCTACATATTTTACTTAGTTTACATAGTTATTTAAAGCCCAACCATGATGTTTTCCTAAACCTAACTAACTGCTTCCGTTACTCTAGTTTCGTTGCCTAAACTGTAACCGTTTTACGGTAACAACGTGGTTAAATGACATGCAAAAAACTATTTCACAGCACTAAGCCCGTGACATGCGAAAAGCCTAAATAGTGTTATCCTGACACGTGGAAATGTTGTGCTATTTATACGCTTTCCCATGAGATGGGGTTAGATTGTGACAGGTAGCAAACTGGGGTCTAATGGTAAAGACCGACTGGAGGCAAACAACAGGGCAATATCACCTTTGCCACCTCCTGCTTGTCGCTGTCGACACGTCAGCGCTCGGGTAGCCTGCTCATTAGCAAGCATTGTGTAAATAAGCAACCTACCAGTTTCTCCAACTATTTACTTTGTGCCACGCATCACTTTGTTTCAGTTTTTATCTGCAATTATGAAGTCAAGGCTCACCGTACAAATCAGGGATCCTTGAAATTTTCAATGTTTACCCAGAAACAAGCATTCCCTTTGTACTTTTTGTTAGAGAGTTTTCTGCACTCCACTGTGGTCCCATTTCAATACATGTTTATTATTATTTTTTTATGAATACTTCTTTAATGTGTCCTTCACCCAAAGAACCCTCGGAGCCTCCATTTTAAAGTGTTCGGCATGTTTGTTTTCTCCTTGGTAGCTCTTATTCTCAATGGCTGCCAGTTTTTGAGATCAAGTAGGTCAAGGTTGAACCAGAACTAAACCAGATGACCTCCTGTTCTCCCAACGGATTTCATTATGGGGTCTTTGTTGTTTGGTTTTCTATGATGTGTGGTTGAGAAAATAAAAGAAGAGAAAGAACTGCACTCCGCAGTCTTCAGATGTTCTCGGGGGAACATCATAGAGGCTCCTCATGGGAGTGTGTTATCTCCAAACAGAGTAATTGTTTTATGGCAATTGGTGCCACCAATAAACCTCACTTATTTTTGAAGGGCTGCTGTTGTTCTATTATTATCACCATGGTTATAACAAGCTGGAACAGTTTTTATTGGTAGTGTATTGTAAGCAATATGGCATTGTTTTGCTTGTTACTTGACGTATGCAGATAAGTGAAGTATTGTTCATTAATGAGGTGCTTCTCATATATCTTCCTTAAAGATAATATTTTAGAAACCAGACTTCTGTTTGATTTGAAAAGCTGACTGACACATTGGTTGACACGTTGGATGATAATAAGGCAACTGTTTTTTATTCTATAATAGAATGTTTTCCTTTGTTCCTTTTAATGACTTTAATTAACATTTAAAAGCTAAATCAATACAGTTTGGATTGCAAATCTTTGTTTTTTTTAATGAGAGATTTGCCTTTTTGTAGCAATTCTCCCTGATGATTGTGTGTGTGAAGTGCTTTTACAAATAATGGACGTTGTCTTTTGGATTGACGGCCTACTTTCATTGACATCTACAATTTCCTCAATTTATCCTCACCGCCGTATAACCACCTCTTAACTGCCAGAACACGGCTGCTGTCATTGGACATTTTTCACACAGGCACCTTGTTGCTGTATCAATGCAAAATGTTGGCCGGCTATGTGAGCTTTAAAGACTACCTGGACCTGGTCTAATTCAAACAGGAAATGGAAATGAATGCCATCAGTCTAGCCCAAAGATTATAACATCAGAATGGTGGCAGTATTTGACAGTTCATTGTCTTCATTTACAGAGAAGCCTTGCATGTGCGCACGCGTGTGTAGAGATTGATGACTGACACTTTGACGGCAGCATGGAAAAACTGAACACCCCCACGGTTTCCCACTTAATCTACTAAAATGCTAATGCGTGACTGATCAATACCACAGTATATTTACTTCAGCTCTTTTTGCTGATATTGCAATTGCTTGAAACGACAGGGGGTTCTGAAGACTTATTTTTTTTTTTTTCCCAGAGAGTAATCGAAAGCTGCAATAGAGAGATAAAGGAAGGGCCTAGGTTTACTCAGATACCGCCTGATACATCTGCACTCGGCAACCTCAAAACAACCCATGAACCATGATGTGGTAAAGATGTCAACTGGTAGACGTAAGCACAGAAGGCGCTTCCAGGCTTTTCTTGATGGAGCAAAAAGCAAACAGTTTTGACACCGTTCACTTCAGAAATCCTCTTTTTTTCCCTCCTCATCCGTAATGGTATGTTAGAACAAGTCAAGAGTTGAAATGCATTCAAGCAAATGACAGCGAGGGTAGATGAGGGGTAAATGCATGTCTCTGTTGATGTGACAGGGGTACACAATGTGAGGAACTTACCAAAATAGATTTAAAATGAAATTAGAGGGAGAAAAAAAATCAGAGATTGAATGAGTTCAAATACGCTTGCTATTTCAATTAAATCATTTTTGTTTTTGATGTTTCAAATCCAACAATTAGTACACATTTTCTCCACTTTCTGTTAGTTGTATTAAAAATAATTTGTTTTGACAGGATCGTAAAGTGAAGCAATTAACAGACTGACAAAGATTTCCACTCGAATAATAGAAAAGAAACAAGGGGAAGTGAGTATGTCTTAAATTGGAATAATATATTAATATATTAAATCAGTCTTTATGATTACTACATGCCACTGGATGTTGCCATGGTAATTATGAACATTTGTATTATTATATAGTTTCTGATGAAAGAGATGCAATCGCTTGTACATGTACAGAAATGTCTTTTTTTTTGTTTTTGTTCTTCAAATGTGATTCATCAAGCGAAGCATTAACGCTTAATTTCACCAAGGAGGCTTTTTCACTTGAACTGTGCTGATGGATTTAATTCATCAGCCCCCTTTTTTAAAGATAACTTTAATGAAAATTACTTTGAAATCAAACAAATTATGTGGAACAGACAGTTACAGACGCAGCGTGAGTTTTGCAGCGTTCAAATCTGATGCTCATTTCATTTAACACAAATATCTCGTGCGAGTATCTCAAGCAAATATCTGGCTCAAAATTAAACAAACAGAAAAATTGCTTTAGAAGATTTGAGAAGAGATAAGAGGCACAGTTAGGCACAGTGCTAAGCCTAATTAATGGAAGTTTCTTTTGAGTGGTGATTTCTGCACAGAAAATTACTTAAATGAGACGAGATATGAATTCATACATTTCCAATGGCTTCAAACATGACTCAGCTACAGAAAATATCCCAATTATGAGGCAATGTTTGGTTGTTGTGTAGAAATAGTCTAACTTCTTTTAATTTCATGACAATAGAAATGACTTCACAGACAAAGTCACGTCCTTTTTAAGCATGATATTGTGAAAACATAAATGCTCTTCAGACACATTAAGCATTTGACCATTAGTCTCAATTTTACTCAGAGAAGGGTGTCATCGGTGCATTTTGACCACCTTTCTTTAAAATTTTGTTTTAGTACCTCAAAGTTTTCAGGAAAGACACTTTTACAACTGATGTAGCGTGATGTAGTCTGTGGCCAATGACCCACGCAGAAATGTATTGACTGGAGCAGGGCTATTGGAAAGATGTCAGACTCAACAGAACAGTTTTGGAAAAGTGTTCCCTGGAGGCTCCCTCGGTGGCTTCATTAAAACTTATCATTTATATGTTGGATTTCTGTGCACTGACTGTTGGAGCCATAACTAAGGTTAGTCCAAGAACACTGTGGTTTTGTCCCAAAGGGTTCCTTAACTCAGCCCTCAGCTACATGTCAGGTAGACATAACATATGGTGTAAAGCATTAAATGGTGTATTTTTTTTTTCTGTCCTTGCTCTTTTTTTGAGTCGGCTGAGAAGGTCAGTTTTAAACACCGTTTTTTACCAGCGAGCAGCTGAAAACTATCCGTCACATTACAGACTGTATAAAACACATTCCGAGTACCATTAGACACGGTATGAACACGGACAGCTGATGCTGTCATTTTTCACCAATCATTCTCAATTAGCTTTATGAAACACTTAACAATCTTTTGCAGGTCTTCCTTTCTTGCGATGGGTCAGAATTGTGCACCCTGGCTCTTTTGTGAGATTTTAGTGAATGTTTGTTGTTATTTACTAGATCATTTAAAATGTCTTTTTTTCAACATTATGATGTTTGTTGGCATAAACAATATCTGCTTGGGGAAGTACATCTTTTACAATCAAATATCTTGTATTTAACTTAAATTGTTATTGAAAAACTGCCATAACGAGGCAATAAAGACAATAATATATTGACTTTATTGCCTCAGTAAAACATAAAATATTAATTTAGCTAACTCAGTTATAAAACTGACTTTTCGCCAAAAACTTTTTGCCAATTAAAAAAACTAGTGAAAAAAAAATGTATTAATAATAATAATAATAATAATAATAATAATAATAATAATACAAATAATAATAATGATGATAATAATAATAATAATAATTTTTAGATTACATTTTTATATATTGTATAATTATATTTTATCCAATTTAAGTAAATCAAGTTGATTATTCAAGTATAACTTAGTACAATTTGATTTCCAATTAATTAACAAACAATTTTTACATACAGTATTGTGTAGTGGTGGTCCGGTATATTTATATCTGAGCTAGATGACTCATATCTAACAAATATTCAATGTGGGCCAAAATACATTGATTTAACCATACTTACAATATTACCATTATTATTAAACTACATACTGGTGTACTTCTATATAAACACTTCTGTCACAGAGTAGGTTAAACAATGTTACACTTGAATTTAAGCACCTCATTAAATGGCTTTATATTGGTATTGGACCTCTAGTGGCTTGTACGATTTGTGGTTGATTGTCCATCAATTCATACACACCAAAACCTACATGCAAGTATTGATCATTTCACCTTCACATTTACAGGGCCACAAGGAAAAGATCCAATGAAAGATTAAAACTCTAATTATCTTTATGATTGACAAGCCCAGTCGCGTCATAGAATCATTTTTCAGCAAACTATGTGTCCAATACTCATTCATACATTCATTTTCTAAAGTACTCTTCTTCCAAACCTCCGTCTCCAGCCACATTTCATAGTGGGTTACTAGATGACTGAAAGTGGAAGTATCTTGACGCAGACTATTGACTAGAAAATACCACCTGATATTTACATAGTGTGCTGTGAAATTTTGTGTATTCATTTTTGTGTAATGATTTTTTTCATCTAAGAAAAGATGAATTTAGTCTTAAAATTAGTTTTCATATTTTCATATCTGCCATCAATCTCACCTAATCCTTATTGAGCAGACTACAGTACGTAAGATTAAAACAAAGTGGTTGAAGAAACAGACCGTACGTATCTTCATTCAATTACATTACCATCTGTTTGAATATGGGGGCATGTCTCTGAATTAAAAATCTGGCACATTTCCAATGTGACCTTTGTAGGTCAACTTGTTGCTGGCGACCTGTCCTGGGTGTACTGCACCTCTCGCCTTGTGCATGCTGGGATAGGCTCCAGCCCCCTGCGACCCTGACAAGGACAAGTGGTTTAGAGGACAGAGGGATATATGGATAGATGAATGGCTCACTTACACAAAATAAATATAAAACAAAATATCATAGAATATCATAGATAAATAGCAGAAATATTGTTTGAAACCCTTTTTTTTAATTTATATTTATGTAAAGAAAAATATCAAATCTTAATCCAAACTTTCCAAGCTCTACTTCTTCAATAGCCACACAGTGATAAGGGTTACACTTAAATGCTGTAATTGGGAAGTTAAAAAGATTGAAATAAATGTGTTCTTCAGTTTCTTGTCCATAAACTTTGTCAACGTATTCTCATACAACGGTTCGTATGACATCTTAAAGTTATGCCTTCTTTTTTGTTAGTTTTCCTATGAATGTCCAGCAACATATGTCAATTTCCACTCAATACATGAAAATACTACTACGAAAAACTACTTAGTCAGGTTTAGGAAAATATCGACTTGGTTTGGTTTAGGCAAAAAAAATAGTTAGTTAGGGTTAGGAAAGGGTTGGGGTTTGTGTTAAAATAACTCCAGAAGTGTCGTTACTTAAGTATGTAAGTTAGGTGACAAATAAATCAACATTGACTTCTGGTTTCACACGAGACTCAAACACCAGTCTCCTGGGCAAAAGTCCGGTATTTTTTGACCCACCCATCCACCCCGACCTCCTCCCTACGCGATGTGCGCCGCTCTTCATACTTCCTGGTTCACGATTACGTGAATTACACACAAATTGATTTTGTTGGATATACACAAATAACAGTGCATTACTTTTCGTAGGTATGAACACGCCTGACCTTGTCTATTTAAGTTCCCAGTTATGGCACCATGTCTTTTTTGTGGACTCCAAGCCTTACAGTTCAATAGCCTGCACCCTTCTACTGTATATCTACAGTATGTTATCTGTTTGTAAGTCTTTTGTATGAAAAAACAAGAGTAATGTACGTTTAACATAGTCTGCTTTAATTTAAAGGCATTCATCCTCTCAATGTCTCCGGCCAGTTTACAAAATGTTACATTACTGCGGAGCGTAGTATCACTGCGAGCCCCGTGAGCCATGGCCGTGTCTACAGGTCCTCCTGTAACGATTTTAATCAGGAGCTCATTATGTCTCACACACAGAGGCCACTCAATCACATCAATTGATTAATTAAGTGCCAAGGGCGTTTGGGGACCCAGGTGGCAATATGATCCCTGAGGACACGACGAAGGTCCGAAAGCAATAGTCGTTAAATAAATGGTTCTGCGGGGTCAGCATAACTGTCGCATGTACCTACTTCTACATCTAATTAAAAAGCAAATAGTGTGCTCAATAAAATCTGATAACTCACTGCAAGGGCAGATGTTCTTTCTGGGCTTTCGGGCTGTTGGTTTATGGTACACACTCCAGTGTTAAGTCAGCAGGAGAAGAGGACGAGGGGAAGGAAAGGGATTTGTGCAAGCCAGCATCATAGCAAAGCATGTAATACAGGCTAATCCTCCTCCACTCATGCTGCTGTGAGGCCAGCAATACTGAAGAAGCGCCGGCTTGATTTGACTCAACCTACAGTAACAGCTGGGTAAATAAGGACCACCCCTGGGTTGGCCATTTATTCACTCTCATTGAAAGGCATCAACATACAGTAGGTGGGTGTATTTCCACCTGCTTTGTCTTGCAAATCATGAACCGGAGTCACGGCTCTCAAGCTGCCAGCATAATACAAGATTTAGACGTGTTTAGTTTGTTTGTATACTGTACATACACAGGGGTTGTTTAAATGCAGGGAAATAAGTATTTCCGGGCCTTAAATGGCAGAGAGCATCATTTTAAAATGCACATCACATTTCAGCAGAAGACTTCTATACTGGACCCTGAAGAGTATGACGCTTTCATTGGGATCATTGGTGCCAGAAAACAGCACTAATGGACAGCCTGAATACATTTTAAATGTTAATGTTTCAGGTGAGCCCTCGAGTCATATTCAACAATGTATGAAAGTAGTTAAATTAATTGCCAAATGCCAGCATGCAGTTGATCTTAGAGATTTGTAAAAAAAAAAAATTCAAACCAAGCTTTGGTTATTTTAAGTGGAATAGTTTTGATTGCTATAAGAAAATGTTAAGCCCATTATATTATATTAGCAAGTGCGTACACTTGCCAGGGTCACTCGACAATCGAGTGTACCAGCACAGGATGTTCACAAACAAGCCTTTTTTCGGTCATTAAAGGTGTACAGGTATGTCTCGTTAAAGCACTCATTATTTTCAGACTTTCATTTTAATGAAGTGAATCATTCAACAGCAGTAGCACACAGAACAGTAACCTTTCATGATGTAATATTTTTTTAAATCTTTGCTTTTGCATTCACAGTTAGATGTTACCCTCTGATTCTAGCATGGAAGTCAAAGCAGAAGGAAAGTCAGCGGGGGTATTGAGAATAACGATCTGTGTGTAGGAGTATGTTTGTGTGTGTGTAGGAGTGTGTGTGTGTGTGTAGGGGTGTGTGTGTGTCGCCCAGCAGTTTGCATCCTCCCCTGGGGTTGACTTGTGCCAAATCAGGAACATGGTCGCCATGAAAGGGAACCTCACAGCATGTGTTCTCCTCCAAATCTAAACGATTCCTCCTCGGCCGGCTGTGGCCAATTACTGCTGCCTTCGACTCTGTGAGGCAGACCGTAGAGTTTGACCGAAACGAGGGGGTTGTCGGTCCAAATCCCACAATCAAACAAGTCTCTCTCCCTCACCTGTCGCTGTCAAAAGAGCTTCGAGGAGCCTGATTCTTCGCCGTAAAGTCGATCAGTGGTGAGGAGGTCAGGATTGTGATACAGCTTATCTTATTGTACAGTATGTGGGAGAGTATATCCTTCCATGCATGGAGGGATATACTACTGCTACTCTCCAGACGTCCCTCTCCACAGCAATGTTTCCCAGCTCATCCTGAGGCCTTCCCAAACCAGATGAGGTATATAATCTCCTAGGTCCTGGGTCTACACTATGGTCTCCTACCAGTTGAACGTGCCTGGAAAACCTCCAAAGGAAGCTGCACAGGAGGCATACTGATCAGATGCCTGAACCACCTTGCTGGCTTGGCTACTTTTGATGCCAAGGAGTGGCTCTTTTTGCCGATTGTATCCACAATATCATTCGTTCAATCACTACCCTCAGCTCATTACCATAGGCAACGGTTGGAACGCAGAATGACAGGGAAATCAAAAGTTGATATTCTTTTGTGCTGTGTAAATAGGCACCATTGCCATTGTAACTTTATAAGGTGACGATATGTTAATATTGTGTTTTCATGTTATTTTGCTGACCTCAAGTGGCCAAAAAACAATTAGTTTAAGTTCAAAGTGCTGTATGAGTGTTTGTGAGGAGGCATATTATATAATTTTATGCTAAATATGGTGAAAATAGAGCATGCTTAGACAGAAGACAGATCAGACAAAATATTCCAATAGAAAGTATTGTTGTGATGCGCCCAATAGGTTGATATGATAATTGCTAATTACATTTTAAATTGTTTTTCCTGTTGTTAATCTGAGTCACACATTCTTGAGAACGGCTTTGTTATTCTCACATTAACCTTTTGAAAGAAACAATTATTGCACTCGCAACTACAGTGTTCTCTCTGGTCAATTAGCTCAAATGATTCCACTGTTTACATTTCTATTATTGGAACTGCTAACACTGCATGCCATTTGAATTGTGACTTCATAGCAGGTCTAGAGAATTCAACATATTTATGTGCGGGGGGGGCATACAGTACATGGCCTCTGAGAAAACTCCTGAAAGACTTTTTAGATGTTTTGACACTTCCCTCAGTCTGTAGGGGTTGAGCCCAGTGAGTTTCAGCATGGATGGATTCCATTTAAGAAGATTGCCGTGCCTTTTCCTACCATGGAAAGGCTGTGTGTGTGCCCACTCAGAGCCAATCCTCAGCTGACAGGTCAAACGCATCTCCATTCCCCTGTAGTGAAAACCTTGATGTGACCTTCTCCATCCAACTGGCCTTTTAAGGGAACATTTAATCAATAACTCCCATCGTGTAGAGTTTGGTTTCAACACGAGGCAGAGATCTGCCCGTCTCTGACTCTGCTGCCCTGCTCTCAGATTGAACTCCCTGGTTGTCCCTCACAACTCCACTTTTTATCACCTTACAGGCTCCCAATTGACAACCAACTATCAGTAATGCTGTCTATCATATGTCCCTCCCATAGTGTAGATAAAATTAAAACTTAATAGGTATTTTAACACAGTGTAATAATGTCTTGCTTTTGATCTTTATACATTTATGATAAACACTTACTAGCTAATTTTCTGGTCTGTTCCAGGAAAGGTATCAGAGTCTGGTGTTAACACAAGAATACTTGAATGTTAAAAGACAGTTAAAGGTGCATTGTGTAAAATTTGGTGGCATTTAGAGGTGAGGTTGCAGATTGCAAGCAACTGAAACTTCTCCCGTGTGCCAAGCGTGTAGGGGAATGACGGTGGCAGACGCGAAAGCATGAAATCGTGAATGGCCCTATCTAGAGCTAGTGTTTGGTTTGTCCATTCTTGGCTACTGTAGACACATGGCGGCTCCATGAAGAGGATACGTAGATACAAACAGCGCATTCTAAGGTAACACAACCACCATGATTCTTATGTTAAAGTGGTTATACACTAAAGAAAACATGCTCATAAATATTATTTTCCTATTTCTGCCAATAGATCACCCTAAATGCTACACACTGTTCCTTTAACACACCGCCACCAATATATATGAAAACACCTCCGGCCAGAAATTGGTGTTAACTTAAAATCAAGTTGGCCTTTGAACCATACAGGCTAGTTTTGCTCAATCTATGAAAATCTAAATTGTTACTCACTTATTCTGAAATTGATATTTTGTTTCTCTTTCTTGAATGCCCAAATATTTGTAAATGAATGGATTTTGAGTTCTGCCGCTACCGTAGCTATTGTGCGTTTAGCAAAACAGGAAGTTTAATGTTGCCATGAAATTTGCAGGATTAGCTATAAGCAGTTCCTGTTCTCGTTGCAACCACTGGACAATATACACTCACCGGCCACTTTATTAGGCACACCTGTTCAATTGCTTGTTAACACAAATAGCTAATCAGCCAATCACATGGCAGCAACTCAATGCATTTAGGCATCTAGAGGTGGTGAAGACGACTTGCTGAAGTTCAAACCGAGCATCAGAATGGGGAAGAAAGGGGATTTAAGTGACTTTGAACGTGGCATGGTTGTTGGTGCCAGACGGGCTGATCTGAGTATTTCAAAAACTGCTGATCTACTGGGATTTTCACGCACAACCATCTCTAGGGTTTACAGAGAATGGTCCGAAAAAGAGAAAATATCCAGTGAGCGGCAGTTGTGTGGACGAAAATGCCTTGTTGATGTCAGAGGTCAGAGGAGAATGGGCAGAGTGGTTCGAGATGATAGAAAGGCAACAGTAACTCAAATAACCACTCGTTACAACCAAGGTATGCAGAATACCATCTCTGAACACACAACACGTCGAACCTTGAAGCAGATGGGCTACAGCAGCAGAAGACCACCCAGTACTAGCAAGGTGTACCTAATAAAGTGGCCGGTAAGTGTATATAGACAATATAGACAAGAATTGTCCGGCTAAAGTAAGTGGTAAGTAAATTGTTTAAATTGGGAGGCTCTATTCCACTGATCTGCAGACGGAAATAATGCACCAAGAGCGTGCCTCCTCAGCGAGGACATATATGTTGGGTAAATGAGAAACACAGTGTGGTGCACTGTTTTCTTCATGAGTCTGTTTGTCTTAACCCCACAGTCCACCACTTACCCAATGGTTGAGCACTGTACATTTCCTTGTACAAAGCTAAATGATACCCGATACATATTTTAAACATCCGTCCTACACAGTGGACATTGATTGTATTCAATCGATATGTGAAACTAGGACACTGTTACTATTTCTGCATCGATGTTAACACAGATATGAGACCACTTAAACTGTGAATCGATGTGATCATTGAAAGGAAACATGTCACTGTGACCTCCACGGAGTCACACACACCCAAGAACCTTTTTATCCGAACTGTTGAGTTAATGATTTGCATATTAGGTCTGCTCACTGGATATCCATTTACTACTCAGGTGGGATGGCTGCAGTTGAAGGAATAGATTAATATGTTGAGCTGTGTGCAACCTTTGTGGTTTTACTAAGTCTTACCGCGGGACTGATTGATCATACTTCGTCTTAGGCTTAATTCTGGAATGTAAACACCTCAAACGACACCTCAAATCTCAATTAATATAACACCTCCCACTGATCCGCTGCACCACCCATTTTCTTATACTGATCGAGTACACTTTTATGTTTATTAAAGTACATTATTTTCTTTGTCATTATAACAAGTATTAGCTTCAGCCTGCTATAGTACTTTTTAAGTATAATACAACAGAAGCACCCAGACATTTCCTTACTTTTAAAGAAGTACACTAACAGTAGACTGAGACTCTTTTACAAGGGAAAGCTTGAGTGAAAAACATCAAAACTATGACACAGATCCTCCCAGCTGAGATGACACTCTGCCTAAGGTAAGATACTGTGCACCTTTCTCTCTTTCCCCCTTTCTGTTGAAATGAACAGGCTCTGCTCTCACTGCACATCCAGATGTATTGTCTCCTGACGCATTTGATCGTATCTCTGACACTGTAAATCGCTCTGTGTCTCCACCCCCAGATATCAGTTGACGCATCAAAGCCCCTGAGGGAGGCTTAATATTGGAGTGCACCACTAAAATGTGGGCTCCGCATCCACACTCACGCTGGGTCAAAGTGCACTTGAGTATTTAGGGAACAAGAGTTTGTTTGTTTCGAAATGAAAACTGGGTTTTGACAGATATGTAGAGGTACAGTGCCGGTGACGAAGAGTGTTAAGGTGTGCCCATTTTTATGATGTTGTGTATAGGAGTTGATACAGAGGGAATTCTATCCATCCAAACAAGTTACACTGCTACAGTTGAATTCGTCCACACACTATGTAGTGTAACAAAGGTGACTCAAAATTATGACAGTCTTAACTTAAAGATGCATTGTGTATAATTTGGCGGCATCTAGTGGTGAGGTTGCAGATTGCAACCGACTGAAACTTCTCATGTGTGCCAAGTGTGTAGGAGAACGACGGAGGCCAACATGAAAACGTGAAACCGCGAATGGCCAACACCTTCTGATCCCAACTCGTCACATACCGCTGCTTTGTCACGCCCCTTGGCTTCACTTTATTTTCGGCGCCGTTATAGTTACCCTCGGCATCACTTTAGGATTAGGCAACAAAACCACTATAGTTAGGTTTAGGAAAGAAATACACGGTTGGGCTTAAAACTAATACGTTTGTACAGTGAAAATGACACTGAGCGTTGTGAACACGGGACACGAACAAACAGCTGATTGTATCGTGACTAACGTGACACGAACAGCGGTCTCCTGGATAAAAGCATTGTGTTTGTTCGACCGCTTTCACTCTTTAAACTACATCACCACACTCCCGGCGCACTTTCTCGGAGCGCTTACTGTTGCCACGGATTTTGGCTTACATTATAGTTAATGGATTGCCTGGTGCATTTCATACCGGTGCTAAAGGGTGTGGCGGTACCGATAGCTGACGGCCGTGACAAAGCCTCGGTGTTTAAGTCACCAGACTCCATTGATAAAAACAGTTATTTTACCTTACAGTCAATCGGTTAGTTTGTTTGTGTTACTAACCATGAATGGGTTTACATTATAGTTAATGGAATGCCTGGTGTGTTTATACCGGCCCTAAAGGGTGCCCTGTCTGGCAGTACTGAACACCGACGGCCTTGACAAAGCCTCGGTCTTAGCACTCTTAACACTCTTGGAATGAGAATGGGCTGGAATGGCCTTACCTAGAGCCAGTGATGGTTTGTCTGTTTTGTACTACTGTAGAAACATGGCGGCTGGCTCCGTAGAGAGGACCTGCTCCATATGTAAACAGCTCATTCTAAGGTAACACAAATTAACAAATTATTTTCAGGTAATTCTAAACTAAAGAAAACATTAATATTATATTTAATTTATGGCAATAGATCCCCTAAATGCCATGCACCATTCCTTTAACACTTGTGTTTAATACCAATATAGCAATAATTCCTTCAAAAAATGCATGATACAGTATTTGTAAAGGAAAGGAAAAAAAAACAATTTATTGAAACTCCAGCCAAAGTTTGAAGAGAACAATTGTTGACTGAGCTTCTAAAATCCACCTTGAAGTCAGCCCCCCGCTGTAGTGTGACTAACCTCAGTAAGCCATCCCAGATTCACACCTCTAGTGTCAGGCATGCCTGTTCAGGAAAAAAATCTTTTGGCTTAAACCCAGATTTGCGTGACCCCGCAGCCTGCTTGGGTACAGGTTTGTGCAGATACTTAATCTGTGTGTGTGTGTGTGTGTGTGTGCAAATATAGCTTCATTCTCTTTATAAACACCCAAGCTAACAAGCCAGCCTTGCAACCTGTTGTCCACTTTTAATATAATTAAGTCCAACTGGACTTCAGTGACCTCAGGCCGGCATGTTTATTGATATCTGAAGGTCGGAGCTCATATTTTAATGAGAAAATCAAATTACCCTTCATTCCATTCATTCATCCACAATCACTTCCACCAGTGTTTTGACATTTGAAATGGAGGCCTTATACAGCTACAGTAACATTTGCATTCAACACAACAAAGGGTTTGAAAACGTTCATTGTCTGTGCAGTGAATGCTTTGAAACTGCACTTTCCTTTTCTTCCTTTAATTACAGCAGAGAAATAGACAGAATACCAAATAATGTAAACACTTCATGTAAAAGGAGCTTTCACTCTGAAGAATGAACTCCTTTGCAATGATAAACACTGCAACAGATACTGCAACAGAGTTGGGTCGTATGAGGTCGAATGCCAATAAGCAGCTTTTGTCAGCTATAAAGAAAGTCTTGCAATCAGCACTTTGATGTTTTCATACCAGCGTTTGATGACTAACAGAACTCCAAAAAGGCCAATTCGTCTGTGCTCGGTTATGCACGTTACCTTAAATACTGTCAAACTGCAGCAGACAAAAGGGAAACAAAGATCACAAGTTGATCTAACCAACAGGGATGTGACAGACCATAGATATACACTGATCAGCCATAACATTAGGATAGCATGACCGGTCTGCGGCTATGCAGCCCCATACGCAACAAACTGCGATGCACTGTGTTCTGACACATTTCTATCAGAACCAGCATTAACTAGCTACAGTAGCTCTTCTATTGGATCGGACAACACGGGCCAGCCTTCCTTCCCCACGTGCACAAATGAGCCTTGGGTCTGACCCTGTCGCCGGTTCACCGGTTTTCCTTCCTTGGACCACTTTTGGTAGGTCCTGACCACTGCAGACCGGGAACATCCCACAGAGCTGCAGTTCTGGAGATGCTCTGACCCAGTCGTCTAGCCATCACAATTTGGCCCTTGTCAAAGTCGCTCACATCCTTACACTTGCCCATTTTTTCTGCTTACAACACAAAGTTCGAAGTTCAAAATGTTCACTTGCTCCCAGCTACTGCTAGGTGCCATTGAAAGGAGATAATCCATGTTATTTACTTCAGCTTTCAGTGGTCTTAATGTTGTTGTGTGGCGTATATGTAGATGCCGCATTAGCCTTTGGATCATAGGTCAACGTCGCCGCCATATTGAGGAGTTCAGGACTGGCCTGTAAACACATAAAAGTGAACGGGTCGCTGCCGTTTTTCTGGATAAAAAGCACTATAACGTTTACTTTAAGCCTAGCTAACATTGATACACACTCTATATGTATACAAGGAGGATGATGAAATGGCATGCAGCCTACAATGAACCACCTTTGTGACAGTGTTTTTAATGTAGATTTCAAAGTTGAAGTGTTTACATTATCATTCTCTTTGCTGTGTGCAAATAAAACGTAGCATCAAATCAATAGGGAGTAATAATGTTCCTCTGAGCTTGACAGAGCTGTTGTAGTTCTGCGAAGTCTTCTTTAATAGCTTATGTGTCATATATAATATAGATTTAAAGTACAGGCTCCATTACTGCATAACAATAGGTTCCAATGCATCCGCAGGCCCAGATTAATTTACGCACTCATTCACTCCAGGATGCACCTTTGAATAGCGTTGACCTGCAGGACCCGTGGCCATCTGTGGCCCTCCTCCACCCCCCGACACCCTCCCCGCCTTTGCAGAGTGAGAAAAACCCCAGCTGCTCTCTTGGCTGCGGCAGAACTCACCAGGAGGAGTATTTAAAAATCCCTAATCTATCACTCTGCCCAGCCAGCCCTGTCTCCGCTGGCTGGCTTAGAACCTACAACGATTTGCACTGTCCGTTCCACGAGGGAGACATCGTTACTGCTTAGTTAATCTATCACGCAGGGAGGGAGGCGTATAGAGAGAGAGAGAGAGAGAGAGGAGGGAGAAAGTCATTGGGATCATACATAATGATTTGGAGATTTACCAGGATCATATGTAAACGACCCCTACAGTATCAAATGCCAAAGAAAGATTTCCCCTCCCGGGTTGCCACGGCCTTTTTCATAATTTTTATTATTATTTCATTTCATCAGATTACCCCAGTGTCATTGGATCCCTTGCATCCTGCGCTGTATATTGTATACCCGCTCGACACGGCACAATAGGCCTGGGAGGTAATCGGTCATCCGACAGTGATAATAGAATTAGTAATAACTATTAGAAATGTCCATGCTGGATGTGGTATTACTGAATGCGGCAGAGCAGCTTATAGAAAAAGGGGTTAGTTTAATCGGCCTATTGAGATAAATGACTGAATACATGTTTACATGGAAGGGGTATTATAGAAATTAACAGCATTTATTTTCATTAATATACACACAGGCAGTGTTTGACAGTAATGTCCAGGAGAAAACATATCTCACTAACAGGTTCATCACTGCAGTATCCTCAATGGTGCTTTAAAACACCGCAGTACTGACCCCAAGGCAATTTTGTTATCAACCCTGAACAGCCGCCATTGGTTGTCCAAGGTAACGAAGCATTTTCATGTTTGTGTACTGAGACACTCGGCGTTTCCTCCCTGGGTTTGATTTTAATAGAGGCAGCCTTTGGCATGCTGGTTTAGGTTCCCCGGTGAGCTAAGCTCAGCAGTGGCAAGCGGACTTTGTTTCACCCATCCGACATGTTCTGGGCTGTTTCTTTCTCAAGAATGATTGTGATTCCGAGCCACATTTCAGAAAATCAATGAGATCAGCTTGGGGGGAGAGGGGGGTAAAAGAACAGGATCTCAATGCATCAATCATCCTCCTTCAACCATTTTGATGCAAGAGACCGTGGAGAGACAAGAACACGTGAATGGATCCACAAGATGGCTGTATAAAAACACATCACTTCCTACAGAGCAAAAATAAATAGAGCTATCTGAGCATGGAAGTGACCCTTTGAAGAGCATAGTGTCACATAGGCAGACCTACTGTATCTCCACAGCACTGTGTCAGCGGTATAGAATGCTCTACAGATTATCATTCTGGTAAAGGGGGGAAAAATGTCCTGGGCTGTTTGTATGTCTTTAAACCAATCACAATCATCTTGGGCAGCGCTAAGCACAAGATGCAGCGATGATAGCGACGATAGCGATGATAGTGGAAGGGGAGGAGAATACCATGTGAGTTACACGGCCAATGGCAGACTTATACACACAGTCTACATCCTGTCGCACAAAAAGCTGTATGAATGACACGATAATGCGCAAGGCATTTAGCGTGCAATAAGAACGCCGTCCTTGCTTTTGTCGTGTCATTTGTACGCCATGTAGTCTGTACTGACTGCAATGTAAATGCATCCATGTGACTATGCTACGCTCAGCGCTAGTGACGCAGAAAGACTGTTTATGGCGGGCAGGATGGGAGGTGGAGGGGTCCAACAAACACAGGACTTTCACCCAGGAGACCGGTGTTTTGTTTCGTAACTTACGTTAGTAACATTTGTGACATGCTTTCCGTACTTATGTTACGTTGCTTCTGTATGTTTTGTACTTAGTTTACGCACTTATTTTATGGCCAATCATGACGAGGCAAAACATGACAGAGACACGCTATCCTCTGGTGGACAGGCGGGTTAGCTGTTGCCAGGTTAAAGAAAGACAATGACTGATCTTTTCAGCTGAGAAACATACTCAGTTTTTTTTGAAGCAATAGCTCCAAACTGGGAAAATTGATTCCAGTCCACAAAATGAACACCTATTATCCTCTTTTATGTTCTATTAGGTTCTATTCAACAAAATCGCCTTGTTCTTTAATGGGCCTTTTCATCTCTCAAACAGCTTTATAATTCAGTGTCTTGGACATGTATGAAGTAGAACATTACATGCCTGCTGACGTCATGGCTGAAATTATGTCCAAAAATAAATGTGCAAATAACTTTAAAAACATTTCTCCCTCTGCCTCGGTCTTGCTGTCCGCCTTGGTCTTATATTGCAATCTCGTCGACACAATAACACCTTCCCTGTTTCCCTGCTCCGCTTTGCCTTTTGTCCGTGGTCAAAAGGCACATTCTGTGTGATTGGTGGTCATGTAAGGAAACTATTTCTGTCAG
Source organism: Sebastes umbrosus (assembly GCF_015220745.1). Taxonomy (NCBI): domain Eukaryota; kingdom Metazoa; phylum Chordata; class Actinopteri; order Perciformes; family Sebastidae; genus Sebastes; species Sebastes umbrosus. The sequence goes on from NC_051272.1 coordinate 4,256,194, forward strand.
GTAGTTCTGAACTTCAAAGCATTGGAAGAGTGTATTTGAGGTTTCTAGCTCTGTGTTCTCTACAGGAAAAAAAACAAAACATGGGGAAAATGTCCATTAATCCCATCAGGCTCTGGGAGTTGGGACTTCTCATTAAACACCTGTTTGAACAATATTAGGCGGATTCTGTATCAGGCTGGCAGTAGCTATTGCACAGCACAATGAATCACCCCATCATGAATGCATTATGAAGACGAAGAGGGCTCGGCCGCGGTTTTGGAGCCGCTGTCTTCGTAATTAGGCCAACTCCAAGCTTAGTTGGTGTACTCAATAGGGCATATTCATCTTCATAATCCTCTTCTTTCAATATAGAATAAGTTTGATAATAATGTCACAACTTTGATAATAATGACAGACACAATGTAATAATATTATATTTATAAATGTATGTTTTTGTGATTTTGTTTTCAGGTAGAAAAAAAAATAATCTGGTGGAGGGATTAATGAACTGGGTGACGGAGGGTTGATTACGACGAAGATAGCAAGCCCATGTTAATGAGCTTTGAGTGAAAAATAAATAAATGTACAGAGTAGCGTCTAAGAATAGATGCAACACTTTTAACTGTGGTATTTGAAGAGGCAATAAAGCGAGTGTAGTAAAGTGTGAAACAAATGTTTGGATGCACTCAGTAGTAGAGTCTTTTTCCCTGTTAGGTGACAAAAGATTCAGGGGCAAATTCACAGAAGGATTTTTTTTGCCATTTAAACCTGCACAAATGAGACTAAAAGAAACAGTGTTATTCTCAAACCGGTAACTGTGTTGCCAAGCAAATAGCGTCTCAGTGGCTCCTGTGTTGTTTGCACGTATTTAAATGAGGTAATATGCATACATTTGGCACAAAATTGGTCCCTTTCTATGCAAATGAGCCTCATTGCAAAAACAGTCCAATTCACAAAGATCAGCGCTAATAAACGTACGCAGTTACAGTGAAATTATTAGCGTGTTCAGAAAGTTGGTGGTACTGAAGCACATTTATACTGACATTCTGTCACGCCTATATTCCTTCCCTGAAGTTTTGAGGAATGCCTCTGCACATCGTCAGTCAGGATTTGTGGCTCGTGGTCTGAAAATTACATTTTCCTTTTTCTCTTTGCTATTTTACTGTGTTCTTGGTGCAAAGGCAACATTGATACATTACCACATGGATAATTGCACTCAGCTGCAAAACGTTATGGGCATGTTTGCGCTGCACCATCATTAGCACAATATGTTTTGTGAATCTGACCTTGAGACAGGGCAGAATGCGGTTGCAAGTGATACACAAATCATGGCGCAGAAATCAGATTTTCTGATCTTACTGGGCAGCAATTGTAAAATGTCACTACTGCTCTGTATCCAGAGTGTATGAGGATAATAAGTCTGAATTTGAATAAGTAATTAATTATGCAAATCAGCTAATCAACCAACATGCATACAATCATCCTAAGTTGGAAGGCAGTGACATAATAGGCTACTAGCATTAACAAACCCACACTTAAAATCACCCTTCCCATGTGGCGCTTGCCGGGCTGCGTACAGTACAGAGTCATTACGAAAGCAATGAATGTGTCTTGCAAACAGGCGAGCGCTGGTAATTGCAAGTGATTCCCAAAAGTTCCTGTGTGCTTTTATTTTCAGCATCAGTGCATTATTTCCTAATTATCTCGCTGTGCACTTAGTGGAGTATTTGGACAGGCGTTCGTCTCCAGGCAGCAGCGTTGCAGTCAGTGTTTTCTCTTTGTGTGTGTACTGTACCTGCAGGCGAGGCCTCGCTGGAGATCCGGCGGTGAGCGAGCGCATATGTGGTGAGTCATCGTCGCACTGTGGCTCAGATGACACGCCGCTGCACGTGCTCGAGCACATGGTGGGTCACACTTGACTGCAAGCGATTAGGGGGGGCTCAGTGATCTTTAATCATGTAGTCAGTGTCGTGCCCCCCATGTACACAGGCTTCACTTGAACCTATGGTTTGAAGTAGTTATGTGTGTGAGGCACTTCTCTTTCACTCAAGATATTTCCATTTAGTGAGATTTTATTGTGTTGCAAAAGAACATATACTTTGTTCTCCATGATACTCATCTGGCAGACGTAGTGTGACGCTTCAGAGCATAAGGTTTTAAGGGCAGCGCGGTGGCTTGGCGGTTAGTGCTGTCGCTTCGCATCAAGGAAGACCTGGGGCCTTCCTCTGTGGAGTTTATATGTTCTCCTTGTGTCTGCGTTTCCTCCGGCTGCTCCGTTTTCCTCCCACAGACCAACGACATGCAGGTTAGGTGTCCTGGAAATAGCCCGTAGGCGTGGATGTGAATGTGTTTTGCTGTTTATATGCGTTAGCCCTGTGACAGACTGGCAGCCTGTCCAATGTGTACCCTGCCTATCGCCCACTGCATGCTGGGATGGGCTCCAGCCCTTTGGCGGCTGTGAACAAGATAAACGGTAATAGAGAATGGATGGATGCATGGGTTACATATTGCATTTACATGTACTTAGCCGATGCTATTATCCAAAGCAACTTACAAGAATTAGCCTAAGCCAAAAATGGCAAGGATCATAAAAGTACATCAACTTCATCAAACAGCCGATTAGACTGATGTCAGGCTATTAAATAGGTGTTATCAGTCGCTATAGGCCCCATAGATGTGGGTCAATAGGGGCCTACTACACCCAGTAGTAGGTTTTATCATGTATTCACATGATAGATCACCAAAAGAAGGTATAAAAGAACACAACAGCGACCTCTAGCTACCGTATTAATTATGACAGGAGCAGAAGTGGAAGTCAGACGCTGTAGTATAGTGTAAAACTCCATAAAGCATGGAGGTTGGGGATGATGGATGGGACACAAAACACAGGGTTTTCACCCAGGAGACGAGTTTGCAACCCGTGTGAATCCAACAATTTCTTTGTCTTTGTCTTTTTATTTTAACCCAAAACATGATGTTTTTTCCTAAACTTAACAAAGTGTTTTTTGCCTAAACCTAAATAAGTTGTAGTATTATTGCATAAACCTAAATAAGTTATAGTTTTGTTGCCTAAACCAAACTGTGTTTTTTTGCCTAGACCTATATAAGTTGTAGTTTTATTGCCCAAACCTAATTGTTTTTTTTGTTTGCCTAAACCTAAATAATTTGTAGTTTTGTTGCCTAAACCTAAAGAAGCCTTTTTGTTTGTGTTGAAAACATGACGTTTCATTCAGTTTTACAACACGTTAGAACATGTTGCCTATGTAGTAGGTCTAGTAGGCCCCTATTGACCCACATCTATGGTGCTTAGAGCGACTGATAACGCCTATTTAATGGCCTGACAACAGTCAAATCGGGTGCATCAAATATGCCGAACAGCTTTAAGTGCTACATTTGCAAACAATAAGAGATGGAGAAAGAGTTATTATTATGGATGGTGAACTCATGAAACATGATGCATTGTTAAAGTAGACGGCAACATATGGAGTTGTTTTGCCACCTGTAACATTGCTGCGGCAGGTTAAAAGCTATGATTACAAAGGATGTGATTATCTCCTGCTCATATACGGTGCAGATAAAAAGGTGCGACAACCGCTGTGCAATTATAATATAACAAAGAAAGCATTCTTTACATTTAATGTTCAAAAGTTTGACACTTGACTACATTTTTCACTGCTCATATATTTTCATTTTCACATTCAGTTCTTACATTTTCAATATATGAGTGTTATTCACACTGTTAATGCAAATACTTTAAAAGTGGCAGGAAACATTTAAATGTAAATCTTATTTTATTGTCACGCACAGCACAGTGAAATTTAGCTTCGCATTTAACCCTGCCACCAATATTAGGAGCAGTGGGCAGCTATTGTATAGCGCCTGGGAAGCAGTGTTGGAGTCAGTGCCTTGCTCAGGGGCACCTCAGCAGTGCCCAGGAGGTGAACTGGCACCTCTCCAGCTACCAGTCCACACTCCGTACTTGGTCCATGCAGGGACTTGAATTAGTGACCCTCCGGTTCCCAAGCCAAGTCCCAATGGACTGAGATACTGCCGCACTGTAAATCTGTCGTATTACAGACGGGTACTACATACATCACAAGGCTGTGCTGCTTACTGTTGTGTTTATTATTGCTTTTACAGTGAATAGATTAGAACATGCTTTACTAAAAGCAAAGCAACATGCTACAATGGAGTAATACTCAATTCATTTATAAGTGATTTCAAAGAGACAGAGCCTCACGGCCAACCCTGAGCAAGCTTTGTGCAAAAAAAAACATCAATGCAGAGGTCTCCTAAGTTGAAACCACTCTAAAAACGATTCAGTTTTCTTGCTTTCCTCTGAGTTGGACTGCTCTAATCAATAGGCCACCACTGTTTGATGTCTAGGTCTTTGGCAGGCACTGCTGTAGAGTCAACAGGAATAAAGTTATTTCAAAAATAGCCTTGGCAGAATATTCAGCACTTGGAAAAAGCACAGGGCCAAAATCAAAGCCCTCATTTGAAAAAAAAAAGCTGAATTGTATTGTTCTGTGAGCGCGTTGTTGATGGCCTCTCGCGAGGTCACGCTCAGCTGAAAAGAAAAGGATGAGTTTTGTCAGGAAGCGAGACATGAATTCCACACACAGGATGAAAGTACAGCATCATGTTCTATATTAAGACAGCAACACGAAGACAACATATCTCAAAGTGTTTGGTATTTTTAGGGAGCTGAGGGAACATCGGTGGAAATGACCCCAGCCTACATGATTCAGGAAGCTTTTTATTACACTTTAAAAATAACCAAACAAACATGTAACACTGTGAAGGGGCTTGATTTTATTCCTCACACTGTGTTGACTGTTACCTGACATGTTCATTTATATATACATATCCTCTACCATCACGAGAGCTACAGAGCATTGACAATTTATGAGACACCACAGCTTTTGCATTATAAATATGCATCATAAATACAATTTAAAAAATTATAAATGAACTATAAACTGTAAATGCTGTTTCCCAACACTCCTACCCCACTTGTGTCACACTGTGAGCACCTATACCACTCTACTCATGTCATGTTTCGTAACGCCACAGCAGCCTGCGTCAGTACAAATGTGACTTTCTCACACATACATGTAAACACGGCATACGCGGACGAGATAGATGGGGAGCGGTGGGGGTTAGGGTGGGGGCAAATCACGGTACATCTCATTATCTCTCTACGTCTCATTATCTTTTTAAATTCGGGGCATTAGCATTTCATTACCATTAAAGCTGTGCTGGCAACGTTGACGGCGATGAAGGAAAGGAGGGGTTTGCTTGCCAGACTCTGGGAATGTTTTACACTGTCGTGTTGGTTTGCACAGACACTGGCAGAGCAAGCTAGGATGGGAAGATCATGAGATGTTTTATGCAGATGGTTCCCTGATTCAAGCAGTCATGATTTTATATTAATATGTCTTGGGGTTCAACAGTGCTCATGTTGTCGATGTGCGGGGCATCACAAAGACCAAGAGCTGTTTTTTTTCTTTGTCAGTGTTGAGTTTGTAGTGAGGGATTGTATCTAAATGTTATGTGAACATCATTACGGGGGTACAATTAAAAATACTGTTTATGTTTGTCACGCGTAGACCTCGATCTGTTGAATTAATTTATATTCAAGCTTTAAATGGATAATTCAGTTCTCATTGCAAATATAACTGCTTTCCCATGATAACCTACTTCAGTGATTCCTCAGATCTATATGTCCATATATTACTAAACATCAAACTTTGATGTATTTTAAGGATTCTTAACATGTTCAAAGTGCAGTTGTGTAGTGTTTGTTTACATGATGTTGACATGACATCAAGGTTTTATCACCATAACACCTCTTCCTCACTGGACGGGATGCGAATGAGCGAACATCAGATTGTTTCAGTTTTTCCCAATGAAGATGTCTTAACCTGCTCCGTGCGTCAACGAACCGGCAAAGCAACGTGTCACTTGTTTCAAAAAACGCTCGCCCTGACTCTATTTATGTAAAGTTTCGCACACCTCCAACCTATTATCATTGGTCAAAATTAACGCTGACAATAACTGACAGTTAATCAATATAACTTTATGTAATAGAGAGTGACATCGCTCGTAGTATATGGACAATTTTTCGCGATCCATTCGGCAGTGTTCGCTCGGTCGCTGTTTGTTAGGAAGAGGTGTAAGAAGCCGATTTGTGTTGCGGAATTCATGATATGGTTGTGCACCACCTCATAAACCATTCGTAGCTATACCTACGAAAAGTAACACATGTATGTGCGTGTATATCCCACAAAATTAATTTGTGTGTAATTCACATAATCCTGAACCAGGAAATATAAAAAGCAGTGGATGGGTGGGTCAAAAAATAACAGACTTTTATAAAGGTGACCGGTATTCGTGTCCCATGTGAAACCAGAAGTCAACGTTGATTTATTTGTCAAGTTACGTACATACAGTACGTTACGCTACTTCTGTAGTTATTTTAACCCAAAATACGATCTTTTCCTAAACTTAACTAAGTAGTTGTGATGCCAAAACATGAGGAAGCTGTTTCCTGTGAAGACGGAAGGTTATTTTTTAAAAGACTATATGCATGTAACAAGTGGAAATTGACACGTGTTGCTGGACATTCAGAGGATGAGAATACATTGGTGCGCACACGTGTGCTGACATTAAGACTGGAATCTCAAAATGGCCTATAAGAAAAAGTCATGCACTTTTTCCAAATGTCTTTTTGACATCTCTTTTCCTTTGTTTTACACTGATTAATCAGGTACCCTATTTATTTACATGGCTTCTTGGCCATTGGTCTGACCAGAACTTTAAGAAATTTAGAATAAGTTATCAACAACTGCAGGCCAGATTGACATTACATGTTTTTTGGAAATAAATGGTCCCCAGAGTATAAATCCTAATTCTTCTTTAATCATGTCCTTTTTGGAGACGCCATGAGAGCTCTTCTGGCAACCCTGGCTGTCACCTAGGAATCACATTAATGTCTGTGGTTAGGTATAGGCAACATAAACACTTTGATTAAGGTTAGGTAAGGATCATGGTTAGGTTACATTTTGATATTCACATTGTCAGTCACTGCAGACTTGTTCTTAATTAAATTCAATTTGTAATGAATCAATATTTTTGTGGCTTTCCAAATACATCACAACAACATTTCCTCATTATAGCAAGCCTAAATCAGGCGGCATTATATGTCCTCCAAAACATGTTTGCTGTTGCATATTAGTTGTATTACATAAACATAATTTCTAGGAGACGGGGTTGCTTCTGGAACTATCCTCGAGGAAAAAATGTCAACTTGGCACAAACTGATGTAATAAGCAGATTAAAGCAGATAAACCATTTTAATTCCTCCAGGGCTTCCTTCGGGGGCAAACTTTACATTTATCTCTTTTAGCAAACTCATCAGTATGTAGTTTGTTCCGTCCAACACTTTCATATCTATGGAATGTAAAGAAAATTGCAAATTACTGAGCATGCATAGCACTTAGGCTGTTTTTTTCTACAAGTTTTCTGACATGTTCGGTAAATAGGGTCCCATCTCAGAAATCTCTACCCACTTGGAAATTCAAATCTCCGTTGGGGTATTTTCCAGCAGTCAGTCAGAATTTCCAACTTTTCACCATGTCTGGAAAGCAACATAATCCCATTTTACCTCTCTGCCCCTGTTGCTCTTTACATCTCTGGTACCCTCTCCATTCCCAGGACACAGGGGGCTACTGGGATCAGGATTTGGGATCAGGTTTGAAAAAAAACAGCAGGTGGTTGAGCTTCTCTGCTAGAAACAGTCTCCTCTTTGAAGACGCAGTTTAAGAACGTTTTCCTTCTCTTTTTACTCCAATTGTTCACTAAACCTTTATTTAACCAGAGAGTCAACTGAGTATGCATTATCCAGAAACAGCCTCCTTCACATTCATAACGCTCTTCATGCAGACGCTTGAGTGCACAATCTTTAAATATTGAGAGTTTTTTGCTCAAGGGCATCCAGACTGTTGTGGTTGAAGGAAAGGAGAATGTTAGTTATTTAGCCATTAGATGAATTGTCATGAAATGTCGTACAGACGTTCACGTCCCCCTAAGGATTAATTATAATAACTTTGGTGATCCCTTTTTTTTTTTTAATCTCGCACCATAATCAGGTCACAATTTCAATTCATCCAAAATTTGTGGCGATTAACGGAGGGCTGTGTGACAGTGAGGGAGTGCCATTTATTGATGGCCCGTTTAATGCCAAGCGACTGCACAGCGATTAAAGGAATATTTCGGCTGTTTTGAAGTGGGTTTGTATGAGGTACTTATCCATAGTAGGTGTATTACTAGATAACGGTTGGCGTGCCCTCAGCTTGGAGAAACAGACAGGAACACCGACACCAGAGCAAAGCAATACAGTGTTGTGGACGGGGACAGCAGAAAAATGTAATTTAGCCACCTAAAAGAAAGACCCAGCTAAAAATAAATGATATCCGTTTAAAGAAACTGTTTGTAAGAATCAGAAATGATTGTTAACAACGACACCTGTGGCCGTTAAGTCAACCACAGTCAGTGTCGGGCTCGCGCTTGTGCTCGCTCTACATAGACATGAACGAGCATTGCTCCAAACAGTGAGGCGAAAGTCAGCTAAAACCACAATATCACTCTATTCACCTGCTTGGCAGTAATAGTAGCTGACCAGACGGAGGTCTCTCCATGAATCAATGCTGATCCTAGTGTTGGCTTTTCCTGCCTCAGCCTCCCGACCGCGGGCGGAGGGAACAGGGGAGACACCGGAGTTTTGGTAGGAGACGATAACGTTTCTCTCTGCGGAGCCCCGTCACTTCACAAGACACGGGAAACCTCTGTTGGTCTGGAGGAGCTGCAGTATTTATTTCTGCACAAACATCCACTGTACATTCACTAGATATTCTCAGAGCTAAACTAACTCTTCTGCAGTGTGTAGTGTGCGCGCATGCACGTGAGAGTGGAACGAAAGCCGCGAGAACGAGCGCGGTGTGTGAGTGAAGGGAAGCAGGCAGAGGAGCAGAGTACAGCAGAGACTCCGGCCCTGGAGACCACAGCTACTGTCTCCCCCGCGTCCTCCAACCGCAGCCAACACTTTTTAACAAGACGAGCTTCACTAGATAGAACTTTGCGATCTTGGTGCTTCACTGTAGTTTGTGTTGGAGTCTTGTCTGAACAGCGTAGCCACACGCGAGCGCGCATGGGACACCAACCCGGATTGATTTATACGTGTAAGAAGTTACAAACAGTCCCTTTAAGTGTGCACTATATTTAGAATATTTTCACAGCTTCATGTTGCCATCAGACAGCCCTTTCCTTCTCCTTTCCACAACTTCTGGTTCCGTCTTAATTTGTTATTTTTCACCAGCATGAAACAATATAGCCTCCTTTGCCAGTCATGCATATTTAAACCGCATATGTGTGGACTTATGCACATATTGATGTTTCCCCTTCATCAATAAAGACTCGGGAGACAAAGGTGTGAGAACGTGGTCTTCAATAAAAGTGCATCCCGGTCATTTCAAGCTGAGCACATTACACCTAGCCTGTTGCTATGACTACGGTCAGGATGAATTCCTGTGGCGGATCAGAGCTCGGTGGACTCACCCGCAGACAGGCAGACAGGCAGGTTGAACTCTAATTTCCCCTAGCATGTTCGACAGGACTGGATGCAAAAATAACACCAACCCTAGTGGTCCATATGGCTGGTTCTGGGAGGACCAGCTGCTCAGGGCTTTCAAGGCCATAATCTTTATTTCACACTCTCAGTGAGCCATTTAAATTTCTGATGAGGGACCGGTGGTGTGGAGGCAAAAGGAGGACAATGAGTGGGAAGAGTGAACCACCTGTGTGCATCTACACTTTGATTTGAAAAAGAAAATGCAGCATTTTAGTCATTCCGATTGCAAAGCCCAACAAAATGCATCCCTGAACATATTTCTCATACTTTACTACTGTTCACAAGCCCTCTAGTTCAAACATGTTTACATGTATAAATCTTTATTGAACCCACACAACAACAAAGCCTTTCACCCATGCTGTTATGCATGCAATGCTTCATATGAATAGGAAACAAATATTGTGTATACTAAAGCCCTCTCTGGGCTGCATTAGTAATACCATGGGAGGCTGGTAATTTGATTTTGCCAATGCAAATTGGATATTTCAGTCAATCATCCAGGCAGTAAAATAATTTAGAAGGAACCTTGGCAATTCAAAAACAGGGCCCTGAGTTGTGTATCACTCAGCCTCCACCACAGCAGAGGAAGAAAACCAGGAAGAAAACATTCTTTAACTGGCTCTATATGAGAGTTAGTGTAACCCATCACTGGAGATATGGCCTTTGCAATTTCGACACTGTACCATGTCGCAAGTCAGTAATTGTGTGAAACACTTGATGTCATTCCAGAATGGGATTAAAATGGCCCCAGATGGTCCAAATTAACTCAAAAAATCCAGCTGAGTTGGTAATTCAGTTGGAATTTTGACCCGGGTAGCCTGATAATTTTATTCTGCATTAGATAAAACTCAAAGAAAAATGAATTTTGCTCACAGTTTCAGTCCCACTTTAGGATTAGTGGACTCCAGCAGACAAACCAACGCACGCTGGGCCGGTCCAACTTCAAACCAGTCCTTTAAAGGCCATCCGAAGGTAAAGCTCATACTCCACATCACACTCCGCCTCCCAGCACAGCCAGGGAGGATGAGATATGCTGAGACAGTGAAAGGAGCATCTCATCTTCTGCTTCTGCTAAGGCCTCGGTAGAATTCAGCATTATGCTGAGTGTGCATTGCTGATTACCTAAAAGGATGTAGCCACCTGTATTCCCATAATGATCTCCATGACTTATTAGACGTGCCAGCATGGCTTCAGGTATTGCATTTTCAGTCGGTTGGTTGGTTGGTTCACCACTTTGGTCCAGACTGAAATATCTCAACTATGCAATGGATTGCCGTGAACATTTATACTGACATTTATTTTTCCCAGAGGATGAATCCTAATGGCTTTAGTGATCCCCTGACTTTTCCTCTAGCATCACCAAGAGGTTGGCATTTTGGGCTTTTAGTGAAATAAGCTCATGCAAATTGGTGCTGATATTCATGATGCCCAGAGAAGTTTGGTGATCCCTGGCCTTTCCTCTTATGACACCAGCAGGTCAAATTTCTATACTGTGATAGAGGCTACCTCTACAAATATCAGCAAAGCTAATGATATTCCCATCAGCATCAGCTGTGCTTGTTTACTGCCACTTAGAATGTAACTAATATTAACATGCTAACATGCTAAACTAAGATGGTGAACATGGTAAATAGTATATATGCTTAGCATTGCCTTTGTGAGCATGTTACTGTGCTGATGTAATCACAATTCGCTACCTCCAGGGGCTGAGAAGTGAAGCCAATGTAGAAATATCTTAAACTTGCATTCTTTCTAACAGCCAGCAGGGGGCGACTCCTCTGGTTGCTAAAAGAAGTCTGATTGTATAGAAGTCTATGAGAAAATGAGCCTACTTCTCTCTTGATTTATTACCTCAGTAAACATTATGAACATGAGTTCATGGTCTCAATCGCTAGTTTCAAGTCTTCTTCAATACAGCATGATGTTCATTTAGTAAATGATGGTCCCATTTAGAGTCAAATAGACCATAAAGCAGGTCACACTCGCTGGTCCTAGCTTCTTAAATGTGTGCATATAACTGTAATCATTTGGGTTTTGCACTCTTGATCGTCTTTTTTTTTTTTTTTTTTTTGACATTTTATAGACTAAAACTTTAATCGATTAATTGACAGAACAATTCACAGGTTTATCGCCAGTGACCACTAATTACCAAATTATTTATTTCCAACTAAAAACATCCTAAAATTTCAAGTCAAGAAAAGTTGGTAGCGGAAATCAGCACTCATGATTTAGAACAATGGGTCCCATTTTATGAGGCGGATTGTATTTAAAGTGCTCCCATTATGTCTTAATCAAACTGGTTATTGTAACGCCAACCAGATACAATAAAGGTATAAAGTGCTCTGAGATCAACAGCTGTGATTTTTGTAATTCTATTAGAGAAAACAAAACACAAAAGACATCACAACTCACAATTAGCAGGATCAAAGGGCAACTCGTGTGGTAATCTGGGTGAGTTTCATCAGTATTTAAACTGCACAACGATCTCATGCTAATGTTGAATTCAAATGTATGAAAAGGAAATTGCTGCGTTTAATAGCGCCATTAATCAAACTGGTGCTGGTGGTCTCTGGAGACCTTTCTAATGCACAGTGGGAGGCATCTATAGGACGCTGCACTGTGGATTAAGTGAGTCGTTGATTCATCGCCATCGACCTTCACATCCATTTGGATTTATAAGCCTCTCATGTTGAAATATGAATGACCCCGTGGAACTTTGAACGGCACCTTTCAGCCTACAGACGTGATGTGTGAAGGCACGCACGATTGGTTCGAGTATTTGATTGAAAATATCATATTGCGTTAGTCAACGTGAGTAAACACATACAACATGCATGTGTTGTGTTTTCATTATTGCATTGCTTGTAGTCCGACTACACTCGCAAGGAAATCAACACACTCACTTGCTTCTTGTCCCCGTCCATGCAGTAGATGCTAATAACGCCATTACAGAGTGTGCAGATCTGCCTATCCATCCTGAACCCATATCCCCCTCCTACTAATGGACTGTCATATGAAAACACACAAAGAGCCGATCACATCTTTTATTACTGGCAGGTTTTTGCTCTCCGGTGGGAAATGTTGTTTTGCTGTCAACCCATCCCTCTTCCACGGGCTTATATTTGTGGAGACAGCTCCCAATTAAACACAGCAGCCAATGACACATATCAAAATAATGCATGCCAAGAACTGGCTGAAATTGAGAAAGTTGCAGCTAAATCTTTCATTTCAGCTTGTGATGCGGACAGAATGAGGCATGGGTATCTCGGCGCCCTGAAAAGACAAAGCTGTATATTCACTCAGGAACGGATGAATCACTCCGATAGATGAACATCCTAGTCTATAGATATGTAGCGGCTATTCGTTTTCCATGGAGAGATTTAATGAATTTATTATAAAACCAAACAGTATGTGGATGCATTGATTAACCACACGGAGGCCTGTCATAAAAATTGAATTCCTTCGTGCTGGGTTTTCCGGGGATATCTCACTAGGGGCCGGTCAATGAAGCTTAAACATTTTTCATATTTCTTTTTTTTCATCAGCATCAAAACATAAACCCTCTAGCACCTCTACTTCAGGAGTAAATACATCTTAATATATAAATCAGAGCACCACAGTGGAGCTTTTGCAAAAGCACTTACTGTAACTCGGTTAGAACGATTTGTACCCAAGGGCATGAGAAACTATGAACTGCAAAAGAATGGGCGAGGAGCAAATTTGGAAAACGTCCTAATATGATATTTAATCAATTTTGTTTAATCAAGAACTGATTCTTAATTCAGGAGGTCTAATTGGAACAGAGATTGCACACTGTGGTAGCTGAGGCAGAAAAAAGAATGATTATGTAGGACAAACTTCCAGGCCCAGGGCCATATCCAAATACCAACGTGAAATATTGCATTAGTTGTTTGCAAAACAAGCAAACATTTATGAAGACACACACATGCTGGTAATTTTGAAAGTGAACCTTTCACTAACAAGCATTATTTGCGCTATATATGTCATGAACTCCAAACGCTTACATGATCAGCGGTTACCAGAGGTGGACTCAGGCTGTCTGAGGGCCAGGGGTGGAAAAAAATAAATGAAAAGGGCACCAGCTGCATGCTGTGGAGCACCAGTGTGCATGAAGTATTCTAGCATGTAGGGCAGCCATATTGCACTGCATCATGTTTTCTCAATTTTAAGTCCACCCTAGAGGGTCATTCATCGCACTTTCTTCATTTAAGGCCACCTTAGAAGGCACTTTATCATGTTAAGGTCAACCTACAGGAGAAAGCATCACATTTTCTCCACTGGAAGGGCACCCTGGAGGACACTGTATCACGTTTTCTCCACTGGAAGGGCACTTAATCACGTTTTCTCTACTGGAAGTGCACCCTGGAGGACACTGCATCACATTTTCTCCACTGGAAGGGCACTTAATCACGTTCTCTCCACTGGAAGGGCACCCTAGAGTGCACTGCATCACATTTTCTCCACTGGAATGGCACTGCATCACAGTTTATCCACTGGAAGGACACTCTAGAGGGCACTTTATCACATTTTCTCCACTGGAAGTGCACCCTAGAGGGCAGAGACATCCAGTGCTGGGATGCCAACTCCAAAGGTTTTACGTGGCATTCAAATTCTGTTCTCTCTGCACCTCTGCTGCACCGCGTGCCCCTCCATCTACTTTAGCAGCATTATTCACGGTTTATGCAAACTCATAATGCTGCTAAATTGCCTGAGCAAAGTTGAGGTGCTTAAGTGTAGGTCCAGTAATCTGCCAGTCAGGAAAACATGACAACACTTAGCCAAAAAATCAGAATTAATCCTAATTTTAACCTCGCTTCGCTGACCTGATTACAAGTTACGGTTTCCTCACAGAATAAAACAAATTGCACTCGTGCTCAGAGAGAACAGTGGGAGGCATATGCAAATAACTCAGCCGATATTTGAGTTTGAATAATGCATTTCATAATCAAAAGTGGAACATGAACACTGGTGTATATATTATTATGACTGATGGAATTTGCCCACAGCAGTCCCAAAGTTCATCAACAGCGGTGCATTCACAGACATGATAACCTGCAGTGCCACAGAGCTGCCGTGCTTTTTTTTCAGTGTTTCCACTTTGATTTATGCCGTTTTCTGTGTCAACATTAATGTCATATCTACTGTAAAGGTTTTGTTTTGATTACAGACACACATGCATTTACATTAAAGCTACATAAATGACTTATTCATGCTTATTAACTTGTTTTTTTCTATTCCAAAGTACTTTTCATCTCACCTCATAACATATATTTTATATGCAGCAGAATTATACAGATTATTCAATTATTAAACAGATCCTAAATAATTATGTTTGGGTCAGTAGAGGACACATCTGGAATTGTAAAAGGGTAGATATGATTTGTCTCCTTAGACGTGTTTGTTCCATACATATTTTGACAGTATACGAGTGTAGAAGTCATCATGTGGAACTTTTAATCTATAGAGTCCGTTTACGGAGTGATAAACTGGCTTTTATTGCACTCTATGTGTTGAAGTTATTTTGAGCTAATGAGACACGTTTATTTTGGCATTAATTGTGAATTAATTGTCTATATTTCTCTGAAATTAATTCAATATTTTTGTTCCGTATTTATTATAATGTATTGTTTTGCTCTATATGCAGATGAGATTAACTCTGCAATTATGCACCATTTGGTTGAGTTAATTATAACCGTGTGACTAGTGTAAAAAAAAGAAAAGACAAAGAGAGTCAACAGGAATTTTGAGTAGAAGCCTTGAGAGTTCGTAGTCCTGTAAATGACCACATGTGCTATAATAGGGAACTCTAAATGAATATGTAGACTGTCTGTGGTCTGCTTGATGTGTAGTCGTAATCTGCGTGTGTTGGGCTTGACGGCTGACTTGACAGAAAGACTAATCACAGCTCAGAGCAACACCCAGGACTGTTCTCAGTCAAAGAATATTAATGTTAACCGCCTGACTAAGGGGGCTCATTAGAATATTGTACAGAACCAGCAGATTTAGCTTGTATTCCCACCATGTCAGAAATCTTGAATGTTAACCATCTTGGGGGCGTTTTCCCTCCAAAAAAAAAATAACATGAAGGTAATCTACCTATTCAGCTGCTGCAGAGTCATCCATCACCCTTTATGAATCCAATCTAGTAATATTGAAATTGAATGGGCATGTTGACGATCCAGTACCCTGTACTCAATGTTAGTGCTTTGTTTGGGGGAAAAAAAGCCTACAACTACTCATGTTGGCCTTGTTCTTATATAAACTTCTGCCATGAGTGATATTGAAAAGGTATAACTCATAAAATTAAAGGATTTATACCTTTTGATTACCACAAAGGAGTCTATACTCCTGTCTCTGATAAGGATTTTAGAGATGAAAATGACAGTGCCAGCTTTAAACTGCCTTTTGCTTATGTGAATAAAAACACGCTTTTCGAAATATTGAACACTTTTCAAGAAAGAATTGACTCTGAGAAAATAAATTTGTTATTTATAAATTTATAAATTAATTATTATATTAGTCTTCTCTGATTCCTGTCCAGATATTTTTCATTTGAATTTAATGCATTTGTGTAGCACCAAGGACAAAATACATTATAAAGTTAAAACAGTAGGAGACTAATACTACAGGGCAATGGTCAAAGCCAGGACTGGATCATTCAGCATTACTAATATTCTTGTATTTTTGCCATATCAAATATAATACAACGAATATAAACCATTTTAATAAGTATTTGCCGAAGTCAATTTGAAAGTGTAGCAACAGTTTATTCGAGTCACAGAGCCTGGCCACCTGTGAAAAACCCAGAAGGTTGTTTAACAACATGCCGTTGTGAAGTTATTTCCTTCAATCCTTTAAAGACTCTTCTAACCATCTGGATGAAAAAATATTCATTCTATTGCACAATAACCCGCTTTCCCAAGTTGAACCTCTTTTTCGTAAACAAATATAGATGGGTGCTGAAAATGAAATGAAATGATTGCAGACTTTTTACTACGTGAACCAAAATAAAGAATGAAAAATGCATTAATTCCACAAAATTGGTGCATTTTGATGTTACTTTTCAATATTTTCTATTTTCATACAAAAGGAGCTTTTGTAAATCAAACCATGTTGCCAGTCCTGTGAGTAATGTCATTGAGCGAGTGATTTTGATGAAAAACGATGGTGCTTGTTTTGTCTGTTCAACCATTTTGACGGAGTAACGGCTCCTCTATTCAGTCTAAAACAACCACTCTTGCTCGGTTGAATCCATGTTGTGTTATGTCAATCCATGTTAAAGTCACAAAAAGCATTTACGTGAAAATGCTAGCGATCATCACTTTAAGTGTGTCTGCAACATTTCAAGGAATCACTTGTAAGGAGGCTCAGTTTGTGGCTGTCTGTTGAGCTGACAGTGGCTGGTATGTGTTGTTTTGTGTAACGGTAAAGACGTTTTATCTGACAGGAAGCTATTGTCCTTCCATGAATGGCACCGCTGATGCTGGTGTCTCTTTTTACCTGAATCATATGATGAGTCCAGCCTGTGTTTGTCGTGTGATACGAGGGATTTGTTCAGGGGGTAAAAGGATCATTAGATTGATAAATATGACTGAGCCTTATCAGAGTCTATACACTATCAGAATCAGACACACTTTAAAGGCAGTAAGATAACAGTGAGATATTTTGCCTGGTGACATTAAAGCACTGATATGGACAATTTACAACATTAAAAAGTGTCTATATATACACATTGTTCATAGATAGAACCACAAATAGTTTGTATCCCTCATAAGAATTGCATCAGGTTTTCTGGATACTCTGCATACAGCAACTGCTTTTTTCCCACTGAAACATAAAAATATAACATAATAATAAGCAATAAAATATAATGACAAAAATAGAAATGCGAACATCTACAATTTCATGGCAACTGGGCTAACTCCATCTGCTTATGATCATTAGATATAATGGAAAGCTCCAGTACAGCCACTAAATGGACCTTGTGGTAACATTGTTTTCTCAATGAATGGTCACAGTTAAATGTTAAGAAATGTTAATATGTAAAATTTGGTATTTAAATACATTAAAGGGGACATATCATGAATACATATCATATCAACTCATTTGTTGAGTGCTTGTGCACATACATTTGGGTATCTGGAGATCCTACCAACCCACAAACTGTGAAATAAGACAACCCAGTCAGTTTTTTGTGGGCTGTCTAGATCAGAAAACATGTGATTCAATAAGCCATTTGTCTCCCCTTCCTACGTCACATGCAGGATCATTAGAATATACCTCCCACTGCTTGGGAACTACCTTTGCAAAGGTGCACCATATTTTTCTCGCCAGCCAATCCGAGCATACTGGGCTTTTTCGGGAGGGGTTCTTAAAGAGACAGGCGCTAAAACAGAGCAATTCAGACAGAGGGTGAATACAGATATATTCAGACAGACAGTATGAGAAAAATAATGTTTTTTTTTTACATTAAAGCATGTAAACATGTTCTAGTAGAAACCCCAGATACAAGTATGAACTTGAAAATGAGCATGATATTTTATATATCAATGATATTTAAAGGATAGGTCTAGTGATATTCTGTATTTTTGTTATTGTCAACCCATGAGAAGGCCAAAACAGTAGCTCAGTCCTCTGTGCCTTAGCGGTATATTGACCAAAAACTTTTAAAAACACATCAGTGAGCGACACCATTGTACTGGGTGACATGTTCATTCATTATAATGAGCATGGGCCTATTTTAAGCCAATCCCACATTCACTGTACTGCAAATACTTAAATGTGCATTGAACGTGAATCATTACAAACGTTTGCTAAAAGCTACAGTGCCCAGCTGTTTTAAGAAATTATTGAAACTTTTAAAGCAATGAAAACATTACTGACCTTATTCTTTAGACCTGTTTTAATCTTCTTCTTTTTTAACTGCACTTCAAATAGTGGAATAATTTTAGCTCCCTTATAAAGTCAGTAAAGTCGCTTGTGACCTTCAAGTTCTAAGCCCTTAAGTCATTCATTCCTTTTGACGTCTGTTTAGCAAAAGAAACTGTACATGTGTAACGTTAAATCTTTTCTCCAAGTTTTGGGATGTGCTCCTGGTGCACTTTTAATCATATAAATATCCACAAGCTTTTCAGGATTTGGCCTATGTCAATCTCAGCTGTTGTGACTCAACACACCCAGAAGGATGTATCAACAATACTGCCCTCTTAATACACGGTTAGTGTCAGTCACTCTTCAACTCGGTTGGAAACATTTCAAGTCACTACTTTTGAAAACTGCCAGGTTGACTGAACGGTAAACATAATACATATCCATCAAGATGACAGGCCTCCTGCTTGTTTTGAGCCGTTTCATTAAGACCTCAGCCTCACGAGTCTATTGATGTGTCCAATGTGATGCAGCCGTAATCTGTTCATTACTCTGTCCGACAGTAGAGTCTCATGCAAAGCAATCTAACGTGGGTCGATGCATTGAAGAACACAGGAGATGCACCAAACCTCATGGTGGCTCAACGGATCATTGGCATTTTGTCCTTTTGACTTTGATATTTAGGAAAAAGTAAAAGAAAATAACTTGCAGCAAAAGTAAGCTATTGTAATAACGCACAGATACGGCATTGATGATCAAATCTAAAGACAAAACCTTGCAGTCATTTTATTGCTTAAACTGGGATTAAAAGCACTTCTTGAAGGTATGGCACATCACACGCACTTTGAGCCTCAGTTCTTCAGATCAGCTTAGGATGATATGTGAACGGAGGAAGCTTTAAAATATAAAAGGTAAAAACGGTCGAGTGGAGAGGAGATACTGAGAAAGGAAAGTATTTTGCACTGCTATGTGCATCAAAGAAAAAAAAAACTGTGGAATGAAAGAAAATATCTAATACCTCTCACTTTTGGGACAAACATTCAAGTAAAGACTCTAAGACAATGAAAAATAAAGGACAATCTTATTCTGTTTCTCAGTAAGAACGTCCATCAGTGTGCTGTTCATAATTCATGACTTCTTAATTAGCTTGATGGATCGAATTTATGGTGAATAGATTAGTCCAGCAGTGACCTTCTGAGAGAGTTTGCAAGGAAAAGGGAAGCAATTACAATCAGACACAACACTCAATACCCATCTATATGCAAGTAAATATGCTTCACATCCAGATGTTGTTGAAAGTGTTGCAGATGTCGGAGCAGATAAAGGCTCAGTTTACAGATTACCATGAGACACACGCATAGATCCTCAGCATTACTCAAACAAGTTATGTGGTAATTCTTCTGTTTTTGTTGTAGAAAAGAATCTTTGGAGCTATGCAGACGCCACTATACTGTGATGTTTTAATGTTAAGGCTGGCCCACACTAAATTATTTTTCAAATCTTAACAGACGTTTAAAATTTTAAGACCCCACAGATAACGACATGTTACGATACATTTTGCAGTTTTGTTCCTATAGTGTGTGGTGAGCAACAATTTGGCCAAAACAGCCTCCACACATTAACAAATTTCATTCATGAACAACAATCAAAAACCACAATATGTTGCGATCAAATGCGACTTTAGTGTAAAAAAGCATGGCGGATGACGCCAGGAAGAATTTGCGATCTTAGTTCTTGCACTACTTTGTACTGAAATTTCACAAAGGATGGATGGATGAAGTCATGGAGACACGTTAAATAAACACTCGTGTTGTTGCCACAAATCAACAAGTTGGTCCTCCGTTTCTGAGGTCCGTCTTACTACTACTTTATTCTTCACATTTTGCATTAGCTCATGCATTAGCTGTGGCTTCAGTCAGCTGGGTTCTCAACTGGCTATCGTTCTTACCCACGTGACTGCGTCATCGGCTGTCCTCTGGGTTCCCCTCACACAACAGGAAGTCCGATCATAAAAATATTGAGCATGTTTATATATTTACAGTTTGAAATCGGTGCGGCCAGGATGGACTTCCAAGCCGATCGGGGATGTAAAAAACACAACATACCACACATCAAAAATGATCTGGAAAGATAATCTTTAGAACCATTTTAAAATCAGGGCTTTGCTGACCATTTTTGGGAGGGGGAGGGATCGGGCCCAAATTCGGCTTGATTCTTGTGTAGTGCCCCGCATTACCCAGAACACACCAGCATCATCTGGCAGTCAAAAATCATTGACTGTTGTGACTGTGGGACGAGAGCCTTTTCCTCTGATAACTGCATCAGATAACTTTTCCTGTAATATAGTTTATCACAAAAATATGATTCCAAGGAATAAAGTTCAGATTCAAATCAAAAACAATAGTGGGACATTGGCAGTGATGGTTTCTTACCGTGAGTCTGAACATTTAAAGGTCCAATGAAGGGCTTTTTCCTTTTTTTTTTTTTTTACCTCTGCTGACATTATTCAGTTTCATCTTTATCGTTATCCTGAGAGTCACAAAATAATGAACGCTCTTGAAGGAGCAGTATTAAAAGCTGTCAAATGAGCATTTTAATAATATCGTAGCAGCAGCTCATAATGTTAATATTTGTAATAGTTCTAGGTAGGGCTACTAACACTTACTGTCTCTTAATAACATTTCTTATCGCCCCATATTCTTGCATCTAGGCATTCCACTGATGCACATCTTCAGACCTACTTACACATTTAAACGCAGATTAAGTTTCGGTTCATAGATCTCCTGTATTACAATAAAGCTGTGCAAAATTTAGAGACCTGGCAGTGTTGCTGTGAGCCTAAAGTGATCATGTAAGAGAGAAAATAAATGAGGGGAATGGTTCAGTTTTGAGTAAAACATAGAATGAAACCATGACAAGGTTATTCAAACAAACTCTGTGACACTATTTTAATAAATCCTCACAGGTGCAGCAGCTATAATACGTACTTTATTGGAAAAAAAGTGAGATTAATCACGAGTAAAGCATTTTTGAGTCATTAGTAAAATACATTAGCTGAAATCTTCCTTTCTGCTGCGCCGGAATGATAGATTTTTTTAAACAATGAACATTTGCTTATCAATGTGTGTGTTTTTTTCCTAGGGGGCAAGGATGCCCATGAGAGAAATTTCTGCTGTTGAGAGATAACTTCTTTTTCACATCAGAAAACCTATTACTAAAAGGCATGCACCAAACATAAAAGCAAGTACAATAGCCCACCGTCGCCCTGCGAGATGGAAGAGCAAAGCAGTTCTTCACATTGTGGAGATTTTTGATATTTGGTAAAAGGTTCTGGCATTAAAAACGCAACGTGATAAAACTATAGAGGCTTCTTGAAAAGCAAAACTTTTTCATTTTTTATATATGACTTGTTAACTCTTAAAGATTGCCTGTGTTTGCAGAGTTGATTTATTTTACATTGTTGCCTTCTTTTTGGTCTGGAAACGGTGGAAATGATCACCTCTTTGACTCAGAAATGGCACAACAGCTGTCAGTTTAGTGGTCATTTAACCTGAGGCTTGACAGGATATGACTTAAAAAATGCTCACTGAAGGAAAATAATACATTTTAGCATGGACTAAATACAGCTTAAGCAAATACTTTTTTTTTATTTAACTCAGTTACAGCAAAAGACATTTTATTTGGCTTCATATGTGTAATTTAAAACAACCTATTAGACAGGACATTCTCCCTACTGACTACAATACTCCTGCTGCTAGTGTGCCTGACATGTAATAGATTATATTAAATACGAGGCGGGATATAATCCTCGCCCACTCACCAGCGGCGTGTGTGATTTTTAAATCTCGGGGAAATCAAATATTAAGATTGCTATTCCATTAGCTGAGTGAGAGCAGGTTCTAACTAAATGCAATCCGAGCAAACGAAGCTACTGTAAAGTGGAAGTTAAACCAGGAAGCCCACCTCGCTTTAGCACTCATAACAACAGGTCTGAAACAGTATATCCCTGAAGCTCTTCGCTGCATTCATTTACTCCCCTTCTTCCTGTGTTTGTTCCCAAACCAATCGGCACATTTCCTTTTTCTCTCTGTTTACTCCCAAACCATTTATCCCTCTTGTCTACGGGATACTTACAAACCTTTTAACCAATCTCCCGTTTTATCCTCATGACACAATGACGGTGTCAGGAACTTCACCTGAAAATAAATAAAAACACTGCATGGGAGATGTTTTTTTTTCTCCTTTTCCATACTTGTGAAAAAAAATCAGTTGCCTGGAGTCCAGCACTATACGGCTCAGTCGCACAGAAGTTAGTGAAATAGTCACAAAGTTGAATGTAATGATTCGTGTAAATAGAAAAAGAAAATTGAATTTTTTCATGGTGGTCAGCACAAAATTAATTTGTATGTAATCAATGTAATTGTGAACCAGGAAATATAAAGAGTGGCGAACGCCACGAAGGAAGGAGGTCGGGGTGGATGGGTGGATCAAAAAAAGACTGGACATTCACCCAGGAGACCGGTGTTTGTGTCCCATGTGAAACAAGAAGTCAAAGGTGATTTATTTGTTAGGAAACTTCCGTACTTAAATTAAACTATTTCAACTCAATCCGCGATCTTTTCCTAAGCCTAACTAATTAGTTTTGTTACCTAAACCTAACCAAGTCGATCTATTTCTAAACTAGACTAAGTTGTTTTCTTTTGAAAAGACTGGAGAGGAAATAAAATGGCACGAAAAATACCTTGTTAAAAGTCGTGCTGAGCCGAGTCGTACACGAATCAAATAGATTGCATTTCGGGACTATTTCTCAAACTGGCGTGAGACTGTGTTGGACTATAATGTCATCGCTCAGACCTGAGGCTTTAGAAAGGCAGACGGCTCTTTAGCTCACCGACACAAGCAAACATACAACAGGAGCAGCAGCAGCAATCCTGAGAGGGTGGTGTGTCACTAATGATACATGGGTTGGACAAAGTAACAGGGACATATTGCATTTCAATAGAACAAACTTCAACAAAAATAGAACTTTGTAATCTTTAAAAATGTATTTGATTGTTATATTGCAAGGTGTTTCTTTTATTTTGTCTACTCACTGTGTTTATTTCAATCACAGCAGTATTTTAAAAGCAAAATGCCCCAAAAGACCAGCTTTTTTCTACCAATTACATAGTTTTTCCTAACATATTATATAATTTGAAACATTTATGCGTTTCTTCCTTTCTGATTAATGAGCCTTAACCTCTGCTACTTTAGATCTCTTCATAATTCATGTGAAATTACTCATTCAGAAACTTCCAATCTTATGTTACACTCAATATATATGAATAGTTCTCTCAACAGGATTTAAATAAATCCATTCCTCACATGTGCGAGCGAGTGAATCATCACGTCTTCTTTTTTAGCGCAGCACAAATCCAGGAAATCAAATTGAAATATCACTTGGCACGCTGAGCAATTCTGCTCCCTCTGTCCCTCCTCCTGCAGCACAAAGTGCAGTCCCACCGTGTGCTTGATGTTCAGCCACAGGCTAGTCAGCTGTTGGCCTCCTTTTTTTTTTTTTAAATGGCCTACTTTCCAACCAGGATGGAGGTCTTTGGAACCTGGGGATAAACACTCCTACATCTGTGCTCAGTGCCGCGCAACTTATGTCTTGCATTGTGGAGCTGCAGCTGTACGTCGCATTGTGCTTTCTGAACGTATCTCACATCTGATGATCAGCTGGAGAGGAGCCAGGTAGTTTTAACCCTGAGCCAGTGGCAGCTGCACGGCTGATCTCATGCCAGCGTTATGTGAGGCTCCCATTAGGTACCTCTGTCTGGAAATGTCATTTTTTAATGTGAATTGATCTGTTTTATTTAAACATCAATATTAATGGTTGGATACTTCCTAGTTCCCATAGAACTATGATTATGTTCATTATCTCTTTAATTCTGCCTATTGTCAAACATTTAACTTTGTTTTTTCACTATCATTATCTCCGCCAGGAGATTGTGTATTCGGTCGTGTGTGTGCACATCTGTGTCTGTCTGTCCACGGCTAATCTCGCATCCCACTGGACCCATCAGCCTAATATGTGTTGTGCTCATTTATGACTGTGTGCTCAATGGCCGCACGCACATACACACAGACATCTGTACGAATATATCGGCAATTGACAGTTGTTGGGCTGACATGTCCAGCTGAAAAACTTTAACATATCGCCCAACTCTACTGGGCAGCAGAGTCCTGCGGTGTGTTTGGCTAACAGGGCTAAAACAGCTGACAGAGCTAACAGCTAATTGTACTAAACACACAGGACTGAGAGTTTCTGTTCAGTGGGAAGCATTAAAAAGTCAACATAAAGCGTCACACAGTGAACTGCAATTTAGCTGCATGGAGCCGGTGCAGACAGCTGCATAGATTAAAATGAGAGTGCATCTGTTGCGTGAGATGTGCGAGTGAAAAACACGTCTGTTACACTAGCAAGGCAACTGTGGCTTGTATTCATTCAATCAAACGTTACGTTGCAGGCACACCTGACGGAGATCTGCACTCGACTGAGTGCACTTTTCTAGATATGCTTGTGATTGTTATTCTTAGCTGCATAGATATACGGCTACACCAAACAACAAAAGTCTTTGACTGTCATAACAATAATCGCATGCAAATCCCTTTAAAGTTTCTGATAAACTATGCGCTTAATCACACGATTCTCATGCTCACGGCTAAATAACCAGAATAATGGAAAACCTCTGTCAGCATTTCAACCATATAGGATTAGTGATGGAGGATAAAACACTGCTCCTAGATTAACTAACAAGAGTCACGCAGTCCAGTGCCATGCCGCCCTGCAACACCAAGATAATAATCAGTAGATAATCTTGAATGTGATAACCTACAACTAGTGGCTCTGTTCCTCTGTCATCGATGCAGTATACCCTCCACCCCCCTTCAGCACTATGGCAACAAAACGCAAATAAAAACAAACCCCACAGTGTGCACACTTCCTTTATAGTCCAAACTGAAAATATAATTATCAGTCTGTTTCTCCTTGGTGTGTATTTTGACTCGTGTACTTACACGCTCACCTAAAAAGGAAATTGAAAGGGTATTTATTTTTCTGCATTTATGAATATTGGTGATCTCCAGTGTGTGTGTGTGTGTGTGTTTGTGGATGGACACAAACATTGCATTTTAACAGCCATTATACTGCATTTTTTAACAACATACCATGCCATACACATCCCATATAACTGCAATGCACCCAGTCAGTTGTGACTGAGGACCTTTGTTGGATGTCATATCCCCATCTTCCTCTCCCGATGTGTCATGTCCATTTCTAAACTATCAGGCATCCAATAAAGGTGAAAATGCCAACAGGTCATCTTGTAAATATCCTACTCTGTAGCACTCTATGGTGCAAGACATTATGGTCATCTGCAATCACCACTACTGAAGAAATACTGATAGACACCCTCCTGCATACGGTGCATCATAAACACAACTTTAAAATTTACAGGAACTTTCCATTAGCAATCATCAAGTGTTGCAATAACGTTTATTGGGAATTGGTGTTGATGCTAGCTAGCTTCCACTTTCCTAGTAGACAATAATTTAAGAACACCATTGTTGAATGTTATCAAGGGACAGACAGCATCACTAATGAGAGGTAGCTATGGGAATTTGTTGAATAAAGAAAAAAAAAATCGATGTGTGTCAACATGCGTGGGCAAAAAGACACGTTACAGATAATAGCGCACCATGGAATATGACAGCTCGTCTATTAGCATCGCCCACTCTCAGCTGTCACTCAACGGATGTCCACACCGAGGCTGGAGGCTCAGACGCTGTGTTTCCACAAACAGTTGTTTCCTCTTTTGAACAATGGACAAATATGACCATTAGCTATTTATAATTCCTTACACAAAGAGTGAGGAGAATTCAAATTCCAGTCTGGTTTTAACAGAATCATGTGACTGAAGGTGTCCTGTCTTATGTAGCTCCTGTTTTGCCACAGTGGCAGAAGGAAAACCAGACAACAAACATAGCAAACAATTTATGAAAATTTAAAGAGCAGATCTAAAAATAGCGAGGGCTCCCTGTAAGATTGCCAGCTTACGTGTTGATGTGCATCATCCGCAGTGGAATCTCATCAAACTGAATTAATATTCCTGCCTGAAATGATTACAGATGCACATGCAACGTATTAATCGGAGTGAGTGTTTCTTTGTGTGAAATGACCCTGAAATATTCGTAAACTGTCTTGGTGGCCCAATATTCAGCTGGGTGCTCATGGCCATTAAACATGAGATTCCTATTAAGGCATAACGCACAGTGTGATACGAGTGACTTGGGGCATGCACATCACCTCGAGAGATTCACTGGTGACACTGAGGCCAATATGTGGCTCATCTGTGAGGCGAGGAGGAGGATGAGTTGTGAATTCTGCTTGAGAAGTTTTCAATTTCTTCCCTTCCCTAGACTCACTGGTGAG
Organism: Sebastes umbrosus; assembly: GCF_015220745.1. Lineage (NCBI taxonomy): Eukaryota > Metazoa > Chordata > Actinopteri > Perciformes > Sebastidae > Sebastes > Sebastes umbrosus. The sequence continues at coordinate 4,283,226 of NC_051272.1, forward strand.
GAAAATACACAATCAGAAACATTCAACACAAAAGAGCCAAAGTTTAATGAGTGCCACAAAGTTGTCGGAGGCCAAAAAGCAGCAGGAGGACGAATACGTACATTAAGCACAAGTTTATGTGCATTTCTAAAGCACATTATTATACTTTTTTTTTTGTTTCACTTTGGTAAAAAAAAGTGCTTATTATGCAGGGAGGGAATCTAGAAAGTGTGAATGCTTCTTAAACTGCAAACAGGCGGCGACCTCTGGGTCTGAAAAATGAAGCCAATGCTGAAGTGCCTTAAATGTGCATTCTTTCTAACAGCCAGCAGGGGGCGACTCCTTTGGTTGCAAAAAGAAGTCTGATTGTATAGAAGTCTATGAGAAAATGAGCCTACTTCTCACTTGATTTATTACCTCAGTAAACATTGTAATCATGAGTTTATGGTCTCAATCACTAGTTTCAAGTCTTCTTCAATACAGCATGATGTTCATTTAGTAAATTATGGTCCCATTTAGAGTCAAACAGACCATAAAGCAGGGGATGCTTTGGGGCGTGGCTACCATGTGATGGACTGGTCGCTACCACGGCGTTGTCTGGTCTGGGAGTTTTCTGTGTTTTCATCTTTAACCCTTTCACAGTGTGTTTTCAGTTCATGAAAGTTAATTGTAACATTTTGGTTGCCTAAAAATGTCTTATTCAGAGTTCGGTTGTACTTAGCTCCACCCTCTCGTGCCAACTCTGGTTCCAAAAATAACAAGATGGCGACAGTTGAAAACGAAGATTGCGACGGCCAAAATGACAAACTCGAGGCTTCAAAACTGTAGTCCACAAACCAATGGGTGACACCACGGTGACTACGTCCACTTCTTATATACAATCTATAGGTGCAACCAAATCCAACAGTATGAGCATTAAGTATTTGGTAAAGATCAAGTGAGTGATCATCCTTTTGAGGGCACAATCTTCTCTGCAATATTTAACTACATCCTGGTGAATTGTTGATCCAAGCTGAAAAAAAAAAAAACCCAGAGCTATACATCCCCCCCCTCTTCCCCCTTATTTTTTCATTTACATTGTAGTTTCACTCCACTGCTCAGCATTTACGACTGCCATAAATGGATTGTTTTGTCCAGGCATCAAATCAATCTGCCATTCCCACTGACACACAGCATTTGTTTTGCGCTCGGGGTGTTTGAAAAGAAACAAATGGGAAATTGGCCATCACCTTGGTGTGAAGTCCTCGGGAATCCGCTCGTTCTCAGTCACTCGCATCCACTCTCGCTGCTCCTAATACGCCCATATCAAATGAAGCAGTGCAGTATTATAGCACTGAGTTGGATGACTGCCATCACAAAAGCAGTGAAATGAATATATTCCTGGCGCTTTTGGAGGATGGAAATTTAATCAATTGGAAACAGGTCGAGGGTATATTATTGAATGCTTGCCAGTGCTGCCCCATTAGTAATGACCTGATTCAAAATTCAGACGCGGTGTAATTTGTAGACAGAAACTTAAAACAATGTCTCACAAAAAGGATGCAGACTCCTTTTATAAATATGAATGAAACTGTATTCTAAGATGGACAGAATTCAATTTAGCTTAGTGACTCCTGACATGCAAAGAACATGCACTTAATGCAGCGACAGATGTATAATAAGCCAAGGTCAAAATGTTAATCTGCTCAATAATCATATCCACATTGCATAATTATTGTGATATGGACACTAAAGCTGGCCTGTGAAATAGAGATATTTAAATCTTAAGCCAGAATGGCTTTATGTAATATTCCTGCTCTCCATCTCTTATGATCTCGACAAACACATATATTTGTCTGTATGTGTGAGTGTGGGTGAGAGAGGGGGATGAGGAGTAGTAATATATGAATTTTTAATATGTTTGGCAAATCAAAGTATATGCCAGACTGAAATGTAAACCTCGCATCAGAATCTCTGTCAAATAAATGGGTATTTTAGGCGTATAGAAATAAATGAAATTCCATTCACTTATTTCATTTGCCTGCTCCTAATCTATCAAGGTGGGATGCAGACAACAGATGTTCTTCATTATGCTGTTGTTTATACAGCACATCTAGCTTTAGGCTGCGGCACATTGAGCAAAGGGCTGATTCTTGGATACACAAGAACAACAAACCTATTAAAGATTGTGGTATGAACACCAGCATTACAGGCCCAGAGGAGGCGATTTCATTAATATTAGTACGCGTTTTGGAAGACAACCAATGAAACAGCAAAAAAAAATAAAAATGTCCCCTTGTTTCTTTCGTGCGAGGGACTGATCATTACTCCGCTGTTTGGTTGGTATGCTGAACTTGGAAGTGCACTGCAGGCAATATCTTGTGTTCTCACGTAGTGTTGTGATCTACTCACAGGGGAGGAGAGAGGCTATAAAATCCAACAGCCTGCAGCTGAAGCTTTACAGGGGGAGACAAATATGAGTTCCCTCCATTCAAAACAAATGGATCCTCTACTCTGACAAAATGAACAAGAGCAGGAACCAAAATAAATGATAGTACTTTTTTTTTAAAGGATAGTGGGTAACTGTTCAGTTCCTGGGTGGCAAAATGAAACAACTTCTTAACTGGATCTTTTCACAGCATGATCACTAACTGTGTACATTTCTTCAAAGCATGGCAGCAGATTTTTGCAGAGCCTGATTAATCACTTTTTAATATTTGGTTTAGAAGGTATTAGTGTATATATACGTGTTTTAATCATGCAGACTAAGGCTGCAAACCCCTCTACTCTAAAAGATAATAAATCCCCTTTTAGTACCCCTCTATAACCAATCATCATCTGTTTCATATGTTGTTTATAATAATAGGTTATGACCAGGTCAACCAAAGAGTGATTTTCTTTTCCCATTTCCCACTTTCTTACAGGGAATTGAGCAGCGGAGGTGGTAAATTTAGCCTGATTGTGGCTGTTTTTCTGACTGAGTAAAGACTCAAAAAGTTTTTCCCTATTGGTACGACGTGCTGCTCTGATTAACTACTGATGCGATGAGTCAATCAATCGCCTGCTGAGCCGACTCAGACAGTTCCTGATGCATCTCATCTGGTTATCAATAGTTACTCACTGAGGTGTACACTGTATGTGTGGCCTTTGCTGTGCAATTTACCACCACTGCTCATTTTCCCTCATAAGTATGTAATTATTTTTTTTTGATGTTAGCAGAAGCACTATTTATCTCTGTTTTATTTGAATAGTTGTTAGAGGCCTGGAGAGGTAAAACTGTGCAGTTATGCACTTTCATAGTTAACACGATAACGCGTTAACACAAATATGTTTTAACACCACTAATTTCTTTAATGCATTAGCGCAATCAATCTTTCCGAGGTTGTAGATTGTCGTGAAGGTGGTTGAATTACAATCAAAACGTGCGCTTAAATTTGACGAGGAAACACTGTCATAGCCATGTTCAAAGGGGTCCCTCGACCTCTGACCTCAAGATATGTGAATGTAAATGGGTTCTATGGGTACCCACGAGTCTCCCCTTTACAGACATGCCCACTTTATGATAATCACATGCAGTTTTGGGGCAAGTCAATGTCAAGTCAGCACACTGACACACTGACAGCTGTTGTTGCCTGTTGGGCTGCAGTTTGCCTTGTTATGATTTGAGCATATGTTTTATGCTAAATGCAGTATCTGTGAGGGTTTCTGGACAATATGTCTTATTGTTTTGTGTTGTTAATTGTTTTCCAATAATAAATATGTACATACATTTGCATAAAGCAAGCATATTTGCCCACTCCACTGGGTAAGATAAGAGTATTACTTGACAAACCTCCCTTTAAGGTACATTTTGCACAAATGCGTGATTAATTTGCGATTCATCGTGATTAAATATTTGTATCGATTGACAGCCCTAATAAAAAAAATATGTTATAGTATAATATATTATTTTATATAGCATGAGTGTTCAATTTCTGGTTTTCTGCCCATCTTATGACCCCCCCAGATTTATCTTGTGACCCTTTGAGAGGTTCGGACCCCCAGATTGATGCAGCAAACTCTAGACTGACTGTGCATTCCAATACTAACATACTATTTAGTATGCCAGAAAAATATTTAGTATGTCCCAATACATAGTCTGTCAAATGTAGTATGCCAAAGATACCAGGATGTCCTACTACATGCTTTTCTGGATATTCTGACCTACAATCTTCTGTGCAGTGGATATATGAACAGGAGGGTCAAAGTAGCATGTCCCAATTGTTTACATACTGCATGCAACAGTATACATACGCTGTAAGGGCAGCTACAGTATGTGCTAAAAGTAAAAAAGAAAAATTCTGTGATTTTAATCGTAGCCACATTCTATTAAAAAGATTCAGTTTTCTTAATTTTTTACATCATGAAAGGAAGATTTTCTAAAAAAAACAAAAAGTGACATGCTCAGGAAAAAACGGTCTGTCTTTGTTAAACGCTTCATAACTTTAAATCAAAGCTTTCAAGAAGCAGCCTCAAGTGTTTCTCTTTTTCTAAGCGTTCCCTCTGACACCACTGAACACTGACGGTACTCCGTTTTTCTTTGTATCCATCAAGAGCTGGGGTATTACTATTTCCAAAACAAGCTTAATGAGCAGTTTTTCTCAGGTCAAGAGATTCGACTCGGCTTTTCTTCACACCCAAATTTCATTTTGGAGTAAAATGTTTTTGCGTTTTTCCAGCACACTTCCCCTCAACTTGAATTCATGACCATTCAAATTGTGACACTCGCTGCCCTGGAATGAGTATTCAAGACTGGCGTTTCAATGGACAAAACAGCTTTTTCATATACGCAATTAAGGATACACAGAAAAAATTGTATTACCTTCCCCATCCTGTTTTTCTTCCATTATGCGTCTGAAATAGGTTGACACTATAAATGAAGGAAAACAAAAAATGACTGGCAGGAAGGCTTTTGGGTGGGACAGCCATATCTGGAAGATGAATGTCATATCTCAATGTGTGTGTGTGTGTGTGTGTGTGTGTGTGTGTGTGTGTGTGTGTCAGGTAAACACTTTTTCCACCAAAGTAAATTCAAATAGTTTTTCCACCCCTCATCACAAGCTGACCACCTATGGTACATCATTTAAAATGTACTATAAATATATATATACTATACTATAAAGCTTCAGAGATGCCCAAATAAATAGATTTTCTGTGAATAGTGTGTATTGCTCACATTGTGTTGCCCTAATTTTGCAGTGTTGTTTCCTATGTTCAGCGTTCCCTCTTGGATTTCAGACAAACACAGTGTTGATTCTCTCCATGAATATCAAATGCGAATGAATATTAATCCATTCCCCTGGCAAGCCTCAACCCGAGTGAGAATGGAATCAAACTGCAAGATGTCACAGTGAAGAGCAAACATCCTGCTGCTCCTCCGTCTATAACGTAGGCCTTCCACGTCTTACAGAGAAAGCAACATGAGGTCTATGTAGCCGGCACACGCCCCTGACCTCACTCTCGACAATGCAAAGATTACATTAAGTCTACCTTCGCTTCACAAGAAAGTCAAAAAGTTTCAAACTTATGCGGGGCCTTATTTCCCACATTCCCTGGTTTTGTTGAATATGCTGATGCAATCTTCTGCCCGGGATTTCAGATAACACCAGGGAGCCGACTGGCGGGGGAAAATCTATTCAAACTTCCATCAAACGGCAGACAGAAAGTGGAATCACGCAGATTTTTAAGAGGTGCTAAATTTTATTCATTACTGTTCGAACAGCAGAAACGGCTAATAAAACAAACAATAGAAATCCTGTTAACATGCTGTTGCTGAAAAAAAAAAATTTTGAACCATAGCAAGAGAACCATCACGTTTGTTTCCATAGGAGGCGATTTTAGTATGCAGGATTTAATACACGAGTTCTTTGGGGAGTTTGCACGGTGTGTGGAGAGGTGCTTACCGAGGGGATGGAGGCTGTGGAGTTGTCTGGCTGCTCGGGAGACCATGCGTGCTGCTGCACCCAGTGGGAAGCTAATGACCGATGCACACTAGCTACGCAACGAAGATCTCCAACACGGCGCTCCGGCTCTCTCTGGCAGAGGGGATTTTCTCCAGTAATTGGAGCTGAGAGCGGGTGCACATACCATTTTAGAGGGAAAAATGGCAGATGTGAGATGCCAGAGGTGATGCAGAAATAAAAACATTTCTTGTGTACTTACAATGCTGTAGCTTATCAGACATCAGTCTCAAGAAACATATGCATCACAAACAAATCTTCAAAAACACCACTTATATTTTTTAAAGGTCTTATTGATAACATCCACAGAGCCTTTAGAAAGGTGCTGAATAAAAGTATGGCTTTTCCTGAAAAAAATAGAACTGTGAATTAATCATTTTAAAGATTGTGAATGAATGTTTTGTTTATCTCTGTGGAAGATATCTGACGTTTGGTTCCCACTTCTAGCACGGCTTGTGAGCCAATAGTAAAATGATGGTGGCATCACGTGGTATCTCTGGGTCGTCAGTTAGTGTGGAAATAGCGGCTAAATGGATGAGATTGATGGTAAGTGCCTGGCAATGACTTGATGTGAAGTAAATACAATGGGACAGGGAGGGAGAATGCGACATCTAGTGGCTGAATGTTAGAATGCTAGTTTAAAGGTGCTATTTATAAGTCTGTTTCATGTTATGTTAAATGAACATTTACCTCCCAGTTCTCATTCTCTTTTGTTGTTTTGGGACATGTTGTCCTGTGAATAGCCCTGGAAGATTCATGTCTAACCGGTGTTGCATGAAAATGGAATTGAATCACTTTGGGGTTGTGAATTAATGGAGTAGTATAATTCCCTTTTTCTGCATAGTTGACTGCCCTATTGTTAGATGTCCCAAGAGAAAGATCGCCCAGGTGTGTTGTGTGTGTGTGTGTGTGTGTGTGTGTGTGTGTGGAGAGCCAGGTACAAAAATAAGTTTGCTGCTTACAGCCGCGTGTATCACCATGTAGATAAGAATGCAATGAGCAAGTGTGTGCACGAATGGTCGCCCAACACAGAGCCACACACGAGGGAAATGCTACGAAAGTTTGCTTTTGTATTGTGCAGACAGCCTTGATATTAAAAAAAAATAGATATTTAATAATCTGAAAGAGGGTGGTAGGAGGAGGACGAATGAAAACCAACTCAGGCACTCCGGTGGCGTCCTTCGGTATATTCATATGTTCACATAACTGGTGGCTGCCATTGTCCTTATGCTTCTGCTTCACTCAATACTGGGAAATCTAGCTGTTTGACACCCTTACTGCCTTATTTTCAGTTAGTTGTGTTGGATTGCTCCCAAAATAAATTCATAATGGCATCAATAAACATGAACGAAATAGAGCTATCTATCTATCTATCTATCTATCTATCTATGGAAAGGTAGAAACATATACGTTTGCTGGTAGAAATGTACCTTTTCTCATGGTAGACATTTGGATTTGTCACAGCAAGTAAAGCACAGGTTTAACTAATAGCATTAACAATGATTTATTTTTTATTTAGGTGTGCCAGTAGGTAATGAAGTGAGTCAGCATGCACAATAGGACCCTTTTCAAAACAGCCATTTTGACATATCATAGCAGGGTAAACACAGGTGTAGTAATTAAGACTGCATACTGTCCACTACATACTAAATATGTGTACTATCGTTAGACATACTTTCGTGTGAATAAACAGTAGAATGTATGTTTTCAGACGCACTGAGGAATAATTTACATCCTGAGAGCCTCCTTGCTGGTTCAAGATGTGTAACCATGGTAACCCGTGTCAGCCTCATGACTAAACGATGATTTGTGAGAATCATAATGTCAAAACTAATTTAAAATATATATTACGCCTAGCAAAATTAAATTATATTACACTTAAAATGAAGTGTTATTGACGTTACAGAGCTGTCCATCAACATCTGTTATGAATGTTGCTGTCATACTGCATTGCATTGTGGGATATTTATGCTGCTGTAGTGTACAGCACTGCACACTATATAATATTTCAAAATAATAGTAGGAAATAGTATGCAATTTACGTACTATTGGTTTCATACTAAGGTTTCGGACATGCTAAAATATATTGTGTACTAAATAGCATGTTAATGTGGAATTTTGGACGCAACCAAAATGAATTATGGTCCCGTTCTATTTAGTGTGTCACATCCATTCCTGTGAGCCAGCATGCAAAATACCAGGCCCCTGGCCCACCTAAATAGAACAGGGCCATAATTAAGGTTATTAATTACACCTGTGTTTACCCTGCAATGACATGTCACAAAGGCTGCTGTGAAAAGGGCTCTGCACCAGAAATCTGGCACAGAAACAACCCGAATGGAATACAGCCATAATAATTAATATGATTAGTAACACCTGTGTTTGACGAGTCAAAATGTCCACTGTGAGAAATGTCTACTGCAAGCTCATTTAACTGCCCTCTTTCTCCCAAATCTGCAGTGAACTGTGGACAGCTGATGAGTGATTAAACACCTCCAGTATCGCACATTACTGCGTCGCTGTCCGTGGAGCTGAACGACCATATCTGAAGTGACAGCGCTACAACAGTACGCTGCTTTCGTAGAGGGACAATGCAGCCTGCATTTTGTCAAACATTGTATCTTGACTGTCAAAGAAGCTTCATAAATCATAGAGAAGTTCCACAATAAATAGTTCCTACTCTAAACATTATCGTGTCCTGATCATGCAGTGTAATCATGAAATGTGCTCACAGTATTTATCGGTGTTCGAGAACTCGCCGGCTTCTGAATGTGTTCAGATTATGCGCATGAATCAGCGGTGTCCACAGATCTTTAAGTGCCCCGAGCGGAATTTCAATGAATTGAAGAATATGAACAAGTACTTCATATATCTATAAGTGAATCATATGTTGATGCATGTGGAATTGAGTTGAATAATGAGTGCAATTTACCACACACATAGCTTATACATTACAACTGCATCACAGTTTCACAGTTGAAACCCTCACATTATGCTTCTATGCCTGGAAATACATGTGTCTGTTTTTTCTTAGTAAACTAGAAATAAAAGTAATTACATAGTATTTGTCAGGATAAATGTGCCTTTTGCTAATGTATGAAGGTGTGAACACATTATCGAATATGAATACGTTATCTTATGTTTGTATTTGCTATATAAAGATATAGTGATAACGTTCCGGCTGCATCTGTGTGTGTGTGTGTACCTCACTGGCTGTTAGCTGCTGGCTGCCATGGATGTATAAAGAGAACACTGGCTCAGTCGTCTCCATGTTGAGAGCCGTGCAGAGGCGATCCCTCAATCATAGATAAGCTCTGAATTTCAAATTTAGCACCTTTAAACAAACTTGGCTCTCCGACTGTATAACATATTAGAACCAACTTGGCTATGTGGCAGAGCTTCCTGCTTCAGGCTTTAAACAAAACAAAACAACAAAACTACATGCTACCAGCAAATTCTTCCAGTTGGCTAACTGTTTTATCTAAGCCCCCCCAGGAAGAGCGCCAGGCTTTGAAGCACATTTTCTAAATGGCCAAACAGCGATACTACAACTTCCATATCTGTCATGTGATGCAATTGGGCCCAAAAATAGTTTTTCCCATAGACTTACATTGGGAAAGAGATTCGAGTCTGTAACTCGGCTGAGGTGAATCAACTTCCCAGTATGAACACTTGAACAGCCCTTATTTAAATCATTAGGTCCTAAAAGTTGTAAAAAAGCACTAACAGCTGAATACAGAGTTATTTCCCTTCCTCCGTTCATGTGAATGAGACCCAGACCGCTGTTGGACCGAGGACTGGGAGACGGAGTTAAAGGAAAAGAGCCGGCTACTTTATCACTCTGCAGGTGAGCAATTTAGGCTTCGTGCCCCACTGAGCAACTCTCATAGGAACGAACGGGCGCCCGCCTCCAAATCTGTATCCAGTTCTCTTTATACATCCATGGTTCTATCCTATCCTGTTTTTTTTGGCTGTTAGTAACAAGCAGTATACAACTATTGTAATACATAGACATCAGTGTAGCCTGTGTGACTTCACCTAAGGCAGTATGTTTAAGCCCTGTGGGGATGCATCCATTTGTATCTGCTGCAAAGAAGAGAGTGGTGGGTGGTCGCAGTGTGGCAGCAAGGCACGGATTGGAAATATAATACTTTTGAGCAACAGCCCCCATTGGGATGTTAAACAGATGTGTCACATACTGTGGGGTGCTTTGAGCACAGAGCAAAGGTAACAGATGTAGAGCCCTTCATTCTGCAAAACACAACGCCTGCAGAACAAAATGCATTGTGTTGCGATGGTCACAGTGGATGGAGTTGCAATGATGATTAATTCAAGCTTCACACGTGCATTCTTTTCAGCTGTATACATGTGCCGTTATTGAAATCCACACCTCTTTGAGATGCATTTACCAGATAAAAAAATAAGAGAATGAAATATAAATTGTTGTAACCATGTAATTGACAGTCTACCTGTGCTCGTGACAGAGAGATATCAATATTCATTTCCATGTCCCTGCTCCTGGCTGCTGGCAGCTCCACGCTCAGAGCTCATTTGTGACTCTGAGGAGTAATGACACACAAGACGCTGTGATACTGAGCGAATGCCTGCTGGCCACAAACACAAAAAGAGTGATGCAGCGTCCGCCAAAGAAGCTTGCTTCCCCACATCTATTTTGACATTTTTCAACATTTCTGTTCACATTATTTGTTTTGCAAATGTGTCTTACATATTCATTTCTTTTCATCTTGACGTGTTCACTGGCTAGCTAGCAAAGCTTTTTTCTCATATGAGATGTGTTAGTCAAGCAGTACAAAGGACCTACTGAGAACGAGGCACTGCTTCGGATTTTGATCCACTGCTTCAATCTAACAATAAAGAGATGAGGAAGGCTGTGATGCGGATGCGGGGTTATCTGTTATTAAATACTGCAATACGAGGGTTAAATAACTGGCTTTTGTTAAGAATGTCCAAGAAAAAGTAGACGGAAGAAATGAAAATAAATGGAGATGTGACTCCAGTATGTTCAAAATGCAATAATGCTTTCCACCAAACCTAACAGACGGCACCTTATTTCCGCTTGATTTAATGTCTCTTCAGAGACTGTTCATTGTAGAATTCAATTTTCTGATTATTTTGAAAGCTTCGCTTCCCCCCCTCTTTCTGAACTTTTGATTCCTTTTATAGCTTGCATGCGGTAAAGATCCTCAGGCATAGTAACTATAGACTCCTCCTGTGTTTAGGTGACTAAAGGTTGTTGTTGTTGTTGTGGAAGCACATTTTTATTATTCTCTTTTATCTGTGTAGCCTAATCTGAACTGTTTCAGACCTAACCATTCACTTTGTTTTCTGAGCACTGTCATCATTCATAATTATGTTTCTTAGTTGTAAAAGATGCTGCCTTTTTTTAGACCGGTATCAAAAAAAAAAATCTTTTAGCAATGATATTTGTCATTATAATCACACCTTTTTATATTGTATACCATGACTGAATTTGGGAAATTGGATTGGCTTTTGGCAATCAGCCCATGAACACATCCCAGTCATATCCTCTTGTCTCCTGACCTTGAAAGGGACATGTTAGGTGAGCTCTTGGAAATAGCTTTTTGGAGAGTGACATTAAACTCACCTCCCTCGGCGGCCCTGGAAAAGCGGTGGTCTGATCCCCTCTTGTTATCCAGCGGAAGGCAGATAGTGACTCCCTGACAACATTGGGACTCAATTGCCTGCGCTTATTATCCTTTGGCATAGAAACATCTCACGTCTTGCTTGCTGCACAGGCTGACCTCTATTCCACCACTTAACCGCTGATGATAAGATGGGGGAGACTCGAGCTGACTTATTCATGTTGAACCAAGCGAAGGTGAAAACACAGCATGTCAGAGTTCCCAGGTCAATCATGTTGACACGTGTCAGTTATTCGATGAATCCAAACAGTAATGGTGAAGGTTAGTTCTACATATTCAAGCGGTGATATCATTGTCCCTCGTGTGTTTTGGTAGAAAAATTGCATTTTGGCCGTTAAAATAGTGTTTTGCTTGAGGCGTTTTTTTAACGTATACAGATTGCGTTATTGACCAGCTTGCATTGAGTAATGTGTGGCATAACTCTGTATAAACCTTTGTGAATAATGACTACACGTACCATTAAACATTCAATATCACTTTCTACTGCAGCTGAAGGGTTCATTCTGGAGTAAAGGTCAATGGTGTAGGGTTTGGTGAGGCTATTAGATATCTGCAAGCTAAACCAATCAATGCTCGACGTTATGAGAGCGCCTTCTAGCTATAGAGTGGAGGCCAATCTCGCATATTCATGTCAAGATTGTTGGATATGAAAGGATGAATGGCCAAAAATAGATTTCAAGCATTCCAGAAATATAACACTTGCGGTAGGTATCCAACATATTAAGAGCAATCTCCTAATAATGCCTTCTTTATACAGTCTGTGTGACGTCTAAAGGCCTGAACACATTTATTTAACCAGTAAAGGATTGAATTCAGCTGGTCAGCAAAAAAAAATTAACTAATATTAGGAAACTGTTTGTTCTGTTTTGTTATTCACTTTTTTTGTTTCGTGGTAATATTTTGTTTACCCAACTAATTATCCTTTTAATAGAGTGTTTACAAGGGTTTAGAAAAGAACAAATTGCTGTTAGTCTCCACGAGTTGATTTGTTTTATTTTCTCGGGCTGTTTTTCCCATCATGTGTTCGGCTGTTAATTTATTTTGAGTTTTAGTCGCCTCCTCATCGATAATGTATTCTGTTATCTTTTTCATTTTACCATTTGGTGCATGAGAAGCCAATTAAAATATAGTTGAGTTTGTGCTTAATGTGCTGTATGAAATAAAAATGACAAAAATCCCATCTTTATTTAAATGAGAAATAGCATTGCATTAATCATGCTTTCACGTGACATGGCGTGTGGCATGGACTTCAGTGCAGACATGTGGAAATCAATCACCGGAGTGTAAAATTGGCCTTAAAATCGTATTTAATTTGTAATCGGTATTAAATGTGGTGATTGAATAAACTAATTCCAGTTTAATCCAAATTGTATTTAAATTAACAACCTAGATACAGGTGTAGCATGTTAGTGTTATCGACAAAATGACTTGTCATAGTGGACATTTTATTGCACTGCATGCATGTGGACACTTTGAATCTGTGATATGTTATCGGCGAGCGTGTCAAAACATCTTCACATGCCATCTGTCCACATTTTCAAAGGTGCAATGAAAGAGATCCTTTTAAACTCTGTAACACTAATACAGAACTCCACAATCAGACCTTTCGAGGGGATTTGCAGACCATTAACTTATAACATTCACATGCACATAATTGTGTCCAGCCAAACCATTAATGAGAGGAGGAAGCACATTTAAGTACATGCGGTGACCTGCAACATTACGATGCATGCGTCCCAGGTAGTAGAGGTTTACAATGGTGAACTGTCTGGTTTGATGAGGCAGAGATGAATGGATGCTACTTGCTAATTAAAGTGGTTGCCATGTAACTTACTGACTTACAGTCAAGACTGCAGAACTGGATATGGTTGCATACAGTGGGCTTGATGGTTCTCCTGTTATGGTACATTTAACAAGGGTTGAATGTCTGTTTATGTAAGGAATACGGGTCTTTTTTTCCTACTTTTAGAGTTTTGGCTATCATTCCCATTGATTGTGATGACATCACATCATCCTGGTAGCTCACCGGCTGAAGCTTGAATCAGTAAGGCTCCTAAGGTCCTTACTACAGATGCCTTCATCTCTCACCATCAAATAAAACAGAAATGTCAAAAAATAATAAATAAAAAAAAAAGATTATGAGCAGGATAACACAGGTATTATATGTTAACATCTCAGGGACAGAATAAGTGATCGGTCGTGGCAACTAACAGTTGCACAGCTTTTATTTAGACTTAATTTAGACTTTTTTTTTTTTGTCTTGGAGCTGGGGTCCAAATACAAATCATGTGTTGTTATTTGATTGTTTCAGGGACATGATAAAAGTATCATGTTCTGTATATCAAAACAAACAGACACAGGACTTTCACCCAGGAGACCGCTGTTCGTGTCCCGTGTGAAACCAATTCAACGTTGAGGGTTTATTGTAGTTTTCTTACGTAACTTCTGTACTTAACGGCACTTCTGTAACAAGCGTAGTTATTATACTTAACAAAAATACTTATTTTAACCCCAACCGCAATCATTTCCTAAACCTAACTAAGTAGTTTTGTTGCATAACTACCATACTTTACTGACGCCAGTCACGTAACAAGCGTAATTGTTTTACGTAACAAACATACTTATTTTAACCCCACCCACAATCATTTCCTAAACCTAACTAAGTAGTTTTGTTGCATAACTACTGTACTTTACTTACACCAGTTACGTAACAAGCGTATAATTTTACCTAACGGACATACTTATTTTAACCCAAACCACGATCTTTTCCAAAGCATAACTAAGTAATTTTGTTGCGTAACTACTGTGCTTTATTAACACCGGTTATGTGACAAGCGTAGTTATTTTACGTAACAATCATTCTTATTTTAACCCCAACCACGATCTTTTCCTAAACCTAACCAAATAGTTTTGTTGTGTGAGTAAACCTAAAAACTATGTAAACCTGCGCTGAAAGTTCATTTTGAAAAGCAACTATACTGTCACGAGTGAAACTGTATGTTTCCTGTGAACACATAATTTTATTTTGAAAAGAAACTATCCATGCAAGGAGCGAAGTGAAGTGACACGCCGTCCCTGACACGTTCAAAACTAATGCTAGAGGGGTAGAGCGTCATAGTTTGAAACGTAGAGCCACTGACCAAGTGCCAGTATTTGACAATTTGGGAGTGAGAACGTTTTGATAAATCTGAATCCAAAATTATTTGTGACATAAACAGATACAGATAGTAGCTTTGTGTTACTTCTCACTGTATGCTCTGGCCAAAAAATGTTTCAACTTGAGTAAATAACTCACAGCTATCCAGAGTTTTATGACTCCACTTCCTTAATGTAAAAAGCAGAGTGAGAGTGAAACGGAGATGCCCCGGAGTGGAAGAAAATAACAACTGGACTTGAGCTTGAAATATGTCTGTCTGAGCTGTCACACGCACATATACACAGACAAACACCACTCACAGCCTGGATGTGTGTTATTACATCAAACGTCTGTGCTGTCAGGGAACAAGGCTATCGGCTATTTGTGGCCAAAAGATGGACTGCAAAAACAGTCCAGCTGCCAAAAATGGCCAAATAAAACGAGACGAGTTGCATCTGAACACAGCTTGCTTGTGGGATGTGGCAGTTTCTTTGAGTGAGGAGGAACACTCTTACTTTTAAAACTACTGCTCTGCACTCCGGGCATAATAGTAAGCTACCGCTGCTCCCATCGCCACACCGCACCGCAGCTGCTCGGAAACAGAGGGAGCCCTGTTCCTGTAGAGTTCCCTTTTTAAAGTGCAATGAGTGGAAGCCCATCTAACCAGTCGTAGTGAGTCTGATTCAGAGAACGTGCCTTTGTCCTGACAAGCACTTACTGTAGCCCAAGAGGCTGGAGCTTCATAGAGTACCTTCCAGGAGTACCTTCATCTCATTCCTTGGGTTTGTTTGAGAGAGATTCTCTTTATTTCTAAACTTACAGTATATTAAGCTTATATCAGATGTCAGATCCACTCAAACACTGCACTTCTGCATAAACATATTCTGTCAAACTAATTCCATATGGTATTTTTTGAAACAACCATCACTCATATAATTGTTTCACCGCCTCATTTCCTTTTGTTGTACATGAATCATCTTAAATGCCAAACGTATCCCGATTCTGTCATAATGAGCTGCAAATACACAGAGTTGCAAAATTGTTAAATACAATGAGACTGATTTCATCATGATATGTTGACTGATTTCATCATTACATTTATAAATAATATGGAGGATATAGTCAGTGAAAGCAAGGGTTAATAACCATCATTTAGCATAATGTGCAGCCCAGTCTTCAGTCATGCATGCATGAAGGTGCAGTGTTTTGTAGTAACGGTTGTCAAGGGACGTTTGTCATGTGTTGTGTAGTGACAGAAGTCTAAGTTCAGAGCTAGTTACATAGTATATAAAGTGAGAAAGACCACTTACGGTGGGTGGGTGGGGAGGTGGATGGGTCCAACAAACACAGGACTTAGTTCGAGAGGTGTTTTTTTTGGTATGGTATGTTAATCACGTGACGTTTGTCCGTACCGACATTACGTTGTTTCCGTACGTGTTTAACTTAGTTTATGTACCTATTTTAAGCCCAACCATGACGTTTTCCCTTAACCCAACTAAGTGGTTTTCTTGCCTGAACCTAAATCAGTGGCTTTGTTGCCCCCTGCTGGTGCTGCACGTTCATACAGGCGTGTAATATCCACGTCTCTGGGAAGCAAAACGTGACACTGACACGCTATGCTCTGGTGGACAGGCGGGCCTATCACACGCTTTGGCGTGATACCGGGTTGTAGTGTGACATAATTTAGTATTTTATTTTTTTTATCAGAGAGTATTCATCACTTTTCTTTAGCGAATATATTTAACAGATGTTTTAGATAAGTGCTTCAGTGAGGAAATTCCAATACAAATACTCCTTTTTTATCTTGTGACAGTGATGTCATGGTGCTGTGCATTAGCTTCAGCATGATGTAATTTGTCCCTGTTGCTAAAACCACTTGATATTAATGTGTAGCACTGGGGGTGAAATTACATGCTACTGTACTCTAGCATCTCACCAGAGCAAACAGAAACACGTCCACTGGGGACCTGACACGACAGCACCTGGCATCACCAACATCACATTAGAGTGTGATTATGCATAATATGGATAATTAATACTAATGAAGTATTCCTTTTACAATATTACAATCCAAATGGCTCAAGATCATTTCACAAATTACACAAGTGTGTGTCTGTGTGTGTGTGTGTGTGTGTGTGTGTGTGGATTATTGTAGCAAAATAATCCATTTCCCAGATGGTGAAATTCATCACCCTCCATAATGTCACAGTCATGAAATAATAATTAAAAGCAGTGATACTAAAGCCTCTGAAATGCTGCAGCTCTGCTGCAATAAAGTTGTAACCTGCTCCTGCCTATTGCCAGCTAACTATCCTGCAAACAGAGAAACCCTTCAAGGCATTATATTGCCAGCTCTATAGTGTAACCAGACTTGCAAGGGCTGTTACTCAGGCTACAGCAGAAAAAGTTCAGCATTTGCACCATAAAGCTTCGTTCACTGAGTGAGCCGGCGGAGATTTCAGTACAATCCAAATCCTGGGGGGAGCTGCCAATGACTGAGCTCAAAATCCAATCAGACGAGGAAAAGAACAAAGAGGATTGATCGCACTCTACGCACACTACCTGTTCATTCCATGTAAAGTATTGACAGTGCACCGTGCTGCAGGGTAATCCAGTCAACGAGAAAGGAAAATGTAATTTTGGTCCACCGAGTCTTGGTAAACAGTCCAGCAGTTCGAGCAACATAATCCATTTCCCAGATGGTGAAATTGAACCGAGATGATCACTTATTTGTCCTCCCGTTCCACTAACTTTAAAAGTTGATTTTGGGCTCAGAGCAAATGCTCATGTACATTTAATATTGTGCTGTCATTTTCTTTGTTTGGTTAAGTTGACTATTGCAACCATTATGGTTGACTGTGATGCATACTTCTTCCTTTCCTCTAGACTTAAACGGGGCGTATCGTGCTCATTTTCAGGTTCATACTTTTGTGTTCAAAAAACACATCATTTTTCTCATACTGTCTGTATGAAGCCAAAATGGCTCCACTGCTGAGTGATAAAGTACCCGGATCATCCGGTGATCTTCCATCCATTGGGCCCATGGAGCAGGCGCAGCAGCGTTTTCGTTTTCCGTGTCCAGCCTAGGTCTGGAGCTCATTCACATGATGGAGGAAGGGAAATAACTCTTGATTCGGCTATTAATGGGTTTTCAACTTTAAGGACCTAATGATTTTAATACGGGCTATTCAAATGTTCGTACCGGGCAGTTGAGTTACCTCAAAATAAATTATTTGCTGATTTACGGACTTTTCCAATGTAAGTCTATGGGAAAAAGTATGTTTGGGCCCAATGACGTCACGTGACGGACACAGAAGTTGTAGTACTGCATTCAAAACTTCCTGGGGGCTTGGGAGATGGAGACCCAGATGGAGGGTGGTATATCTAATGAGCCGTGACTGCATTGTCTTATACATTTGGGTATCTGGAGGGCCCACCAACCCACAAACTGTGAAATATGCACACATTTTTCAGCTTGAATAAAATGATGGCATCAGGAAAATGATACATAAGCATAGCCTTTATAATACCGTTATCTGTACTTACATAATATAGTACTTTTTCTTTATCTTTGTAATACCGTATGCAACATTTTAATGCTATAATACTATTTATAGATGTAAACAAGTGAAGAATACACAACCAAGGATTAAATTGAGAGATAATCTCATCTAACAACACACATTGCAGGGAAGCTTTACTAATAATCCTGGACTCCAAAGTCCTATATCTAGGTCCTTAACTTCAGTCTCTGCTTTGCCGGCCGCACATCTTTCATATAACAGATACGATTATTAAAAATAGAGGCAACACAAAGATATGAGACTTATTTCAGCTCCTCAGCAACAACGTTTTCCTGTAAACGGCTTTCGGCTCGACTATCTGGTTTCGCTTCGCAAGAACCTAATGTTGACAAATGACGCTGTCTTGTCAAGGTGGTTTATTTATGGTCGGTGTACAGTACCTATTGTTGGGCACAGCTCAGTGAGTTGACGGCCTGACCCACCTCCACCATCTTGCATCTCTGTTCTCCCACTCATTCTGTCAGTGCTCGCCATATAGGCAAAAACATGCGTGTTCAATAACATAGCAACGACTTGTTTGCTGAACTTAACGGAAAAAGAAGTTTGAACTTTCAGTTACTGTATGTCATTCTAGAGAAATGAATGATTGAGGAATATATAAAATAATATAATGATTTATGCATAAAACAAAAGCAGGCACAGTGAATTCCAAATCTTTTCTCATTCACAGCCTTAACCTCAACGAAAGTGGCAGGATGGGTGACTCACCCCCTTCCCCTACCTTGAGCCCCTCCCTGCCCTTCCTGCGTGGTGTTTATTAAATCACAGAGCACATGAACGCTTTATTAAATGAGAAAATATTGAAATTCAGACATTCCTCTCCAGTTGAGTTTGTTCTCACACTCCTCTGCTCTTAAATTGATTTCACGCTCCGTGGCTATCTGCATGGGAAAATAATGTGCAGCATTATTAACTGGGAGAAGGGGAGGAGAAAATCACAGGGGAGGACAGGAGGTTCTGAGTGAGAATCGGGGCCCCAAATAAACGCCGCCAGTCTGTCATCTAAAGCCGCATCCAAATCTAAAGTGGGTATTCAGCATTGTTCTGTTGATGCCGTACTTCTCTGAAGGGGCCGAGTAGTTTGAGCTTTGGGAAGCATTGTGTTGATTGCGTCTCCACTTTTTTCTTAGTCCGCTGTGCCAAAGATGCCAACCTCTTCTGCCCCTCATCAGGGGTAAATTGATTTCAATCTTCTCTCTGAAGACCCAGCTGCAGGGGAAAGTCACTACAATGATGGGAAACCTTAACTTTAAACTTATGGCAATACAAAGTCTTTTGTTGTGCCTTTAATCATTGCTTCTGTTAAATTAAACTCTTCTTTTTAACATCACATTGTTTCCTTGGTAACCATGTCGTCATTGTAAAGTCAATATCTAAACAAAAGAGTAGAGAATTACATGTTAATAGCAGCATTTCAAACACTCGTCTTGCTGTGCACTCAAAGACCTGCGTGGTGAAATACAATCAACACTGTCTCCCACAAAATTAGATTCCCATACAACTAAACTGCATTCCCAGTTACGTTTCGAGGTTAACATATTGTCTCCTGGATTACATTCAAAGTTTTATAATTGTAAATTGAAACAAAACAAAACAAATTTACCACAAAATTACTTGGTTATGTTTAGGAAACACGTTCTCACACTTCCAACTCGTGAAATACCGCCGCTTGGACAATGCCCCTCGGCATTGGAGACCAATGCACAGCGTGTCAATTTACGCTCGTTACATGCATACTGTTCTTTCAAAATAAACTTCAATTTTCACAGGAGGTTAGGTTTAGGCAACACACAACCACTTAGTTAGGGTTTGGAAATGGTTGTGATTGACAATAACTTCACTAACTAGCAACTCACGTGTCTCACAGGACTGATGATCCAACTGGGTTTACAGTGAAGTTAGTTGAAAGCCTGGTTTGTCCCATACTGTCACTAAAAGGTGCCTCCGTGCGTCAGTTTCCGATGCCAAGGGGCGCTGCCCAATCGGCGGTATTTGATGAGTTAGGAATGAGAACGGATTGTAGACAGCAAAACTACTTGGTTAGATTTAGTTACACTTAAAATATGTGTGTTTATGTTATTTAAGCTACGGACGTAAATTAAAATAAGTTAATATTGATTTTTAGTTACACACGGGACACGAACAGCGACCTCCTGGTTGAAAGTCCTGTGTTTGTTTGACCCATCCAACACCCCAACCGCCTCCTATGTGCACTTCTGTGACTTTGATTAGAAACGTATTGTGATATGTCAAAAACAAGCGTAATCCGTGAGAAAATATGTTTCCCTTAATAATCCAGTTTCGTTGTATGGAACATCATTTTTAGTAGACCAGTCTGAATAAAATATACGTCTTTCAAATTGTAATCCTGTGCACAATTATTATTCTTCAGCTATCTCTTGGTATCTGGCAATATGTCAATATGATCATCTAAATATAACAATTCTTCTGTAACATATTCCTGTTAAACAAGAAACAAATTCTAATTTATTAATTCCCCTCTCAGCTCCCACCTCTGATCAAACATGATGTAGGTGTGGGTGGAGGCAAACTGTTCTCTGCAACCGTATAGCAGTTATCCCACTCCAAAACAGTGTGCTTCTTAGGGTAGAAGTACACAGAATACTAGGAGCCGCTGACATCGCCTGCACCCGGCCACCCGTGTGCAGATCAATTGTGCTGCCAGTTCAGATCCATTTTACAGCTGCTCTTACTGTTGTTGCTGCTCACAAATAAAGTAGATTCTGGCCTGCTTGTTGCACTCTGTGTATGTAGTCCATGCTCG
Organism: Sebastes umbrosus; assembly: GCF_015220745.1. NCBI lineage: Eukaryota > Metazoa > Chordata > Actinopteri > Perciformes > Sebastidae > Sebastes > Sebastes umbrosus. The sequence goes on from NC_051272.1 coordinate 4,304,372, forward strand.
CTACAGTATGTCATGCACACTTTTGAGCAATCAAATCAAATCCTCCATAGTAGTTATAATAACAGTTAAACCCCCACTACATGTTCGATTCCACATGTTTTGGATGATATCAGTTGACAACTCCGGGGTCTGAAAAGTGAAGCCAATGCTGAAGTGCCTTAAACTTGCATTCTCTCTAATAGCCAGCAGGAGGCGACTCCTCTGGTTGCAAAAAAAGAAGTCTGATTTGTAAAGAAGTCTATGAAAAAATTAGCCTACTTCTCACTTGATTTATTACCTCAGTAAACATTGTAAACATGAGTTTATGGTCTATCCACGGCGTTGTCCGGTCTGGGAGTTGTCTGTGTTTTCGTCTTTGAACTTTAATCCTTTCACAGTGTGTTTTCTGTTCATGAAAGTTAATTGTAACCTTTTTAGTTGTGTAAACATTTCTTATTCAGCGTTTGGTTGTACTTAGCTCCACCCGCTCTTGTCACTTCTGGTTGCAAAAACAAGATGGCGACGGCCAAAATGTCGAACTCGAGGCTTCAAAACGGCAGTCCACAAACACACGGGTGACGTCACGGTGACTGCGTCCAATTGTTATATACAGTCGGTGGATGATATGATGACTAAAAGCAATGTTTACACAACTGAGGCTGTTAAGCACCTGTAAATGGAGTCAGTAAAATGAAAATCTGAAATTGGCCAAATAAACACCACACTATACTCGTCAAATGAAATATGTTAGAACTTGCTAAACTGGGGAGAAACACTGGTGGGAATTCTCCTGTAGAAGTAGAGCCTCATATTGGATGTATCACAAGTTCTGTATATATACAGTTGTTAATGTTGTGGCATGCAAGGAACAAATTAAACACCGAAACCAGAACAAATACATTCACCAATTCGCTGTTGTTTGTGTGGCCTAGTGCTTCCTACATCAGGGGAAACAAACACAACTAAAAGGCCCCAAACATGACAGCTTGAAAACACATTGAGTCACATAGCTGGCAGCAACATTTCTGGGAGATAAAAAAAAAAATCTCCTCATCAGCTGCCCAGTATCACAAGTGGAATCCCTTGATGGTGGCAGGAAAGCAAATTACACAGTTTGAGTTCGGCTGTACCGGTTTAGAGCTCAAATCGTGTCAAGGCAAGGCAAGGCAAGGCAGCTTTATTTGTATAGCACATTTCAACAACAGGGCAATTCAAAGTGCTTTACAGAAACATTCAAGAACATTGCGACAAAATGCAAAAGAACATTAAGAAATAATTAAAACAGTTATAAAAACATAAAAACATTAAAATTGTCAAAGACCCGAACTGTGTCGATCAACCAGTTTGAGCATTTCCTGTCGTGCTGTTTCATAACCCTGCTAACAGATCTGCTCAGCAAACAAACATCGGTGAGAGTACCAACAACAAGGTAATTAACGCTTCAAATTGTGTTTCCCTTGCATAATAACTCGTTGTTTACTACAGTGTGTGTTTATCTTTCTCTGAGTTTCATGTAATCCAAACGCAATAATGTTGTTTACAGATGTGATGACAATTTAAAGACATGCTCTCTATTTAATTTAAAGCTAAGCAGGTTAAACGAGAAGGCGCTGTAATGAAAGCAAGTATTTAATTCATAACAACTGTAGTGTCGCTGCTCTAAAATAGAAAAAAAAACAAGTACAAACTTCGACAGCAGTTTAGTCTCTTACATAACCAGATAGGAAAGTGCAAATGTTATGCCCCAACGTCCTAACGGCAAACACTAAACTACAGCAGCTCTGAATCTCTTGTGAAATGTCAGTAACTTGATACTCGGGGCCAGATTTAGACAGTGTGCATGGAAGACTGGAGAAAAAAAAGTGTCTATACACATGTGAGTTCAAGTGTTCATGGGACATTTTTTAGGAATCTGATACAAGCTGGCTATGAATGAGGCCTTTGTCATCATTTGACTATTACACTTTGTGTAAGATAATTACAAATTGTGTCCAAGTTCAATTGACTATCAGAATTAATCAGAAACATATCTTTAAATTAATTACTAAAAGCACATACTGCTTTGACTCAATGTGATGTCATTACTGCTTGTCATATTTTGCCGTAGTGTCTTGACGCAGAAGGTTTGCCTATGGTTAATGTTATGAAACGTTGGTTAATGGTTAATATTGTGAATTGTGGCAGTTAGGTTTAGGCAACAAAAGTACTTGGTTAGAGTTAGAAATGGTTTGGCTTAAAGGATCAGTTGTAGGTAATTTGGAGCAGAGCCAGTGCTTACAGTGTGTGTGTATGTGGGAAGTGAGTGGTGAAGCAAGAGAGAGAGAGAATGGCGGCAAGCAGGAAAAGTTAACAGTGTTTGGTTTGTCCGTTCTGAGCTACTGTAGAAACATGGCGGTGCAACATGGCGGACTCCAGTGAAGAGGAACCTCTCCCTATGTACTGTAGATATAAACGGCTCATTCTAAGGTAATGGAAACACAATTCATATTTTTAGGTGATTATACATGAAAGAAAGCATACTTATTAATATTATATTCCATTTCTGCTAATAGATCCCCCTGAATGTTACACATTGGTCCTTTAAAATAAACTACGCTTGTAACACCACTTAAGTTATGTGACTCAGTGACGTGGCGTCACGTCACCTAACGTTAACTCAACTTTTGGATTCACATGGGTGACAAATGCCGGTCCCTTGAGTGAAAGCCCTGTGTTTGTTTGACCCACACACTACCCCTCCAACTCGCTCTCAGCGGACTTTTCTGCTCTTTATACTACGTTCGTTGCTCTGGACGTCTAATACTGACGTGGATGAGTTTACATTGGATTTGGTTGAAAGCACGGTGCGTCTCATACAGACGCTAAAGGGTGCCTTATGCATTGGTATCAAGACGCCGAGGGCCACTGCTCAAGCGTCTGTATTTGACGCCCTGGGAGAGAGACCATGGCTGTTTGACTCTATGCCGTGAGATAGTTCTGTTGTGCATGTAGAAATATGAAAATAGACATGCGATATAGTATATGTGATGTCATAAAACTTGCAAATAATAGATTAACATTTTGCCAAATACTGTTATTTGCCTTTTTTTGTGATTGAGATATGATTGATATCAATCATTTTTTGATTTTGGTTGTGATTTTCAAAAATAACTGACAGTACAGTTGCCATCCAGGCTATTTGTTAAGTATGGAGCTGGTCTGAGGATGTGGTTTGCCAAGACTGGAGACGGGGGGGAAACAGCTAACCTGGCTCTCTCCAAAGTTTAAAAATAGACATACCAACACCTCTGAAGGTGACTTATTAACACATAATGAGTTTTGCTATTTTAACCCATATATGAACAGAAATATGAAAGCAATAATTGTATGTATTTTATATGTTTCAGCTATGTCTTGATGAACAAGAACTTTGGATAAAGCTTCCAGGGTAGCTGTTTTCCCCTGCCTAACCCCTAAGCAAGCCTAACAATTCGGGACTCCATGCTATGTATTTAATGCACACAACATGAAATTGATATCAATAGTTTGATTACACTTCACAGAAAAGAAAAAAAAAATGAGTTGGTTTCTCAAAATGTTTAACTAATTCCTTTAACAAACAATATATAATCGCATATAATCCACATATTTCCACATATTTCCACATATTTACATTTCAGAAATCCAGGATCAGGATCAACCCTTCGGTACACGTACAAGTAATCCATCTGTCTGGGCTCACCTGCTTTTGATTCAGTTCACATGTCTTAGTCTCTCCTGTCAATCTTTGATGCACTGTTGGCTCAGAATCATTTCTCAAAACACTGAACACAACAGTCATACAGCGGCAAACAGGGACAGCATGAGCCATGAATTGGGATCTGGTCAGCAAGAAAAAAAAAAGAACACGCAACAAACCTTGCAATCTGGCTCGTGGTGACACAGAAAGTGCTTTTTAATCTAATAGAGAGCTTTTGAGCTGTGAATTAGTGTGTGTATGGAGTGGAGGTAGTAATCCTCAGCCTGGCATGAGCTGGTGCTCAGAGTCCTCCTACGCTGCTGCAGGCTGACACAGACAGTTCTCTCAGTAAATTCTCTTCCAGTCTTTGGCTTGTTAGCGATGTATGCGAGTATGTGTAAACAGTCCTGAGAGGACCCCGTGTCTGGTCAAATACTGAATAATGTTTTGCTGCACTACTTATTGGCCTCGCCAGCTTTTGGCCATGTGTCATCTTCACTGTCTGATGCTAACAGTGCTACATTAGACTAGAATAGTACTTCATGCTCCATTTGCGCGTAAACACACTCCGCTTAGTGCACTGACCTTGGAACAGCTTGACATCTGGTGCCTTGCTCAAAGGCATTTTTGACGATGATGGAGAGTTTTTGTAACGCTAGCTGCTCTCCAGTCGCTGGCTGGCACTCCACTCGCATCACCACCGACACTGGCGTCATCATATTAATATTTCAGCTGACATGCTCTTGGTCGCACATTTCAGTTTACCTACTTTCCAAATTGAGGAAGTGGAATTCCATGTTTCGATTCTTTAATTTCCGTCGCTGAGTGACTCACTCCCATCCAGGGAGGCTGGGAGAGATGCACGCTGAAGGCTGGGGACAGATTCACAGCAGACTATCAGTCTGGGGGATTGCTTTGGAGGACAGTGAGTGAGTCTCCAGGGCCAGCCACCGCTCTGATATACCCGACCAGACATTTCTGCTGTTTCCCCTGCTTGCCTCCTGTGTCCTACTGTCCTTTCGCTTTGTCAAACTGCAACATCCCCGGAGACAAAGGTAAAAGGAAAAAAGGGGAAACTCTACCTTTGCCAGCTCTACCTCACTGTCTTATAAATAGCCCATCATTCTGTGTGATTTATACTGAACCACAAGCAGCATCCACATGTCATTTCTATTTAAAGCTTTCTTTGTTGGCAAATGCATTATTTATTAATTCTGTGTGACTGCTCTATGTTTAATATTTGTGATGAGATGAGGAGCTACCGTTCATGACGCATTCTGAACACCTTATTATGCACATCACAACAGCTCAAATACATGGCAGTCAAGTGTATTTATATGGCACATTTAAAAACAACCGAAGTGCTGTGCAAGTTAAAGTGAACAGCGAGTAAAACATCAACAAAAGAAAAACAACAACAACAACAACAATAGATTGCATTGGAAAAATACAAGACACTATTATAATATGTGCACAAATCTTAAACAGAAACAGAATAAAACTTGTAAGAGCAATTCAATCAGGAAAGACTCGTATGAATTGAATGATGATTTATTACAAAGTGCACAAATTATGAATAGTAACAGTCTTTGGCGATTTAGACCCGATGTGAAATAATAAAGGGCAAGTGAAGCTGTAGTAGGATGTAGAAATATTCCCCCCGGGTCTAGACACTGGTGGTGGTGAAGACTGATGCAGATCCGATGAATGAAGTGGAGCAGGATTACTCTGATGTGATGAATCTGGAGGTGATGGGGTGGTGGAGGGTCGCGTCCGTTAGTGCTGAATGCTGACACTGAAAACGCATAGAGGAGAATGGTTTTTAAACTTTTGACAGCAGCATGTTATTGTTTGAGGGAGATATGGCACCCTCTGATTGGTCACTGAAAAGAGAGACGCCTATAATCAGCTGACATATTAATAGCCCATGAGAGAGAGAGAACCAGAATGAATGAGGATGAATGAGCTTGCACCCCTAGTCTTCCTGTCTGAATTTACGCATAAGCTTCATTTAATAAATAAATAAACAATTATAAAACACTGTACCAACAAACACTCGCTGTACCAACATAGCCCAGCCATGTAGTTCTTTCCTAAACCTAACTACAGTGGTTTTGTTTTGTTGTTACGATTGTTAGGCTGTTGTTAATGTTACATTATTATTTGAAAATAAATCATGATCTTTTTTCTAATCTTAACCAAGTAGTTTTGTTGCCTAAACCTAACCAATCGCTTCACAACGTTAACCACGCTGAACTGTGTTTCTGTAAGCGTGATACGAGGCTGCCATGAAAGGTATTTTTGCTTCAGAACTATTGCCATTCAACGTATTCGTGGTTTGCAGAAACGTCCAATGCCAACATTTTTTTCTGCCGCCTGGGTTGATCTTAAAAGTGTCAGTGGAGAGTGAACATTTGATAGAAAGCGGAGGGCTATTTCAATGCTTTGGAGCTAAAGACTGGAGCATTATGAAAACTAATTAATGCTGTAGAACAGATTGATGTCGGTTACTGGGTCAAAAAGCATTTGTTTTCTTCAAAGGCTTGTCTTTCATAAAATGCCAGTTGCCAGGACGTTTTTTTTTTTTTTTTTTCAAACAGATGTGACCAGATCTATTATAGATGTGCTTCAGCTCTAGCCAGTTTCCAGACCTTTATCACCCACATCCCCACAGAGATTAAGATACCTGGTGTTGTTCTCATTGTCTGTTGGTTGGAGAAACAATCAACCACTATGAGCTTTGTAAACAGGATAAAGAATGGGAACATTCATTAGAGGACACAATAATTGTGAAATACGTTAACTGCTATATGAGCAAATGCTACTGCTAACTTCTGTGTCGACTGAAAAGAATGTCAGCGATGGATATGTCACTTGCTACTCATTGGTAAGGGCAAAACAACTAACATTATAAAGTGAGATGAAATTCAGTCAAATTATCAGGCTACTTCATGTTTTGGGGTCCACAAAAACTATCTATCCATCCATTTATATTCAGTCCAGGCTACTCTGGGCGTAATGTAGGAAGACACTCTGACTGAGACGCTCATCTGTTACAAGGTCAGTTACACTTGGCGTTAACATGCGTCTCGAGTGATCCGATCACAAGTGGACAGCTCTAAGTACGTCAGTTCACACCTGGCATTAGAATGCGTCCCCACATGAGTCTCAAGTAGTGGACAAAGCCAGCTTACCGGATTTGACAACCAACTTGAGATGAGAAAAAGGAGGAACAAAAGGAGAGCCGCGGCTTCTCCTGTTACGCCCTTGTCGGGGACGCATCAGGGCGCATTAGCGTTTACACTACGAAAGATATGTGGTCACATGCGTCCCAGACCACCTCAGCAAGTGGTTTGAGTGATCGGATTTGGATCGAAATGCATATCGGTGGTCGTTTACACCACCAAGAGACATTGTGATTGCTGTTCACTTGTGATCTGATCGCCTAAGACGCATTTTAAATCCAAGTGTAAACAGGGTCTTAGTTAATACAATCTTCATACAGTACAGGCACTGGCAGAGGGTCAACAATTTAGTTTGACATCATCTAGATTTCTCTGAAAACCCAAAACTCTTTTCACAGAACATAGTTCATGTACAGACAACTTGATTTCTGCCCATATATCATTTCTAAAACAAGGTAGAGCAGGTGATTATTGATTGGGCACAATCAAACAAGACTAGACTGAACTTTTAAGGGGTGCCAAAGCAGAGGGCATTGACCAAAGAAAAAAAAATACAGGACATTTTAGAAAATGCAACCTCATTGTCCTGAAATCACATATGTGCAAGCAACAATTGCTGCTATATTACATTGTAAATTGAATTGTATTTCTACCGTTTACCTCATGATCGTTGCAACGAAAGATAATAATATGATTGCCACCGTGATAACTTTCCATAGCAGTAAAATCCTACCTTGCAGTATATTATAAACCGATGTGCAGTGTTTTGGCAGATGAAAAGCTCCATTACACATGGATCATTGTCTAACCACCTGAAGCAACACGCCCCCACCAACACATTTGTTTTCAGTCTTAATGTCCACCTGGACTGTTAGTATGAAATAAAGCGTTTCTAAAAATATGTTCAAATGAAAAGTACAAGATAGAGAGCTAACTTTTGTTAGGAAGTGTACAACTCATCATTATTTTTAGCAAGTTTTCTCCTGAATTTTTTCCTCTACAGCTCTTGCTGGGTTTGATCCGGAGGCTGAGCGGAAGGAAGAGGCTCTTGTGAGACAACTGATATGACCACAATTGTACCAGGGCTAGTCAGCATGATCTCAAACTTGATATACAGGTGCCACAACAACAATTCTATGAAATGAAGGGATTATACAGCAAAATAAACAACAGGTGGCATTGCAACTGTTTTTAGGTTTTAACAGACACACACACACCATTCTACCATCCTGTCTTGTAAAGGACAGCTTGAAGTAACAGAGATTTTGGGCCGTAGGGTATCAAGAAAGATATAAGGCGATATGAGTGTCAGACGGAGGTGTTCGCAACTTGGAACAAAGGATCACCTGTTTTCTCATGGTTTGAATAGGGTTTGTCGGGCACTAAAATTAACCATGGAAGTGTTTTCTGGAGAAAACGAGAAGCTATAGCTTTTTAGTGGAGACTTTGTGTTGTCTTCTTGTCTAGCATACAAACCAGTTCTCACTCACAGTTTGGTAAGTGCCCCTCGGCATCGGAAACCGACGCACAGAGGTACCTTTTAACAACGGTATGTGACGAACCGGGCTTTCAACTAACTCCAATGTAATCCACCAGTGGTGGATGTGTCAAGCAAACACAAGACGTTCAACCAGGAGGCCGGTGTTCGTGTCCTGTGTGAAACTAAAAGCGACGTTGACTTATTTTGTCAAATCAGTCTTTAGTCTCGTGACTCGTCAGTATCGTCAGTCCTGTGAGTCACGTGAGTCAGTGAAGTTAATGTCAACCATGACCGTTTCCTAACCCTACCCCTAAGTGGTTGTTTTGCCTGAACCTAACTTCCTTTGAAAACGGAAGTTTATTTTGAAAGGACACTATGCATGTAACAAGAGAATATTGACACGCCATCCCCAGTCCGTCCAAAAGTAACTCAAGAGGGGTGCCCCGTGCATCGGTCTCTGATGCCGAGGGCCACTGATCGAGTGGCGATATTTCCCAAGTTGGGAGTGAGAATATGTTGAGCATATTAACTCATTCACATCATCTTTGCAGCCCACACCAGCAAACCAGCACTCTCTTTTGACTTCTTTCTCTCGGACATATTTAAGCCCCAGCCAGCAATGGGACACTTTCTTATGAAGCAACAACTTTTAAGGGCAGGCCATGCTCCAGTCTGTCATCTTATTCACCCAATTCCCATTCTAGAGATTAATAATATAACTTCAAAATCGTTCTATGTAAATGTTAAACAAATCCATGTTCTGTTTCCAGAGGGCATACTTTTTCCACATTAGATTTCACATCTTATCCACCATTTCACAGAAATTAGTAACAGATAAGGTGTCTCAGATCACCCGGTAGGGCGAGAAACACACACCTTTCCAGTCATATTTAAAAGCATCGCCTCGGGCAAATTCATGAGAACGTTTCAGTGTTTTTATACTCTATACTGAGAAAAGAGCAGCAGCTCCTACGATGCTCGAGAATAGAAAAAATACCTTTGGCAATTACGGCAACACGCTGAAATCACGCACAGCTTGTCTTTTGACAAACACACTAAATCTTTGAACTATAGTGCCAGCAAGAAGGAATTGCCAAAGATTTACCAAATGTTTCTTTTTTTAAAGGAAGATAAACTGCACAACGGTTAAACACAGTTATTCAGCCATCAGACTTGTGGGAGGAGCAGGTTTTGAGCGAAGGTTTGCTGCTGTGGTACAAAGAAAGAGAAGTGCACTGATGGCATCCTATCAAAGAAGCTGTCATGAAATGTTTTGTCAGACCCTATATGCAAATGGTGTTTACCTCTCTGAACAACTTCTCCCCTTGCACTCAAGCAAGGTGCTCATGCATATGCCTGTCAAGACAGAGAAACGCATTTGTTTAAAGCGGAACACATGCGGATGGAATAGACACCTTTGCACAAGTGAGAAGCTCAGGTGCCAACTCAGATGAACACATTTGGGGTATCGGAAATGGGAAGAAACACAACATCATGCTCAATGTGTTAGTTTTTATACAACACAGAACATATTTAGCTTCCTAAGACATCTCTGTTCAAAGCAATGGTTGTACATTAGATTAATTGGATGCCCAACGTTTTTCTATAATGCATAATATTATGGTGTTGGAAATGTTCACATGTTGACTTGTTACGGTTATGGAACAAACTAATTTCTCAAAGGAGGCTAAGACGACTGAGATTCACTGATGAAGCCTGGCATCATCAGATTAAATCGATTACACTAACATGTGACTTCTTCTGCTAATTCCACTGGAGGATGAATGCAGAGGGTCAGATGACTTGTGAGCTTATTGTGTCCTGAAGCAATCTGAGTGGAGGGATGCACAATTCAAATTGGAGTTGTCAGAACGTAGTACAACATTTACCACTGTGTCTTTCATGGGAGGGCATTACAATCCTGCAAAACATTTGTGAAGGCAAAGTTCTTATGAATGCAGCTATATAAGTTTTCTTTGAATGTAACAGTCTGACAAATATAACCTTTTATTCAAATCACTGAAGGTCAATTTGACAAACAAAAATGCAACCATTGAAAGGAAAAAGAAAAAGAAGAAATGATGTTTAATACTGAAGAGATTAGTCAGTTGTCTAAATATGTTCAAATCATCGAGAATGGCAGGATCAGTTATCACACAAAATCCATCTTGTCAGGCTTCAAGTGATGCGTTTGTGTCCGACAAGCCAGATCATGGATCAATCTGGCAGCTAAGGGCATGGCTTAGGTGTGCGTGACAACACTAAGAGCTGACCATTCTAAACAACAATGGCGGCTCCTGAAGAGGTTAGCGTAGACACTGCAATACTGTCAGCTATATCAGAACTGGAGATTATTTCTTCATTCAAAGAAGAGCGAAGAGCTTCACTGGAAGCTTTTATCTATGGAAAATATCTTTTTGCTCTTCTCCTGACTGGCTTCGGCAAGAGTTTGATTGACAGATAGTTCATCCAATCACCTTCCAAATATTTTTGAAAGTGCCTGGCTGCCCTTTTCCAAACCGTTTCCAATGACGGAATCTCAGATGGTTCTGTGTAACAAAGCATCTGGCGGGTCAGGTTAATGTTATAGACCAGACAACTGATGAAACCAAAAAATAAATAGATTATTGATGATCAAAATAATCTGTGGTTGAAGCTCTAAAACGACGCATTATTTTCTATTCAATTGCACAACATTCAACTTAAGCAGTATGCTATCATCAGAGTGTTGTGTGAATCTGTATCTCAACATGATGGATTGATATCCGAATAAGTTTGCTGTTTGCTGGCTGGCATACCGCTGAAGCACGACAGTCTGAACCAGGGGAGACTTTCTATTGCGACTGATATTTGTTGTCTGAGGAGGAGCATTCACGGAGGAAAAATAACAGATGTTGCAGATGGAATTAATTTTTACACAAGAGGCTTATGAACAGATGAATGCGTGTCAATAGCTCTTAACGAGGCTGAAGGGGCAACACTTCCAATGAAAGTGGATGTAAATGATCTTCCATATAGGAGCCGTTTCACCAACCATAGGAAGGGCCCTGAGCAAGAGGCAGAAGAGCCAAGTTCCACTAGGGCCTTTCACTTTCCCTGTTAGGTGATGTTAAGGAGGTGAGCACAGCTGGCTGGGCGCGTTCTTTCCGCTTCATGCTTTCTAGACATTACAATATATCTATACGCTAGCAACTGTGAACTCATCTTCAAATGCAAATTGCAGGATGTCCAGATATTTTGTAGCCCTAAACTTTCTTCCTTTTCGTTAAGTGGTGTTTACTGAACCGAGGAGCCAGTCTTGTAAGAAAATGGTTGTTTGAAGGAGTCCAAACACAGCAACTACTTGTTTGCAGGACTCAAAGTGAGTGGAAGTAATGAAGAACAGACAGACAGAGCTTCAAAGAATATGTGCTAGAATCACGATGCCTTGAGGTTCACAGTTTTTCACTGGATTGTAGAACACCGTTGAATAAAGCTGGCACGACGGTAGGTTTTATTTATATCTGTTTAAAATCTTTTGAAAAAATATATCTACTGTATGGAGCCCATAAATGTTCAATACTAAATAAATAATATATTTAGAAACACATTGAATACATTGTGTAAACTAGCCTATATGAAGCAAAACATTGTGAAATAATTTAAGAAATGATTCAAACTCATCCTCATCATAGTCAATTTTCCCCAATAACAGCTTTTTTGGGTTTATTTTCATCTCAAAATGTCACTTTTCATAACGTGACACTTTATTTCATAATGAAATGTCACCAGTGCCCGCCTCGCACCTTTCAGCCAATCACTTGCCGTCAGCTTCTAGTCTTACACAAGCAAGCTCAACAACCACTAGCAAATTTAACATTAATAACTTATTTATTTATTTGAACACATAGCATTTAATTAAAAAAAAAATCAAATGAGATTCAGAGTCGGCGCCAGAGCATTAGGAACATACGGGCAATCAACTTTGTCATGGGAAACATTATTTTCACCTCACATAGGCTTTAATACATGTATAATTAACATTATCATGTTTCATGAAATAAACAAACTATGAACAAGAGCCATATACATACTGTCAATTATGTGCACAGGGGTGCACGCACGCATACACATGCTATCACGTCCACAAAAACAGAGGTTATAATCTTAGATGCACAACGGGAAATATAAATGTTTTGAATTCAATAAACCTATACATTGGGCCACCTTCACATGATCATGTAGCAACAATTACAAATGTGCAAATAGTACCACTCACACTGTACTTTACTACAAAGCAGGAGTTTATCAAGATGCATGATTTTGGATTTATGAACTCACCACTAGAACAGCTGGAGTCTCCGACTGCGAGTGCGAAATCTCCTCAACACAACTTCTTTCCATTCGTTTCGCAATTTTCGAGTGAGATCATGCCCGTTGTCTGGTCATACAATGTGGATATGGTAGTTGGTTTTAATTGGCTAGGGAGAGGTGTGTTTTATGGATTAGTGCAATCAAAACTTACTTCCATCACCAAACTGTATGATTTAATTTTACTTATAGCTATAAAAGTATTTCAGTTTAGTTTTTTGTCAGGAGAGATTTCAAGAGGGCACAGTGGCCTTTTTGGACGGGCCTGGACCCCCTAGGCCTGCCCCTAACACCGACACTGATGAGATTGTTATTATAACAATCATCATACTCAACATTAAAATCTATAACATAACATCCTTTTCAAGGGCAATAATCCCTTTTGCTTAAAACAATAAAGTTTAAAGCTACAATTTGGAAAGGAATCAAAAAAGCAGGTAAAAAAAATTAAATACTGGAGAAAAAAAAATGGACTCCTTGATGTTCTCTCATTCTGGGTTTATTCCAAGTCTCTTGTGCTTGTGTGTTTTTAATAGCGCCTTGCTCTTTAAGTTTTATTGATTTAATTTGGTCCATTTGAAATCTGGGGGATTTATACGTGGATAATGCCTCAAACAGAAATGTCTGAATGTGATGGAGATCTCTATCTCTGGCTGAAAGAGTCAACGCAATTCATCCTTTTTGTCCGCTCCCTATTTCCTGCACTGAGCCCACCCATTAAATCCTCCAACCCACAATACATGCAGGGAGGATCATCTATCCTCTCGTATGTAAACAACCACCTACGCAGACTCCTCTACCACTTCTTTTATTATTTCTCCCGACAAGCAGTCTGTGGATTTTCTTCATTTCGCTGTTAAATTTGAGCCGTGATAAAACACAAATCACACAGATGCTTTCGCTATTAGAGATTTGTGCAATACAGTGATGCATTGTTCTAGGACAGATCAAGGTTAGTCTTGTGTGGTCTCTCTACATGAATTATAAATAGGTGCTCTGTGTGTGTGTGTGTGTGTGTATGTGTTTGCAGCTTCATACACAACGGTGAGGGAAAGTATACAGGCCTAATTGCCCAGCAGGGATGAAGAACCCCTGTTTGGTTTGTGTAATGTTGTCTTTGCTCTGTAAGACTGAAGATCTGTGTTTGATCTGGTAAAGATTGGACTGGTTGTAGCAACAACACTAGACCATGATAAATGTGTTGTTTTGTCTTTGTTTAGTTTTCCCTCTAAAAGTTTATCAGATGACTTGTACAACTTACAAAAAAAGGTCCAAACCAACATATGAATTCTTCATATAACACAATTTTTCACATTTCATAGCACAATCTAATTTATTTATTTTACACAATAACTATGTAATTATGCAATAGAAAAAAAAAAAAACAAGCTACGTAAAGCAATGGATCCGTATTTTAGGAAAAGCCCTTATTAGCCTCCTTTTCAAGAGTTAGATGAGAAGATTCATCCCACTTTCTTCTCTGTGCATTAAGTTGAAGCAGGGAGGAGATGTGGTTATTTTAGCATAAAGACTGGAAACGTGGAAATAGCACGCCTGGCTTGCTCGCTCCAAAGCTCAAAGATACACATACCAACACCTCTGAAGCTGACAAATCAACTTGGCCTCATAAAAGGGTTCGTATGATATCTTATGAAAATATATTGTTATTATTATTATGTCAACACCTGACGCATGTGTCAACTTCAACTCCAGCCTCAAAAGCAACTTCCGTCATCACGGGAAACAACTTGGTTAGGTTTAGGCAACAAAACTAAGAAGTAAGATTTAGGGAAGGGAATAACTACGGAAGTGGCATTAATGAAGTACGTAATTTAAGTGACAAATAAATCAACGTTGGCCTTTGGTTTCACACGGGGTACGAACACCGGTCTCCTGGGCAAATGTCTGGTGTTTTTTGACCCACCCATCCAACCCGACCTACTCCCTACACTGCGTTTGTCGCTCTTTATACTTGATACCTGATTCACAATTATGTGGATTACATACTAATTTATTTTGTCGGATATATACAAAAATGCACTGCATTACTTTCCGCAGGTATAGCTAGGAACAGTGTACAGATGTTGTTGGTTTAATTTGACAGGATTGCCGCTGCGTTACCAGGGTGATGTCACGGCGGTGTGCCTGGGGTGTACTTGATAACTGTATAGATGCAAGATGGCAGCAGAGTGCTTGAATCCTGATGACAGCCTGGACAAATGAATGGACTGTATCTCGTTTGTTTAATATGCACACAAATAGGAAAACAATGTGGTTTTATAACAAATTACAGAAAAATAGCTTCTGGGTAGATGGATATCAAAGCATAGCAGTAGATAAGCTAAACTTATTGACTTATAGCTCCAGTTCTATACTTAACACACAGAGAATATTAATCTAACTCTTAAAAAGAAAACATGAGCATATTTCTTAAAATGGTTGAACTATTCCTTTAAAGTCACACTTGGGGTTTCACTATTTCCTCTCAATACTCCATCCCCCAGTATGAATAGTATTCTGTTGCAAGAGTGCTTCCATTATTAACTATGTCTAGCTCTATGGCACAGGATTATGTTAAAGGCCACAGATACCAATTCAATCCCAGGAATGTGTTGTTTTCGTACCATTGTTTTCCGCATCGTTAGTAATTTAAACATTACGCTGCATTCCCCCTTTTTCCATTAATTTTACATTTACCACAGCCTTATTGTAGAGGCCCTGTCGGTGGACGAGCATAATTGATGGTAGAATGCAACATTTTTTTATTTGGCCTCAAGTTCAGAGCAAATGCATTTACCTTGCACAGATTAGTTTCGAATTAAACTTATATAACATGGGGTCTAAGCAATCAGACCTTTCCCGGTAGCTCCCCGCGACTCATTTCTTTGAGCAAGTTTAATTATCTTTAATGGCAAAGTCAGGCTCTGCATATCTGGTGAGAAACAAGGTCCATTCCTCATAAATTCATTATAGCGTTGGGCCTTGGGTAGGAGGTGGTGCTCAAGGCAAGTAAATGTCTTGTGTCATTTATGGAAATGCGGAGAATGAAGTTTGCTGCGGTATTTTGTTTTGATTAGACTGCAAAGGAAATTACCCATCGAGACAGAAATAATTAATTGTAATCAACTTGTATAATAACCAGGCACACACCCTGAAGGATGGACATATGTTCAGATTTGTTAAGATAAATCTATATCCGATGTGTAGGTGTGTACAGGCAGGGGTTGTATTTATTTTTAGAATGAGGATCCAGTCTAAAATATACTTTTGAAGGCTTATATTGAATTATTTTATTAGATAGGGGAACATTATCTCAAAAGCACTCTTGACCAGGCCAACAAATAAAGTAAGAATTAATTTTCTTTTCTTCTGTTCTTTTCAGGCAGGCAAACCATTTTGAGCATATTTTTTGCTTCTTTTGGAGATAACTGTTGCTGTTACCTTGTTACCATGGTTACTTGTGCTTTTTGTTGAGGCATCACCTGATATATCTTTTGGTTGTTACAAAAAAGAAGGATAATCAGTTAAAAGATTTGCTTAGATAGCAGTGGTCGCCTTCTGTTGTTGGCTGTCATCGGCCTGTGTCACATGATAAAATGGTAATGTGCTATGTATCCTGTGTGTGTGAGGAAACATTAACTTATTAAATTTCATGTAGATTGGGGTTTTAAATTATGCAACCATTACTCCGAGTGAGAGGTGCTCTCCAGACAGACATGGTATCGTTGGCTGAGTTAAACCTAAATGGGTGGAGGTCAGAAATCCACCACCAACGTGTTTTCTCGCCGAGTAACGTTAGACTGAAGATCAGGGAAAGGACAAGTAGGAGAGGAGGTAACTAATACTGTCAAACCGTCTCATGCTACTAACTGAAAGAATGTAATTTAGCTAATTATTTACTGTAGGTTGGCCAGTTTACCTTACCGGCCAAGTTCACGGTCTTATTACCGTACCATTACCTCAATTACTAGGTTTATATCTGAACTTCACAATGAGGTGCAACGGATGCGAGACACAACCTACTGTTGTCATTCTAAATCTCTCTACTCAAGATTTGCACTATCCAAGTACTGGAGAAAAGTTTGGCACAAGCCATTATCATTACTAAATAGATGGAAAAAAATTCTGGTTTGTTAAAATTTCTGAATAAAATATGAATATTTAAGGGGTACACAAATATTGTGCACATGACTAATTATCTGCCCTGCGAATGGTTAGCATTCTACAGTTTTTCATCAGTTAGCTTGTCAGCTTGCTACAATATACTAAGAAAATGTACCAAAATAAAAGACACCAATAGTCACCAAAGTTAAACACCGGTTCATACTGTGGTGCAGAGCAGCAGGTGCAGTGTGTAGGAATTGGCAGCATCTAGCGGTGAAGTAGCAGATTGCTACCTGAAACATGTCCCGTGTGCCAAGCGCGTAGGAGAACTACGGTGGCCGATGCAAAAATGCGAGTAGCCCTATCTGCAGCCAGTGTGTGGTTTGTCCGTTCTGGGCTACTGTGGAAACATGGCGGTCGACTCCGCATGTAAATATAGACGGCTCATTCTAAGGTAAGAAACACAACGATTCTTATTTTCAGGTGATTACACACTAAAGGAAACATAATATACTACTATATATTATTATTATATTCAATTTCTGCCAATAGAGTCCCCTAAATTATACACACTGTTCTTTTAAGTAACAGGTATTTAAAATTGTCAACCAGCGAGATGCTGTCAGCTTGCAACTTGTCACAATCTCTCACACAATTCATGTGGGTGTGTGACTCCTCTCTCTCTCTCTTTGTGAGGGTGTATGACGTCCTCAGAAGCTTCACTTTCAATTAAATCTCACTTAAAAAAGTAATTCTTTAATATGCTACTGTATGTGCAAGTACTTGTTTCTGCTCTTGCAGTCACATCAAAGTAATTATACTAGTTAGTGTAGTTAATTGTAGATCCCTGTTGAACACGAATCACCTAACGATGTAGTGTTTTTCCTCTATCAATGCATTGTCTTGATTTACTTCCTATGCTATTTTTACATCACTTATAATGTAACATATTGACATCATTTTACATCCATCCATCGGGAGATTGAGCTGATCTGTGAAACCATACATCTGAATCTAGAGGTCCTCCCTTACAGAGCTCATCAACAAAAACAAGAACAAGAACAAACCTGCCGGAATCCCTCTGGTGTAGCCCATTTCTGGCATGGCTGTGTACAGTATCCATGGAAACAAGAAAATAACCTGGCAGAGCTGAAGAGGACCCTGGCACAAAAGACAGGGTTGTCAAGTTTATTGCCCGAGAACAAAGCAAACAGAGAGGACACTTACTACTAAAAAAAAAAAACAGCAGCGCACTGTAACATAATTCAAGTTAATTAAGAGGAGCCTTGGACCTCACAAGTGACACGTATAATGACTCATTCTCCAGGAGGCTAATATGGGTGCTATTAGCTGGCCCAAATAGCTACAATGTGAGTGGTTTTGCTAATGTGAGCCAGAGCACTATTTTGCCTAGGGCCCCGAAAAGGCTGGACTCAACTGCTAAAGAACAAAACTCTGTATTTGACATTAACCAAGACATTAGCACTCAAAGTGTTGATTAAATTAAATAAAATGTAAAGAAAATATCTTCAATTCTCACTCAAGTCACACTCTCTGTATCCTCGAGGAAATCTTGCCAAAAAGCTGGGCTATTTAAAATGTGAGGAGTTGTTGCACTAAGTCACCTGTCCTTGTTTATCGGCTTCCGAAGATGCTTTTAATGCCGTATTTGATACAGTGTGAAGCTTATGCGGCCACCCAGTGATAAAATGAAAATTGGGGACAGCCTTTATTTGAAATGTGGCACAACTGTGGCAGTTAACTCAGCAATTTCGGAGCTTTAACGCTGCCCACCTACACGAAATATATCCTTTTTTTATAGAGCACTTGGCTGCATGCTGCTCTAGTGTTTTTTTTTTTATTCCTTGTAATCTGTATCCTCTCTGCAGCACCTTTTTATTTTCCTTTATCAGGCATGCAACTCTGCAACTGCCATGAATTATCTGTGCATGTGCATCTGCGCCATTTAAATACCTGGCACATACTTGACTACCTGCGCCAGCACTTGTTTTTTTTTCTTTACTATATCTCAATCTGCTCCTGTTTCAGAAGTGCCAAGCCATAGTGTAACAACACATCTGTTTTCCACTGTACTTTGAAGAGTGGCAAGCTCTCAGCTTATGCTGCTTTCTTGGATCACGGAGCTTTGAGTCTCTCTTTAATGTTTCAAAATAGTCCTCAGGTAAATTCACCCCAGGAACACTTGGTCTCTGCTGTTGGATGTGTCACAGATCTTGTCAGAACAAGGGATATCTTCCTCACTGGCTCGTACCATTCTTCCACATGAGCTGAGCCTGGGATAACCAGCCAGAAGGTATACATTCAGATCTATTGTCTGCAGGGCGAAGCTGTGCAGCTCAGACTCCCAGTTAAAGCTGCTCACGTCCCTAATGGGGTCAAAAGTTACATCTCTCCTGTAGTGCTCATCATCAATAAGCTACTGTACAGTTTTCCCAAAACTTTTTATGTTCCCACACAATGTTTTGCTGTAGATGCACTCATGCTTCACACACAAACACTTACTCATCCACACTTTACCACTGAGCAGATTCACACCAACAATGGAGCCTGAAGAAAACCCAAAGCTCCTCCTCAACAGCAGTTTAGATGCCTTTGAGCAATGTAATCTCATTTTGCAACCCGTTCTCACTCCAAACTTGTCAATTACCGCCCCTTGACGCCTGATTACGACGCACTAAGGCATTCTTTAGCATCTGTATGAGATGCACCGGGTTTTCAACTAACTCAAATGTAAACACCTGCGTCTTGGTGGATAGTTGGGTCAAACACAATTTTCACCCAGGAGACCGCCGTTTGTGTCCCGTGTGAAACCAAGTCAGTGTTGACATATTTGACCATAGTTTTGTTATGTAACTTACATACTTCACTAATGCCGTGTACGTAAGTTAGGTAACAAGCATACTTAGTTTAACCCAAACCACAACCTTTTCCTAAACCTAACCAAGTTGTTTTGTTGCCTAAACCAAACCGTAAAGCTACATTGGAAGTTTATTTTGAACTAAATGCATGTGTCGAGGAGAAACTGTACTTTTACTGTGAATGCAGACGTTTATTTTGAATAGAGACTGAATGTTGAAGTGGAAACTGACACGCCATCGCTAACGCTAAATTACGAATCCTGCTATATGGGAAAGCATGACCTGCCCTACTATGCCTCTGATTGACTCGTACTCGCTGCCTTCATTGTTTGGATTGGTTAGGTTTAGGCATGATGAGTGAGATTGGTCAGGGTTAGGGTAGGTATATCATGGTAAGCCAATCAGAGGAAGATTAGGGCTAGTCAGAGGCAGGTCATGCCTTCGCTATAGTAGGATTCGTAATATCACTTCCCTGAGAGTGTCATAGTTTGAAGCTTAGAACCACTGACCAAGCGCCGGTATTTGATGAGTTGGGAGTGAGAATGTGTTGAATTTGACAACATAGCCTACAATGGAAATGAGGAAAAACACTGTGATGTGATATTTTTTCCTATAGCGCACAGTCCCTAAATCTAATATAAGTGTTAGTCTGGAGTTTCAAAACATCAATAGCGAAAGCTGTCTTGTCTCATAAATGGCAGTCCACCTCAAAGTCCCAAGTGGAAAGAGGTGTGCTGTCAGCAGCTGTTACAATCAAATGACTGGGCTTTTTGTTGCAAACAATCTGTAATTTTTGGTGACAACACCAGGTGGTTCCTCCAACCTCCACGTCAGATATAAAGTAGCTGGTGCAGCAGAAGTGACCTCCACATTAGAGAAAGTTTCTTGAGACGGAGTTTTTCAGAGTGAGATAGAGGCCAGCAGCAGATCACTGGGTGTAGGCAGCCAACAGTCGTGAATGTACTCTGACTAAATTCATTTACTTTTTTTTGTTGCTGAATAAGAAGAACAAAAAGTTCTCAAGCTACTCCTCTTTGGACAAATGGAGAATAAATAAACAAAATATGTGCATCTTTGTTCAGTCAAGTGTCGACAGCTGCATATGTACTCCACAAGTACATGCACACACACACACACACCACGTGAACATGTGCAAAATAAAACGATGTAACGAGCAGTTGATGGAAATTCACAAAGAAAAGCACCGAATGTGTGTTTAGTTTGTTCTACACCCGATGTTGTCCTTTTCAAAGATGCAAGCGCCGCAAAAAATCAATTATGTGAAACAGAAAAGGAGGACATTCGTTCTTTGAATTGCATTGAGTGAAAGAGCAGAAGTCAACCCACTGGTCAGAGGCTTGTAATGTGTTTGTGCAACATGCAGAACCAACCTGCCAAAGCTGCTTTTGTGTTTCCTTGGAAACCTCAGCTCAAGTTGTACTTGCTGCTGTGAAAAATGCACTTCTTGGGTATTTGGCTATTGGTTGTCCATGAACTTTGACTGTAAAGTTAAGAGAAGAATAATGTTTTCTTGCTTTTTTTACCACCCGACTGTTCTTTCAAAAGGATTTGCTTGACATAGCCGATGTAGTTACGATTATTTGTAAACTACATTTACATTTTCGTTTGGAAAAGCACCAACAAGCTACCTCAGGTGTTGAACCTGTTTGTTTGCTTACCAATTATCAGAATGTTTGGATTTATGCATTTTGTCATTTTTCTCCTCCTTCATCTTTGCTGGCATGTTAATGTTTTTCAGGGTGTTTGATAAACCATTGAAACAGAGAAGAAATTAGATAAGTAGTACATGTTCTGTATAGAGCTGTCAAAGTTAACGCGATTATCACGCGTTGCTAATTGGTTATTTGTGTTGTTGTTATTTCCAACACAGGCATTTGGGTTATTTGGAAAAATCTTGACAGCCTTTAAAATGCTACACATATGAAAATATTCTCAGTGGATTTGTTTAGCTTGTTTTGTATCCTATTTCTGCTAAAAAATGACAAAGCACTCTAACCCATGTAAGCAAGTTATTTAACCACCTAGAGATTTTAAGTTTACTTATATTGCCCTAATTAGTTGAGCCAACTTTTCTCCTGGCTTCCCTGATATTGTACTAAATGATAGTGTTTTGAATACCGCAGTCGTTTATATCTGTGGGTGAAATATGGATTTGTTGGCTACATGCTGGCCATCTCATAGTAATGACTGTTGGATAGTAATTCTTCCCTTTTAAAGCTCACGCTGAAGTAATAACTGAAAATCATCTGATGTCATTTGGTTCATTTGTAAAATGCTAAGGCTCAGCAGACCATCTGGCTTTTTGATAATGAAAGCACCTTGAGCGAGACGCATGAGTGTTGGTATTGATGTGATTTTGATACAATGACAAAGTAATTCCACAGTCAAGCAATGATTGAGAAAAAACAAAAAAAGGGAAAATAAAAGTATTTCAGAGCACTGTATGTTATTTTATAAGACAACTGATCTCAAGGGCTCTCCTCTGCGGTGTAATGTGAGAGAAACAGGATTTTCTCACCCTCATCTTTCTCCTTGTGACTCCTTTTAAATAATTGAAAGCTGAGCAAAGCCGGGCAATTCCGTCCCACTGAATGAGAGAAAAATTCTTCTGTGGGCTCCTGCAGTGAGACTGTTGAAAAAGCCCAAACAGCTTAGATTTGTAATATCTCTCCAGCTACAGTATGTGGTGTCTCGCCATTGTTGTATTGCTCATCCCCAGGGCTTTGCAAAGAGAAAGTCATTGCGGAGGCATTCAACTGGTTTCTGACATCTGGACTATTTTTACCCCGAGGGCTTTTGGTCTCAGGGAACAACTGGATTGATCATAGTTTGTGTTGTTGAGTCTGTCTCCGTTGGAACTTTAGGACATCAATTGATCTGCTGAAGTTACCCTGCCGTGCAGTTATTACCTCTTTAGAAAATTAGTAACTGCCTCTGGAAATTGCTGTATATGCCATAAAGCACACTCCGACGGTGTATAATAATTATACTGTTGTCAAATGTAAGTGATGTTTAAATATGTCTGTACTTTTTGAGAACAGCCCGTAATTAACATCAGTCAATATGGAGTACTTTCACTTCTATGTGAACAACAGTAATATGCGCTGCATCCAATATAGGGAGCACTGTTGATCATAATGATGACATAACTCGTAATGAATGAATGTGAATGTGCTCAATTTGGAAATCATGCCTCTGATTAGACACAGCTGTGTTTTGGGAATAATTTACTTCCGGAATAGCAGCCCTCAAGAGATTCAAGCGCTTCCATCAACTGCTCGGGGAATGTTTAAGCTAATTTACAGTTTTATTGCATGACATATATGATGACATTCACAGTAAAAAGACTTCAAAATGCGATGCTCTCGGCCATACCTCCTGATGTAAAAAATCATTCAATTATAGATTTCTATTTCATGTAATCCAACAGACATAAAGAATTGTGAGTTTTGATCCTATTCCCCTCAGGACTAATGGATCCTCATCTTAGAGCAGTAAGCAAAGACCAAGATATTCCAACATCACCAAGACGGCCTTGATTATTGCACTTCCTGCCTACTGTGGGACTGTAATACACGTGGGAACGCTACTTACGGACCATCCACTTCACTCAATAACTTCAGTTGATCAATTAGCTGCTAAGGAGACTAAACTATTAGTGTTGAGGCCTGGGAATTAAATAGCTCTGGGCTATTGCCTTAAAATACGAAGGCTAGCTAAGAAATCTATACATTTCTACCATGGCAACTTTATTTATATACACAAGTTTGAATCTGAACAGCATACAGCACCCACTAGCCTTACATCCTTACCTACCTTTGGAGCATTTTGTTTTGTCTTTCCCATTGTGATTCTGAAATGAAATTAAAATGTAAAGGGGCACTCAACTGAATCTGTCAAGTTGTTAACACTTCATAATAACCAGCATTTAATGGTAAATTGATAGTTAATTACATTTTTGTTAATAATTATTACTGTTAACAAACCATGACATTATAATTAATGTTTAGTAATTATGAGTAATGCTATAAACTCTTAAATGATTTGTGAAAATGTAAGAAAAGAAGGAAAACATTTATAAACATTACATAGATAGATTGGCCCGATATTAGTAACACTTTATTAATGGTTAATAATTGGTTTGTAAACCATCTATAAACAATATTTGGATGGCTATTATAAAGTTTCAACTGATGATTATTATATTATGATTATAATTATAAACAAAGTTTAATTAAATATCAATTTACCATTTATAAGTGATGGGTATTATAAAGTGACCACCCAGCTACTCTGCTTTGGTTTGGAGACTTAATTTGCAAGCTGCGTTGCAAACTGGGGCATGGCGTTTGAAAAATGTTATTACCTGATAGAGAGGGTGTAACAAAAAATGCTATTAGGCTGCATAATGGGTGTAGGATCAACCCTGTCTCCGACAAAATTATGTTCCCATACAACTACACTGCATTCTCAATTACGCTTTCAGGAAAACATATTTTCCCCTGGATTATGGTCTCAGTTTTAAACATGTGATTAATGTTGTACATTGAAATAAAACAAAACAAAAACACAACAAAACTACTTGGTTATGTTTATTAAAAGTCTCATGGTCTGGCTTAAAATAGGTATGTTTGTTATGTTATTTAATTTAGAGAAGTAAATTTAAATAAGACAACGTTGACTTTTGGATTCACACGGGACACGAACAGCAACCTCCTGGGTCAAAGTCCAGTGTTTATTAGACACATCTATCCACCCTGACCTCCTTCCTCTACAGACTATGATTACTAAGGTATTTGTGATATATCGAAAATGAAACTAACCCGGGAGAAAAAACGTTTCCTTTGAAATGTAATTGATGATGTAATTTTCTTGTATGGAAATGTAATTTGTAGGAGACATATTTACTGTTTTACCTGAGCTAAAAGGCAGGATATGTTTGCCTCTGCTGGATCAATTATGTCTGTTCTTGTTTTAATCTCTGTCTTTCAGGTCCCCCATCTTTATGGAATTACCATACTAAATTGCTGGACTGGCCCTTTAATATCAAGAAAAACAAGCTTACTTGAGTAAAAGTATCACACATTAATTACATCTCCATTATTTAAGAACGTCTAAACATTTCCTTTTTCAAATATATCATAAAGCAAATCAACAGCAACTCATCATATCAAATTGTCATATTTGTCACAATGTAATTTATAGTAAAACTATGATAAATAATACCAGATGTCTGAACATTTCTGATTTTGCTTCTAAGGATCCCATCTTTTGTTGTGTTATTCTTGTAGAATATGATGAACCTTTAACATCACTGAGATAACATGATGGCGGGGGCCTCTGGAAAAAAAACTACCCAGACGGACAAAAACACAATATCAGAAGGCAGATGGAGAAAATAATGAAAAATGAAACCCATACTCACCTGCAGATATCTTGGAACAATGCTGACAAATGGGAGCAGCAGCCTGGTCTGTGCTGTTTTTCATCAGATCACATCGTCTATCTCGCAATGGCAGCTGCCTCTGCTGCCCCATCGAATTTCAGCCGCCCGCTGTCCTTGAGGCGAGTAGGCAGAAGCCAAATTATTTGCACACTGGTTAGCCACTTCAAGGTGAAACAACAACTGAGCTCTCAATTATTTCACCGTGGCATATTCAGGCCTTACACAGGGGGATTGGAAATAGAACAGAATTATGGGACGGATTGGCCCCTTACCTACTCACCTATTTACCTTGATATTAATTGCCCGGATCACCTTGGTAATACATCTGCCGGCAAACAATCTGCTGTCCCCTAAAGTGATAACGAATTCTAGGTTCAGTATTGACACTCGCCAGCCGTGAGTCTGTTATAGCGGGCTGCCAAAAAGATGGTTTTAATGGCAGACAGATGCAGTCTTTTGGCTGTCACATTTTTTTCGAATTGGGGACTCATGACTCTTTCATGGGGTTGTTAAATAAATAAGGAGGGTAGATTGAGTTGCCTACAGAGACGTGGGCTGTGGCATATGGCCCAGGCAAAAATGGGCCTCAACAGATCGCCTTTTTTTGGACGCCATCCTGGTGCACGCTCGATCGCCACGAGCCAGCCAAGGCAGTAAAACAATAGCAAAGCAGTCAAAAGCGAGTAACTGAGGGGAGTCAGGTGGCTTTCTTTTTTAGCAGCAGGGCTCGGGGAAGTAGTGTTTATTGACTATGCAGAAGTGTCTGCTCTACATCAAAGCAACCGCTAAGTCCCCACATGGGAACCACACCAGACATAAACCCCTGAACCCAGAAGGATCAAAGTCTCACCCACTATTCAACTTAAAGCATATTAAATAAATATGAATATTCTGAATATTATGTCTCAAATATAAATAGACAACCCAGAAACAGGAAGCCATCTTTTTACGCAGATTATATGATAATTAGAAGGGATATTTTGAGAAAATGTACTGGGAGTTGTTTTTTTTTGGGAAGTGAAATCATGCATATTTACTGATCCACTACAGTAGTGGGCTATTTCCACATTACTTTATTTGCACATGCATGTTAAAAATCACACTATATGGTGGTTGGCACATTCTATAGTTAATTATTCAAAAACAAGTATGCATATGTGTTTCAAAATACACTTGAGATTCAATTTTTTGAACTTCATTTCGCTCATGTTTACATCTATTTTTGTGATTACTGTAAAACCATAGTATCTGCTGTGCCAGTGAGGGTCCTGCAGTAAACAGAAGGTCGTTTTCACCGGGGAATCATCCAATAAATGTACTTGAGGATGTGCAGGACAATTTAATATGGGATTTGGTCCTTTATCGGTCGAGCTGTGTCCCAGCTAACAATGATATGAAGCAGACTTGCTGCTGTCTGGCTCGTATGGTAGCCTCTAAACTTTATCATTCAGTCGGTGGATGCCGGTAACAAAATAAACTGTCATGTCCAGTTTCCAAAGAATCCTGAAGAGAGAAATTCAGTCAACAGCACTCCAGAAACAGACACATTGCTGCTCACTTCTGAAAGGATGTTGTTGCTTTGATTTTGACTTTCACTGTAACAAGACAAGACACTCCTACTATGTTTCATGTGTCCAGTCTCATTTAGAAGAGCTGCAAACATGCTCAGCCTTGAGGAATTTCTCAAAATGTCGATTATATATAACAAATACTGTTGAATTTCAGCTTTAATGCACACTATATTTTTTTCTATCTTTTTTTACAATGTATTTTTAACAAAATGCAAAGGAAAATTCAACATAAAATGTTATCAGTGTTAAAACAAATGGGGTGTTTGATTTATAGATCCAGTATGCAGGATTTAGTGACATCTAGTGGTGAGGTTGCAGATTGCAACCAGTGGGCAACTTCTGGGTCTGAAAAGTGAAGCCAATGCGGAAGTGCCTTAAAGTTGCATTCTTTCTAACAGCCAGCAGGGGGAGACTCCTCTGGTTGCAAAAATAAGTCTGACTGTATAGAAGTCTGAGAAAATGAGCCTACTTCTCACTTGATCTATTACCTCAGTAAACATTGTAAACATGAGTGTATGGTCTCAATCTCTAGTTTCAAGTCTTCTTCAATACATCATGATGTTCATTTAGTAAATTATGGTCCCATTTAGAGTTAAATAGACCATAAAGCAGGGGATGCTTTAGGGTGATTGACAGGTCGCTAGGTGTTGTCCATGTTTTCGTCTTACAACTTTAACCCTTTCACAGTGTGTTTTCAGTTCATTAATATCAACATATGTGGTTGCCTAATAATGTCTGAGTGTTGAGTTGTACTTAGTTACACCCTTTCGTGTCACAAAAACAGCATGGTGAAGGCCATGGTGAACTCGAGACTTCAAAACGGCAGTCCACAAACCAATGGGTGACGTCACAGTGCCTACGTTGACTTCTAATATACAGTCTATGATTGCAGCCAACTGAATAACCCTCCGCTCACTCCTCCCTTTCTAAGCGTGTTGGAGAACTAGGGTGCCCTTTTCAGGTAACGTAAAAACTGAATATCTCTCTCTAGAGCCGTTGTTTGGTTTGTCCGTTCTGGGCTACTGTAGAAACATGGCAGTGTAACAAGGTGGACTCTGTGAAGAGGACTTGCCCCCGATGTAGATATAAAGGGCTCATTCTAAGCTAAATGAAAACACAATTTTTAGTTCCAGCTGATTATACACTAATGAAAACAGTTATGAATATTTCATGCTATTTCTGCTAAAAATATCCCCCTAAATCCTACACACTGGACCTTTATTTTGTGTATTAAAATGTCAACTCACTGTTTCTTAGTATTATTTTTCGGGATAAATTTATAGGACGTTTTTGCACATAAGCCTGTGTGTTAAGCAATAACAGCCCCCTTGGCAGTCAGTCTGAGATCATCTGGCATTTTAAAATCTATTTACTTAATCCTCCTCTCCTTCCACTTATTTTTTCCAAATGTACATGAAGTACTTAGCTTGAGATGACTGGAAAAACAAATGATGTAATGTTCAACTAAATGGCACCTTGCAAAATAGGATCATTATTTTTGGGCGAAAAATACTAAATGTAAAGATCATCATTCCAAGTGGGTAATTTTAAATATGCTACAGTCCAGTGACACATACTGTGCCATGCAGGAAGTAATAGTATCTGCCATCCACGTAGAAAACTACAATAATACATTTAAAAGAAAACAATATTAATAGTTAAGCTGTGGCATGTGACTTTCTGGGAAACTGTCACTTTTCAAAGGATGTCAGACTTAATGTCTTGTGTTTTATGAAAATTGTTGTTAGCTGCTATATCCCATTTTTCCTTAATAATGCATGGAAATGACTATTTGCAGCAGATGGAGTTTTACAACAGTGGAGCAATAAACCGTAAACTACCGCACCACTCGTGCATGATAAGTTCTATCTGTCTAAGCTGAATTCATCCCATCACATCTTCATAGTGGTTTTTGACATTAGCATAAAAGAGTGTCTAACAATAAATGCTAGTCCTGTCATGTTTACATGTTTTTGTGATGATAAATGTGCTGGTTGCTCTTTTCAGTGCACCTGCCTTTGGAAAAAACAAAAACAAAAAAAAACACCAGTTAATGGACCATAGTAGTCATTTAGTATGTTCTAGCCCATTAGCTATACTGATTGTGTGTACTACATTACAGCCACCTACTTTACAAGCAGTTTTCAGATTGATTTTGACTTGTATGGACACTGGTATGTTCATTTTCAAAAGCCCCATTAGGATCTGAGAGCAATTCGATGAACAAGTTCTGTGACTATTTATCTCAAGTGGGACACTGAGCAGTTATCAAAAAAGATCGGAATGGAGTAAAGTTAATAACATTTATAAGTAAACAAACATTGATAAATGGTTGATGAAATATAGTATATATAGTATGTGTATATATATATATATATATATATATATATATATGTATATATGTTTCAATTGTTATTTATACTGTCTTACAGCTATACTGTAAAGGCAGTTCATATTTTCATACAATGGTTCGTATGATATCTTATGAAAAAATTATTTCTCCTTTTTTGTTTGTTTTCATACAAATGTCCAGCAACACGTGTCAATTTCCGCTCGTTACATGCAATATTCTTTTCAAAATAAACTTCCGTCTTCACCGGAAATTACTTCATTAGGTTAAGGCAATAAAACTACTTGGTTAGGCTGAGGGAACTTGGTTAGGTTTAGGCAACAAAATTACAAAATTAGCTTTAGTAAAGGTTTTCGTTTGGCTTAAAATAACCTTGGAAGTGGCCTTACTTAAGTACGTAAATTACGTAACAAACAAATCAACGTTGACTTCTGGTTTCTGGTATGCGGTCCTCTGGGTGAAAGTCCGGTGTTTTTTGGCCAACCCATCCAACCCGACATCCTTCCCATGTGGCGTCCGACGTTCTTTATATTTCCTGATTCACAATTACGTGGATTATACATGAAATGATCTTGTGGGATATACACGAATAACAGTGCATTACTTGTCTTAGGTATAGCTACGAGCAGTGTATGAGACCAGCCTGAGGCAGTACAGCTGTATGGATACTCAGTCATAGTTGACAAAAACAGGTTGTTACTGTATATCTACTTTTAACAGCATTATAATGTGTTATAAGGTTTATATGCTGCTTGCCGAAGACATACAAACATGTAGATAGTTTTGGCGCTAAATGCATTACACATATCCAATATGCTGTTTGATGCAGCTGCCTAATTAAAGTGATTAAGATCTAAGCACTTTCAATTAGATGTATGACATTTCAAGTAGATACTATAATTTGCTGTCCACTTAATCCTGTTTTATTAGTAAACTATTGGGATTAGTTTATGATTTAACAATTTAAGTATTTCTAATTGATGTAAGGTTTGACAGACTGGCTGAAATAGGTGGATTAAGATACAGTATGTATAATGTGGAGTTGACCTTAACAAGGGCTTAAATTGGATCCTTTGATATGGATATAATAAGGATATGAGAAACAGCTTCCCTGCCATGTGTTCATATTCCACATCTAAACATAAATCTCGACTGACTTGCCTTTTATTTTAGGCATCTGATGCTTCTATTGTACAACAGAGGCGCCACCAACAGCACATTCACACTTGTATTTGTGTTTCCCAGATGCCATTAGGCACATGGATTTGGATGAGTGCGAGGAACACCCAGAGGTGTGTCTGTATTTTCATGCTCAGTTTAGGGGAGGTGACTTGTCGCACAGTGTCAGAATCCATCAGCCTGTTCCTGACCTAGAAATTTAAGCACAGATGTAATATCTGAGGAATGAAAACAATGGATGTCTCCATTACTCCCCAGGGCTCTGAGGCCTCAAGAATAGCTTCTCTCCTCTTCTATTCTGCCTGTCTGTTTTCAAGTCAGAAGATAAATGAGCATGCTTTGATGCAGCTTGAGGAAAAAAAAGAACGTCAAAAGTCCCCATGGAGCCCTGAGCAAGGAGGCAAGGATGTGGAATAAAAAGCAATGGGACAGAGATACAAACTTAATGCAGAGCAGCAGCATGTTCTCTGAAACTAGGCTGTCCTCGTCGTATCCCTGGTCATTTCCCATAACCTTCAAAGGGTAACCTAATTTGCTTACGTCTCGCTAAGAGACACCCCAGATTAAAAGTATTATTCAATGTTAAACACCTACTATTTTTCTGTTTCATTTTTAAGTTCACTAAGTAATTCCTTTATTGTTTCTTTTAAGAGTACAAATGTGCAGTGCAAATGAATAATATTCCCTATACATATCCTAATGTTTGTGATCCTTTACTAATGGTGGTTAATTAATGTTTAGAGGCCTGGCAATTAAACAAGTGAACTACCAATGCCTTGTAAACAAGTAATTAGCGCTGAAACATATGATGCAAAATTACCTTGCGGTCTGCATCATCATTTAATGAGGTATTCACTCAAAGAAATTAAACTTTAAATTGCTTTTTTGGTCACTGATGGACAAAAAAATACACCCAAAAGCTCCGCTATAGACTTAAGCTTGTACTTGGGTAGCAATGCATTAAAGGGGTATTAGATATTTCACTTTCATAAATCTGTATTGATGAAGAAGAAAGTCATCATTTTACAATAGTGACGAGGAAAAGAGTTTCGATAAATCTCAGCACCTACGTTAACCAAACCCCCCACACACACACAACTGTCATTTTTGGCTACATGACAGAGAAGTCTTTACTAACGACACATTAAAATCAAGATAGGACCATTGTGTGTTTAAAAAAGTCCATAGATTGTTTAATACAACATACCATATTCTCAACAATTCAACATCAACGAAATTTTGTTAATTAAAAAAAAAAATCTGCATATTACCTTTATTGCACAGAACAATTTGAATGTATTTTCCATAGATTTCTTTTTTAGTATCTTTTTTTTTTTTGTAAAAAGTTGGCTTGGACTACATGGTCAATATAGTCCAGGGTCAAAATTAAAAAAAGGAATAACAGGAACAAAAAAACAGAGTCCCAAGATCACTCGGGACCAAAAAAAGGCTAGGTACAGTAGCCACACTTTGAACGAAGAGAGCATTCATAATCAGCAAGAGGGAGAACCTTGAGCCATATCCAGTGATTTTTTTTTTTTCCTTTATGCAAAACGGATTACACCAAAGCTGCTTCAGATTGCTCCATGGGTGAAACCATCTGTGTCACTCCAACCATCTGCATATTCTGTCCATACTTCCAGCCCATTACTGTGTCGTTGTCTGTAATGTCATCCATCATAAATAACTTAGCCTTTATCCTCACACACGTTCGCAAAGCCCAGCTGTCCACAGTGTGTACTTGAAAAGGAAAGGCTGTAACCTCAGATTTCATATGCAGGACCAACTGGTAGCGTACTATGCACAGTTCTTTTTTTCCCCTGACAAACATTGCATGTTTCTGGGGGGAATAACAAACCTGGAAATGATCCTGGAAGGTACTATTTCCATGGCTTTGACGGGGGGGAGCATCTGCATAAATAAATCATTGATTTCATAAAACAATCAAGAAAAATAACCAACAATGAAAGAAATATTCTACAGCTTGAGGAGCACATTGTATCCAAAAACGTGAGCACCACAACCTTTTATTTGTCACAATCATGTTGAGAACAAAGTCATTTCATTACATAATAGTTTTTGAAATTCAATTTAAAGTCAGGGATAAGCGCTTTTTTACTATCAAGGTACCAATACCAGCTATTGTGTTTGATGGCAAAACCGTATGATATATGCTGCATCTATCGTTGGTACAGAGCCCCATCGTATCCGCAACATCATTCTGTATCATGCCCTCAATCCATGTGTGTGCACTGTCTGGGTTACATCTGAAAATTAGGGATGAGTGACACTGATACTGGTATCAGATACTGGGCTCAAAAGGCTTTATTAGAGCATTTACTCAAAGCTAAAATCCTATAATAAGAGCCATATTTAACAGCAAGATTTGCTGCTACTTTTAAACACTAAATATTGTTATAGTTGTCTTTCTAAAAATATTTCTAGTGCAGTACTGAGAATTGGTATCAATAGTAAAAGTTGCCCTGTTGTATCCCTATAACTACGTATTTTGAGAGCACTTATATTTGCATCATTCTGTTTTTCAGGTCACATAATGACCAACTGTTTTACGGTACCCTTCATTGTACTTTCTTGGTCAAGAAGGTAGCTATTAATTAGCTGCTGTGACATTCAAATTAACTGTACATCACTAACAGTTTTGTATTCCCCATAATATAATTGTGCCATACTATGTTATGTATTTTCTACTAATTGCTGGGACATACTCTTTCTCGGTAGGTATCGTGACATACGTACACATTTGATGGATCACAGAACAATCATCACTGTAGGAAATGAAACAGACCATACGTTGCACATAATGTAATGATGATGTACTTGAAATGCATCAACGCTGT
Organism: Sebastes umbrosus; assembly: GCF_015220745.1. Classification (NCBI taxonomy): domain Eukaryota; kingdom Metazoa; phylum Chordata; class Actinopteri; order Perciformes; family Sebastidae; genus Sebastes; species Sebastes umbrosus. Next base: position 4,337,492 of record NC_051272.1, read on the forward strand.
ATAAATGTGCTCATCAACCCATACAAATCTCATTCATAACTCGACATCTAACCTTGGAAATAAAAAAACAAACAAACGCTGAATAAAAAATACAGACACAAAACAGCAATGGTCAAAATATGATCTGCCCCTCGCATTCTGGCTGTTTGAAGTGTTTTTTTTTCTTTTCTGATATATTTTCCCAGTATAAATCCACAGGAGTATGAACTGCTTATGACAAATTTGACTTTCAATGAATGCCCCCACAGGCCTTGTAGAAACCACCGATGCCCTGTAGCACTGGATGTGCTTTCATTCCCTCTCACTTGTGAAAGTCAGGAACTCTCTAGTGCTTCAGTCAGGAAAAGAAAAACATTTTACTCTAAGTTAACAGACCAGGATCCACAGGTTTGTAAGGGAGGAAAGAAAACGTCTTCTTTTCCATTTGTCTTATTTTTTAGTTCAAAATGAATAAATCCCACAGATCCGTTAAATCATTTTCATGTTAAACTTGCGAGGAGCATCCGCCGTGCTGCTGCTCATGCCAGCGTCCGATTTCCGTGGCACATACTCGATCTCTATGTTGTGCTTGGTGTTGCCTTTGCCTCTGCTCCAAAGGAAGAGCAGCACCAGGCAAAACAAGACGACACCGAGAAAAGAGATGAAGCCCATTGTGGTCGCAATGATCAACGTCTTTATATCAAAGGGGAAAGGGGCGTTGGCTCTCGTACCGTTAGCACCAGTTTCTGAGGGCTGGTTGGAGATGAAGGCAAAAGTCTTGTTGGGCTGGTGTGGCCAGTCGGGCGAATAGCTGTGAATGTGCAGGTGAGCGAGGGAGGTGTCATTTCCGCCTGCGTTGCTAGCTATACACACATATGTGCCATTGTCTTGAATCTGGGCATAGCGAACCTCGAGGGTACCGTCTGGCAACACAGAGAGCCTTCCAATTGTCTTGGTGGTGATGAACTTTTTCTGCGGGGATAGCCACATTATTATCGGAGCAGGATCTCCATCCGCTTGGCAAGCAAAATGGACAATGGCTCCCTCGTCAACAAATTTCTGCTGGGGTTTGCGATCCCTAATCCTAGACTTGCGACACGTGAAGTAGTTGGGCTGCAGGACATCTGGGAAGTCTTTGAATTCTTTGCCTTGGACAAACTCGGGGGAGGCACAGGTGGGCTGCTGCCTGTTGAAGTTCAGTCTCCAGCGTCGTCGAAAAACCCATAACAGTCGGCAGTCGCAGGCCAGGGGATTATCATACAGGGCAAGGGTTTCCAGGTTGCCAACTGAATGGAAAGCAGACTCCTCTAAAGTGCTAAGGGAGTTTCCAGACACATTTAGAATCTTCAGGTAGTTTAGACCACGGAAAGAGTAGGGCTCGATCATCGCCAGTCTGCCTCCTACCAGGTGAAATTCCTGCAGACGCAAAAGATCGTGGAGCTTATTCCCCTCAATGGTGTGGATAGGGTTGTATGAAAGATTAAGAAAGCGCAAATAAACCAAGTGCCGCAGGGCTACATAAGGAATTGTGGTCAGGTTGGCATTTGCAATGGTCAGGGAGGTGAGATTTAATCCATACAAGCAATTTGGGGTCATCGTATCCAGATATGGCCAATTGGCTATTTCCAACACTTTCAGCCGATAGAGCCGTTTGAAGGAATAATCCCGTATGACATTGATATTCAGGAGGCGCAGCCTGAGCGTGATCAAACTGTGGAGGTGGGTAAAAGCCTCTGTTGGCACAGAGGACAAGTTGCACTTCTCCAGACTCAGGTGCTCAAGGCTACTTAAGCCATGAAAAGCCCGGTGGGAGATGAAAACCAGGTCGTTATCGCCCACCTCTAATGACCGGAGGTTGTACAAATCCTGGAACATGTAGTCCAACAGGATGACAATCTTGTTCTCACTTATGTCCAGCTGCGTGAGATTGCTCAGGCCCGTGAAGACACCGAGCTGGATCAGCTTGAGCTTGTTGCTACGCAGACCCAATGTCCGCAAGCCGTAAAGGTTGTTGAACGCTCCAGGTTCAATGGTGGAAATCGTGTTTTCGCTGAGCTCCAGGTGCTCGAGGTTGGCGAAGGCGGCAAACTCGTCCGGGTTGATGGTTCTGATGCGGTTCTTGCTGAGGTCCAGCAGTTTCGTTTCTGCAGGAATGCCCTCGGGAACTGTCATGAGCTTCTTGCGGTGGCACATCACAGAGCGCTCTTGAACGTTGCACTCGCAGCGGGATGGACAGCCTGTAGTGGAGCCGGACAGCACAGTGCCCAGCATCAGGATCAGAATGGGCTGCCAGCAAGCCACCAGGTAGCTGTGCCCAGTCGCTTCCCCGGCCGCCATCTTATCGGTTACCTGGGAAGACACAGAGAAGAGGGAAAACATTAGTTGGGAAATTAAATCCACACAACTGACACACCAATGATTTTGACTTCCTAACATTCCGCAAAATTCTGATCGTTTTTTTTTTTTTTTTAGACAAGAGGGAAACTCATTGCAGATTGTGGATTATTAAAATACATCAGCTCAAACAAGCTTCAGATGAGGTTGTATGGCATGATTTGACATCACTGAGCTATGGGCTGATATTCAAATATGCAGGTCTTTGCTAAATTCTGCAATTTTGCATCATATGTATTGGAACTGGAGTACAGCAGTGTGAACTTGTATTAAAACACTTTCCTTTGGCCATTGTGTCCATTTTCTGCCAGATGGTTGGATTAACAATCATAAGTGCTAAAAGTATGCCATTCTGGTGTGACACAACTCCTAACAGAACAGAGAGTATGAATCCTGCTGCAATATTCATGGCACAGACTCTAGATGAATAGAGGTGGGCGGTTACGAGGCATAAGGTATGTGCTTGCATAATTGAGTGCTGACACTTTTGAATTCTGCATCGTTTACGTTTCTGCACAGATCTTCACGAGGTAATTCAAATGCAAGTAGCTGCTGTGAACGCACAGCATTCTATCAGACCTATTTGTGATATAGAAGAGGAAATACCGATCCTAGCAAGTAAATTAAAGGCCAAATAATTCTAGCAATCTGCATACAGCCTCGCACCGCACACTCATCGTGTCTCTTGTCGAACACTCAACACCATTGCCCCTGCACACCTTGCAGACAATCAATCAGTCAATGCTATTGCCCTGATATGAAGTGAAGGGGTGCAGCTTCAAGTGGAATTAACAGCATTTTTCAGACAGTAATCCAATTCATGCTGTGTAACAGACACATATGCTGAGCACATCTGTGGTTTGTTCTGGTACTGTAAACTCTTTTTTCAACCCTACTCTTGTCTTCCTATACTTCTAGCCTGAATGTGCTGTGTGAGTTAAAAAAAAAAAAAAACAGTAGGGGGGTGTAGCAGCAGTAACAGGAGGATGCAATCAAAGACGGATGGTGACAGGCGTGATGTATGTGCTGTGGCTGACACTCGGCTCATGCAATCCTTTACGATAAAATATAGACCATGCACCACCAGGGAATTGGATACGGAGAGATAAATACAGAGTTTAAGAGCAAAAAACAAACCATATTTAATTCCAATGCCATCTGCTAGCATGCCTCCACCCCTTCCACTAACAATGCAATTAACAATTGATTGTATCCTGTTAGAATTCCCAGTTATATGCAAAATACCATTATGGCACATTTTACATGATAGAGTGAATTGAATATGGGAGTCATCATTTATGCTGTGATTTGCAGACTTGAAGAGTAATGATTTAGGATTTACTTAGTCTTTTAACCCATTTGTGCCCAGAGATTATATTTAGTATAATAAGGAAAAATGCCACAATTGTTGTGATTGGTCAAAACTTAGACATTTATAGATCACATGAAAAATCACACTTTTATTAATAGTCAAATCAGGATTTTTGAAAATGAAGAGAAACACTAACTAACTAACTAATTAACTATCGTATCATATCGTATCGTATCGTATTGTACCGTATCCTTGTAGTTTCTGAGATACAACCATTTGCTTATCATACTATATCTAGTATTTGGGCACATGGGACTACTGATTTTTCCTCAAATATAATGGAGTCTATTGCTAAAACAGTAGTACCGCGTGCCCAAAGACTAGATATAGTATCATAAGGGAAACTCACTTTTCAGCCAAACGGTTTGACCAATTAAAAAATTCCTTGTGCTTAGGCAAGTCCAGAGAACACTCCTTGTTTTTCCCAACATTCAAGCACATGCAGTTGGATTGTAATTCACTGACATGATGAAATGTGCGAGAAAAAAACGCCCCACAGAAGCAAAATCCTTCACATCTAGTTCACACTCATCAAGACATGTCTCTGGGGGACTCCTGTCTATGTGTGATGGCCGTTGTCACAATACGTAGAATTTTGCCAGTGGTGTGCAGTTTCATCTCTCGCTCTAGATATGCCTTTAAAAGTCGATTGCCACATGGTGACATGGTGCTTTTTGCTGATCCACACAAGGTTTATGTGAAGAAGGATAGTGCACACGTTTGTGCTTCTACAGATTTCATGGACCATATTACATGTGACAGATTGAGACTGTAGAGAAAAGGGAAAAAAAAAAAAAAAGTCTGTGGCATTTTGACAGTTAATTATGGGGTGACATGTTACTGCCATTGTGGTCACCACTAATAACTTTTTCCCACTAAACCAATGGACAAGTGGACATCAGACTCATCAAAAAAGGGGCTTTATGGGTTAGATTTACTTCACTCAATTTCATTTTATTCCCTCTGAGGTCAAAGTTCAGATTGGGGATTTGATGATACCATCTGTAATCAAGTGAAACCAAGAGATTTCAGGCAGAGATGATGGCGCACCCAAGACCAGAGACCTTCACCAGAGCCTGCTGCCTCCTGTCATCCTTAATCATTCTTATTCCTCATTGATCAAGTCAGTGCTGAGGGCTGCGAGATGGAGTGGTGTGGGGCTTTGTGTGGCGTGCTAAGACACCTAAGAAGAAGGAGTGGCCTTATCACAAGCTCAATTCCATCTGTCACTCTCTATCATGTGGCTATCGCATATTGGATATCAGTCAATGAGATACTATTATGTCCGACTGTATTACAAGTGACACTGAAACCCAATCAAGGAAATGATCAAATCATAATCCCCAGTTGGTAAAGCTCCACGACTGCACCTTCAGCAGGTTGTGGACCCCGGTCAGGCTTTTTAATAAGTCCTCACACTATACAGGGTCAAAGTCCCCTCAAAATAACACATGCACTTCATTACTCAATCATAATTCAACTGATTATTTTCCAAGATCCATTAGAAAGAGATATTACAAAAGCTTTTACAACCATTCCTTCTAAATGTGAGTCCATGTGTTTTCACAACAGGGTTATTGCACATGGCTTCAGCAGCAAATATGCAGGGAAACAAGCAAAGACGGGGGACACATTAAGATGAAGAATGCCATCCACGGGTAAACATTTGCAGCTCTGTTTTGTTAATGATCTGGTGTTATCATTCCCTCGCAGGCGTGTAGTCTGAATGCAGTTCTTCATTCCAATCAGCACTCGAGTGAGCTCCCAGAGAATTACATTAATTGAGGTGAAGTGAGAGGGGGCGTGCTTCTCGGCGAAAAGGATGTGGTCGAGGAGAAGTAAGACAGCGGCGCTGAATAAATGAAGACCCGCTAGTCCAAGACCAGTAATAACTAGATCAATGAATAGTGAGATTAATGCCTTTATGACAGAATCCACTGGGATCCTGAAGACTCATATCAGGAAGTGGATGGTGCCCTACAGTATGCGCCTATTATAACAGAGTGTCGTAAGAGTAGCCATCAACGGACAATAAATATGATTTTTACTATCTTTTCCAAGCTGCTGTCATTAAGTCAAGTTTATTGGAAACTTTTAATACATTTTAAGCAATTAAAAATCAAATTGCAATCTCATAATGAAATAGTTTTTCATCAGGAAAGAGAATTTATTTCCTGCAGTTTATCTTTGGTGCTGAAGATATCCTTGTTTCTTTGTAGGCAGCAGTGTTACAATTAGTGCAAAGCCCCAATCAAAAGACCAAGCCACCAAATCTGTATAATGTAGCCTCAGGTACTTTTTCTTTTAGAAGATGAAGATCCTTTTTCACTCATTGTGGCTCCATGTTCAACAGGTTTTACGCACCCACTTGTAATACGTTGTTTTAACAGCTTTCTGTCCTCTAGTAGCGTTTACATACGGCGCTATCAATTCACTCAATCTTGTTCCACGTGTCTGAATGAGGCTGTCTGTCATCATTAAGTTCTCCACAATAAGCACAATCAAACAGAAGTGGGGAGGGGGGTATTGTTACCATTTAAGTATCGCCCAAAGCTTTAGTTTACCTGTCACAAGACATCACTCCTGAGCCTTGTTAAATACCAAAGTTAAATACCTGTAAGCTTCCGGGAAATCCCTGAGATGATGCCGAAGTTATCTGTCGCACAAAGTGTTAAAAGCCTTTAAAGCCCCTTCCTCTGCAAATTGCTTAGTCAGCTGGCAGGCTAATCCTAAATGGACGGACCCAGCCACGGAATTTTATTTACCGTATTATTTGCATGACTTTGATAGTCTATCCTAAGACAATTTGTAGCAAGCAGATGCCACTATACCCAATATCTTCCTTAAGTACATGTAACAAATTCATGTGGGGCAGTATGCCTATTTTGTTTTATTAATGTTTAACTATAATTTGATAATTATGATGAGAAGAAAACCCAGCTGCTCAGATTATAAATTAAACTGCTCCGTAAAATACTTATTGGTTCAATTCTTTGCAGTAAGTAGCAGCTTGGAGTTATAACACGGGACATGAATATTATTGACACCCACTCTTTGGCTAAATCCATCTTAACCAGGAGAGTCTGACCTTTAGCTCCCCACGTAAGATCACTTTCACACTGCTATAATGTCGCCTATCTGAATTTCGAGAGAAAGGTTACCCTTGTGTCATTGAGAAGCTAAGCTGCCTGGTGGGATTGCTGGCTGGAGCTGGGCCTGTGAAATGGCAGGGCTTAAATGTAAGCCGACGCCCGACAGATGGACAGCAAAGCCCTAATCCAGGCGAAGAAGCTGGTCGGTGCAACAAGGTGCAGAATTCCAACAGAGTGGCCAGCTGTTGTCCTGATGAAACTCTGCCATGAAACCTGTTGACATGTCCCTCCTGAACTTCACCTCCTACAGGGGTCATATACTGTTTCCGTGCAGGTGCTCTGCTTACTGATGTCTAACTCCATCACACAGCTATGAATACATTTTAGAAGAAAAAAATGTAATGTAACTAGGAAAGCATCAACTTTCATCGTTCATCTGCAGCATGCAGACATGGATAGATACATGAAATGTGTTCCTAACCTCCAAGGGGTGGACAAAATATTAGCAACACTTTGTCTTTTCTTTGTCTCTGCTGTACTCAGGTCTCTCTTGTAAAAGTGTTATTGATTGAGTAAAGGTCAGAAGAATTAAAGGTGATGATAATAATTAGGGCTTTAAAAGCTAACGTGATAATAACACATTAACGCAAATTTGTTTTAAGGCTACAGTGAAGATGATGGCATCACATGAAACTAGAAAAACTTAAGGAATCCATTGGTACCAACCATGAGACCATCTAGAAGGAGGCTAAGTAACGCTCCAAACATACACTAAATTTTGGCACAGAAAAACTGTCATGGCCATTTTCAAAGGGCTCCCTTGACCTCTGACTTCAAGATATGTGAATGAAAATGGGTTCTATGGGTACACAAGACAGGCACAGACATGCCCACTTTATGATAATCACATGCAGTTTGGAGCAAGTCATAGTCAAGTCAGCACACTGACACACTGACAGCTGTTGATGCCTGTTGGGCTGCAGTTTGCCATGTTATGATTTGAGCATATTCTTTATGCTAAATGCAGTACCTGTGAGGGTTTCTGGACAATATTTGTCATTGTTTTGTGTTGTTAATTAATGTCCAATAATAAATATATACCTACATTTGCATAAAGCAGCATATTTGCCCACTCCCATGTTGATAAGAGTATTAAATACTTGACAAATCTCCATTTAAGGTACATTTTGATCAGATAAAAAAAAACTGATTAATTTGTGATTAATCACGATACAATATTTCAATCCATTGACAGCCCTAATAATAAGGCAATACAATTCAACAGAACCACAAACTATGACCACCAAAATGACCAAAGTTAAATTAACACCCTAAAAGATTTGGCTTTCAGCTAGGTGTACCTAATAAATTGACTGAGTGCATATGCACAAATATTTAAACATGTTCCTCAAAATACTATAGGCATGTAAGAATTGGTTAAAAAAAAAGGGTAAAGGTGATAGATTTGTTTCTTGTGTTAGTGGTAAGTTTTCTGATCCAGAGGTGATACATTCAGATAACGCTGTTATCCATCATTTTTTAAGGGTCCTCAAGCCTTTATACATTAAATCCCTAAAGCCGTATGGACTGTTGACCCTTTGCTCTGACCTTATTGAGTGGTGTGGGTGGTAGGGGAAGCGATCAATTCAGTGTATTATTATTTTTGTTGTTGTTATTGGTCACAGGTTAAAGGGTTTTGTTGTATTTTCATTATTTTCCCGCTTGCAAATAATAGTTAAAAAAAAATTGGACACTAATCTTATATTAAGTGGGATTTCCCCTCAAGAGGAGTTTGCAAAACAAACAAACACATTGCTAATGATAATGGCAAAACTCCATAATATCTAAATGGGTGATACTGATGTGTGCAGGGATCAGTAGTCTAATGATTGCGGTTGTTAAAACTCTGAAAGTCATGTTTCATTGCACCCAAGTTCACCCATACTGCTAATTTGGGGCTAGCTTTTTTTTACAGATGTGGTTGATGTGTGAGAGAGGAGAGTGTGTGTCCTTATGTGGTGTTCCATCATTATTAAGCTCATTAGCCTCTTCGTCTCTCCAGCTCTATTCAGAGAAATCACCGTTAATTTTTGGGTTCTTAAGGAGATGTGTTTTCAAAGAGGAACAGCCTCCAGAATGTCAGATTTTTTGAAAGTGGATGCAGGATTTTGGAAGGACTCAGATGAGCACTCACTAATGAGAACCCACACTCCCTTTCACAACATCCAAAAACATATTAAAAAAGAAGCCTGCTGGTTATATTTATCACCATCTGACTATGTTACCTTTTTAAAAAAAGCTACAGAAAGCTGCGTGGTGCCGACAAAATCAAAGATGACATTATCTTTCACTCACAGCTTCACAGTTTTTATGAATAATATCTAACAGTGATCTTGTTTATATAACCATTATAATATTTCACCTAAAATAAGTTATCACACCTTCACGGTTCATTTCATTCAGCTACATCAGTACAGTAAGTAAGTATATCTCTTAAATCACTTAACTGTAATGCAGCCTGTATGACCAGGGAAAGACAAAAAGCAAACTGTATCAAACTATTAATAAACAATTTTGTGATATCTCTAGTATATAGATTAATCTCCTATAGCTCCACAGCTATATAGCTCCAACCAATTCAATCTCGTCTGATATGACCTTGATCAAATTTCTTCAAAGTGCCTCTAAAGTGCAAAAATATTTGATTTTATTCATGCTAAGCTGTGCATTTATGTTTTTTGAAGCATGCCATGCATTTTAGCATCAAAAGTGAAGTTGTAGTTCACTAAAGAAGAAGTAGAAGTATTCATCAAATACCAATGATGTATATGATAAAATATAGCTTAATTATGGTAAACAAGTTGCCGATTCTAAAAAAAAAAAAGCACAACATTTAAATCATTTTATTCTTCAATATCTTCACTAGACTGAGAATCTGGGAGCTCTGTGATGCTCTACTTAGGCACAGCAGTGCTATGAGCTAAATGCTAAAGTACAGCCGAGGCTGATGGGAAAGTTGTCACATATATTTGGCGTAGACTGTATATAAGAAGTGGACGTAGTCACTGTGATTTCACCCATTGGTTTGTTGACTGCAGTTTTGAAGCCTCGACTTTGGCATTTTGGCCGTCGCCATCTTGGGTTTTTTGCAACCAGAAGTGACACGAGAGGGTGAGTACAACCGAACGCTGAAAAAGACATTTTTATAGGCGACCAAAATGTCACAATTAACTTTCATGAAAAGAAAACACTGTGAAAAGTTGTAAGACGAAAACGCGGACAACTCCCAGACCGGACAACGCCGTGGTAGAAACCTGTCAATCACAAGGTAGCCACGTCCCAAATCATACCCTGCTTTATGGTCTATTTGACTCTAAATGGGACCATAATTTACTAAATGAACGTTATGCTGTATTGAAGAAGACTTGAAACTCGCGATTGACGCCATTAACTCATATTTACAATGTTTACTGAGGTAATAAATCAAGTGAGAAGTAGGCTCATTTTCTCATTAACTTCTATACAATCAGACTTCTTTTAGCACCCAGAGGAGTCAGCCCCTACTGGTTATAGGAAAGAATTGGCTTCTTTTCAGAATGCGGAGGTTGCTGCCTGATATTTGGTCATAAACCAAAGTACGAATCAAAGTTTTGACCTGATGATAGAGCTAGATGAAAAGTCAAAATATCACCAAAGATATTATAATTCACTCTGAGGAGAATATGAATGTCTGTACCCGATTTCAAGAACAAACTACACAGAGTAACTTCAATAAAGTCTAATGGAAGACCTCATGTTTCCTCTTTTTACTCATTAGAATTAACTATGCACTGGTGAGTGGGTAAAAATCGAATGTATGTATTATAGTAGCTGCATTACCTTTGGAGTGTTTGGGAGCAGAAAGTAACTAAGCAGAACAGCTAGATTGTGAACAATTGAGCTCCCCCAGAGAGAGCTGCTGGAATCGCCGTTTCCTTTCCTCCCCCTAAGGCTGAGAGAAAATGCTTCACAGGCAGGAGGGCTGCTTCTAACACGCATACACACACACACACACACACACACACACACACACACAGAGAGAGATGCTGTTATCAAATTTCTGTTTGTCTGTGTATTGCTTTGTCCCATAATGCTGTGCCCCCCACTCTGAGGCCTAATCTTTGGGTTTGGGACAACTTGCTGACAGAGCCTTCGAGGCTTGAGGTGATTATGTCACGGGGGCACACGGTTACACATGGACTCTTCTCCAAACACCGCGGGAGATGCCAACCTTCACTGCTCCGGAGCACCACTTGCTGCTAGACTGGCAAAAACTGAAAACACTGCAGCCGTGGCAATAAATGTAGGAGAAACAAGAACCTATGAAGGTCACAGAGGGCTTTATATTTCAGACTGGATGCGGATCTTGGATGAGTGTTTTAGCGTGTGGGCTGAACCTGGCTTGTTCTAGTTTGTTTAGTTTGGAAGATTGAGAGGCCAGCACTAACAAGGTCCCATGAGGTGCTTTAAGAAAGTCTGTTTCAAGCAAAGGGCCAAAGAGAATTTGTGCTTCTTTTTTTCACTCAGCAGTTCTAGTCATACTATTTTCTAAAACTTTCAGATCCCAAACTTTGTTTTTGTCTGTTTCAATGACTACTATAAAAATAGATATAAAAGGGATTAGGATTTGCAGCTTTTCTATCATTAAAATGAAAAATATTTGGGTTTTGGACTGTTGGCCAGACAAAACAAGCAACTGTCATTTACAATCAACAACATTCAGTTACTTACATCAACTTTGTAGCAGATCTGAGCTTATTAAAGGTTATTACAAATGGTTCTGGTTGCTACTTGAGCTCTGCTTTAGATATGCAGTACACAAAATAGCCCCTGAGACAGTATTACAACTTCAATGAAAATAGCCGCAAATACTTCTCATTCTTCAAAGTTGCTTTAAAACAAAACACATGACCGTTTGCACCATATGAAGGGCCCACATAAGAGTTTATATAACTATACACGGTTTGTCTTTTTGTGAACGACAATAGTGTTTTTCAATTTCTTTGGATCCAAAATTAAGAACCATTTTCCTTCTCTTGCATAATGTACCCACAAGCTTCTGATTAGGAAGAAACACTGACGTCTCACCATTATTATTGTAATGACTTCACAGGCTATTGTGCGAAAAGCAAAGGAGCTTAGGCAAATAAACAGGTTCCCCGTCGCTGCTGTGATGAGCAGCCACGAAAACATTTACTTATGTAATCATCCATTTTTCTTCACCTACATGTATATGAGACATCTACTTGTTCTTTTTGGACAAGGGCAACTGTGAGAGAATCAAAATTAGTTGTTTTTCTTATAATTCTCACATTCAACATTTTATTTTGATTACCTTATACATGTTTCCATGTATGGCGGTCAAGTTCACATCCCCAGACTGAAGGACATAAAGTCAGTTCCCTCACATATCCTGCCAGAGCATCCAAATCTAAACTAAACTTTAAATAATACACATTTTTTCGCTCAGAATTAATCATCCACGAGTGATGAGTTAATATTATGCAGCTAAATCAAGCCCTTACCTCTTCTATTGAACAAAAGCATTCGCCGAGACATTGTGTCACATTTCATTTCAGAACGACAGTACTTGTGGAAATCAAAGCAGTCCTCAAGCAGTGCTATTGGGGAAGAATCATGTTTGAAAGGTGAAGATGTTACAATTGTAAAATTGAACATAAGAACCCTCCTGAAAAATAAATCAGAGGTGGAGGAGAGGATAAATGAACGTTTTGAGAGGGGGGGGTACTGAACTCATTACTCTCCTCACTCAATTTGTTTGAATAAATCTTTTAGATGAAGTGAGTGGATTTGACAGTTGCCCTGAGAGTGTATGTGTTGGGCGGGGTGGGAGGGGTGTTTGTATTTGGGCGAGCTCTTATGCTGGCTTATGGAACAACCAGTGCATCAACTCGTCCATATATAGGATGTAGCTTTAATAGCTGCAACCACACCACAAGCTACAGTCGTTCCTCAATTAAGGGAATCAACATGGAAACAGGCCTTCATTTCATGATGAATAATTTAAGCCCTATCTTATCGGCTGCTAGGAAGTGTGATGGGCACACAGCGTGGAGCGTCTTAGGGCCATATTGACTTTAATTGTGACTGGCATCCTCCCAGTGTGGCGAAGAAAATGTCCCCTTTGCTTAGCCGGCCCCGAAGCTCGCAGTGAGGCCTTTAAAGGGAGATGAGCTGTAATTAGTTGATAGAGAGGTGACCCCGATGCACAACATGCCACACTAATGCACTGGGATCTGGAGGATAGTGCTGTTGCTGGAGAGCAGCAGAGATTGCAGACAAAACACTGCGGGGAGCTTCAACAAGGCAGGGATTGTTTCCAACATGCATTATTTTATTTCAGTATCGAAGAATTACCAAGTAAGGCTTGTCATGCTGAATAGGGTTGCATTGTTGGAGAAGAAAAAAAAAAATCTGGCAACCTGCCATTCAGTTTGCCTATCCAAGCTCACTGTACATCGGGTAGAGGACAGGAAACACCTTGGGCAGAATACAAAACAGGTGGTCTACCTCCAGGTCTGAGAAGTGAAGCCAATGCTGAAGCTCCTTAAACTTGCATTCTTTCTAATAGTCAGCAGGGGGCGACTCCTCTGGTTGCTAAAATAAGTCTGATTGTAAAGAAGTCTATGAGAAAATGACGGTAACGGCCAAAATGCCAAACTCGAGTCTTCAAAATGGCAGTACACAAACCAATGGGTGACGTCTAGGTGACTACGTCCACTTCTTAAAAACAGTCTATGTACAAAACAAACACAATATATAAAATAGTCAGGGCCAGTACATATCTTTGTCACAATCTTAGGAGACCCTTATATAAGTTTTATGTATATGTAAAATAATACATAATGGCTGATATAGCATTGTCATGTTTAAACTCTCAATATCAGCTTTAAAACTCCAGTATCCGTCAAGCTTTCTTCTGTACTGTACGTTAACCATTTATTGATCTATTTCATGACTGTTTTACATCAGCTAGCAGTCTTTATAATTCTGTAACTGTTCAATATCACTTTCAAGGACGTCGAATAATGCAGTCCTCAACTGCAACAGTCATTCCTATTCAAGCCATGGTTTTAGTGGCATTGAACGGATGAAAGCAACAATCATGCCATGCTTCTCCAAAGGCCTTCGTCCCATGTACCATTTCGAATCTCACCACTGTCACTGTTTTCACCAAAGGAACCAAAGGAGAAAAAAGAGAAGCAATAAAACAACTCCCTAGTCTCAACCTTGGGTCATTTTTCTCATTTTCTTAAAATGGCATAGTTCTTTCGAGTAGATGTTTTTGTAGGACATTGTTGAAGGTGAATCTAATTCAGAGACGGAGAGGACTGTATTCCGTGGATTTTAAAATGGATGCCAGTGTAGCCACACCTTCAGGAAGGTGACAGAGTATAAGATTCAAGACACAATTGCATCTTTAAACAATACTATACAATATATTTTCCCCGCACAGTTCTTGATTCATGGCTCTCAAATGTACAGCCTCTTGTATAAAACTGCCTGAGCAAAGTCACTTCAGCTTACTCATTTACGATTTATCTCCTTCAATGGTGTGAGCTCAGACAAAAACACTGTCCCATAAGTGCTTTATCAAAAAATCAGTTGCATTATAAGAACTGCACAAGAGCCAGCCAAAGCTCTGAGGCACAATCTGTTTCTGCAGCACAACAAAACAAATGTTTTTTTTTGCTTTTTCTCTCCTCTCTACTGCAATGTGAGAAAAGTCAAAAGGTAGATTTAACCTCGCGAATAATTAGTGACAGGTCTGCAGTGTATCGCTGAGGTCTCACCATTCATCCTTCATTTAAACGGCGAGGGCATACTGGCTGTTGTTTTAACGTGTTGACCCAGACTTTTCATCTGTTGACTTTCAGAGCTAAATATAATGAGAGTGGACCCAGAACAACAAGGCATTTGAAATGCATACAGTGTTGTTCTTGCACTGCCAAACAGTGACTCAGGATTCCTACTTCAACCAAAATGAATCACCTGATTGTATATGCAAACGAAATGGCGCCTGTTGAGGCAAGCAAACGGAGTGTAAATGAATAGTCCAAAGGCAACGGTCTGCTCAGTTATCGATTGAAACGGCTGTTAGAATAGGCCGGACAATTGACACATACCGGCAGTGAAAATAATTTACAGTATTTAGGTTGTAGTGGGGATTTGTTACACACTGTATCTGATACTTTTGCACAGAAGGCATGAATCAATCAAAAACAAAAACAACCCTGGGCCCTTTGAGGATGCAGGACCGAGATGTTTGCCCAAACTGAGTGCACTGTACTATCGATTTCTCCAAAACCTATACCACAGCTCATCAATAAATCCTGTGATTCCCACTTTCAGCATCCAATATTTATATGTTTCTCCTTTTCTGAGTATCATTTCACTAAAACAATCTTATGTCAATGCTTTTTTTTTTTTTTTCACCTCCACAATCTACGGAGAGCGGAGCAGCCTGGGCCGACCCCACCGTGGCTCCGGTGCAGAGATAGGGGAGCTTAATCCATGTCCTCTGAGAGATCGCCCAGAAAGATGAAGCCTTAATTAGCCAGATAAAACCCCACATAATGGCGCTATTGATATAGACTGGGAAATGAGGACTAAGCAGAACAAAAAAAAACAAAGACAACTGCATATGAGATGGCTGAGAGAAGAAGTTAGGAGACAGAAATCAACTGCAGTGGATGAAAAAAAAAAAAAAAGGGTGAGTTCACTCTCACTCTCAACTCCAACAGGGGAGCATTGTCTCATCTCTCGGAGCAATCCACCTGCTCCAAATTCTCTCATAAGAAGCTTAGAGAAAGAAAAAATGCTGACCTTCATATAATCAAAGATTATGTGGAGGAAAACAACAACAGTTTTTTGGAGTACTTAAGCAATAGCACTCATGGGAGGTTCGAGCAATTAAAGGCAAAATTACTTGTCTAAGCTGTCCTTGTATCCTCCCGTTCTCCATCTTTGGTTCCCTGCAGTATGAGAGGAGGTCATAAAGATAGTGAAAAGAAGAGAATCACATCTTACTAGCTCTGCTAATCCTAGGGGTACTAGAGGGAGCGGAATCTCACTTTTAGAAAGACAATCTAGGTATCTCGCATGCTACACATGGATCAATGACAAGGTGACCCTGTATAGTAATACCAGATGGCTTTAGGGTTGGCAAAGACACTGCAAATCCCTTGTCAACACTTGTGCCCTCCTTTTTAAAAGAAGTGACAGAAAAATGCATTAGAACTTTGTTCCTTTCAGCTTTGGAATCCTTGAAGTAATTCTGCTGAAATGGATTTAAAATGGTGCGTTTTGGGCGAGGTTATGTGTGGATTACTATCTCTTAGGAAAACCTCATTAGATTCCGAGTGCAACTCATATCAAAGCCCATCCAACCTCAATCTGCAGAGCTATGGAAGTGAGATCCGTTCTGCCACTCATGCCTTAATTAATGAGAATGACTGTCTGTTTCCTTTGTCTCCCCGCAAAGAGCAGTGCCTTTGTTGTAGCATGCTGACAGGCAGATGATATGCTTGTGGACACACATTTTTTTAGAATTTCATCTTTGTAGTCTCGTCATGTTAGCCTTGTTGTGATGCAACTCGTATGACATTTGCAGAGGAGACGTAAGCCAACAGCGCTGAAAACACTGCTAACTGTGCTTTTTTTTTTCTAGATAACTCTCGGTTTAAAACACAAACTTTATTTGTGCAGTCTGGATGATTAAACACATTCATATTCGTAGAGTTGGCATGATGGTGAAACAGGAATAAAAAAAAAAAAAAACACCATCATCCCTGAGAGCTACAAAACAGAAAGTTTGTGCTTCAGTGAAATGAACAGTTGTACTGCAGAGGTTCAAATGTCACTGACTACATTTACATGCACATTAATAGTCCACTATTATTACAAATATGACAATGTTCCAAATTTGATATGGGTCATGTAAACAGCATATTTCGTTTGGATATTTTGAATTAGGCCTTATTAAGACATGTGGGATATGCCGACATTATTCAGGTTTTAGGAGTATTTTATAAACATGTATACAGCACATTCAGAATATGTGTCTCAATTGGGGTTTTTACGGCAGTTTGCGACACACATCCTCATGCCTGTTTACGGCCAGCTCTGCGCGTTGTACACAAACCAACTAGCCAACAGTTAGAAATGCATGCCCAAAATAAAAAGCCTACATTTCTGGTCAGAATTGAGAAACACACCTACTTTTAAACATCATAAAAGACTTAGATGTCAACAGGTTTTTGGATATGCGCAAATATCGCAACGCAGACCTTTCCAAGAAGATAGCTGAAGGAAGGAAAGAGGGAGGCTGTGTACGCACTGGCGAAGAAATCCGCCACTGCTTACATTAATCGGAGTATTCACGGCTGCATGTAAACTGGAATATTAGTGGGATATTAATTTTCCTTATCCATGTAAACAGCTTCGTGAGAATATTGTCTTTTTGCAATAAGGACAAAAATCAATCAGTCGATGTCATTTAAATGTTGCATTTATAATGGAAATGATTAGTCAATCAATTTGTTTTTGAGCAAAATAAAGTAATCAGCAGCAATTTTGAATATAAATTAATTGTTTCAGTCAATGTTCAAGTAAAAATGCTGAAATTGACAACAACCCCATTGCGACAAGTATTTTTCCACTTTTTTTCTGATGTTTTGAACATTAATAAATAATTATTAAGCAATTAATTGTTGCTTTACTTTTTACATAAATATAAATTCAACAAAGATGGCACAATGATGACATTGCTTGACTTGTATCTGTCCTAAAGCCTGGCCATATTTGCCTCATTGCTGTTGTACTCATTATTGCCAACATGGTAGGAGCAAGCACAAGAAAATGCAAAAGAGCTGAATTATTTATTTGACATTTGCATATCTGTACGTCAGGATCAGGGCGAGGGTAGATTGGGTTATTGAGGGTAGATTACTCCTGAGATTTCATTTTAGGGCATACTGTAACACCAATTTACAGAGCCCATTACTTCTCATCATACGCAGGATTTTAATGCATAGAGTTAGACTTATACCATAGTTCCCTACAGTACAATGCATGTAAGACATTTTTTTTTTTTCCCCACCTTAAATTGACTCATTCTGTCACCGTAATAACTTTTACCACCTCTACACCTTTGAACAGAGTCCCCTGCTAAATCAGTTATGAGATGGAAGGGTTAAATTGCCCGGACCATCCTCTCGCCCCACACCAGCGCTCTGCAGACCTGATCTCTCTCCCCTCTCGATTCCCACAGGTTCCCAAACTACTTTGCACTTCTGTGGCAGCGCGTCACTCGCCAGCGTCCAACAAGGTCAAATGCCATTTCATTTTCTCGCCTTTGATCGCTGCCTGGCCCTTTCATCAGTCCCCATCCACCCACGCTCTACCACCATCACCATTTCACTGCTTAGACATCCCTCATTCATCCCCCCCCCCAGGTTTAGAGAATGTGACTGGCAGCAGCCAAAGTTAGAATATGTGTGTCCAGAGGTAATACATAAGCAAACTCGTAAAGTCAGTGCTTTGCTATTAGAGAGGATCAAACGAATAGTCCAAACAATGTGCATTTAGTTGTGGCATACATACATCTCAAAGCCTTCCACCAGTAATTCTGCTTTTCCCGTCCTTGAATGAAGCTTTCTGCATTCTGTTTTCCTGATTGACACATTGACAATGACTGAATGAAAATCTCCATCTTGCCTCTCTGCTTAACCAACCCCACCCATACTGTGCAGCTCAGCTTAGAGAGGAGACTGTGTGTTATTATGTTGTCCTGTGGGGCTGGGCAATTATGGAGAAAACCAAATATTACAAAAAATGTTGACGAAATACCTCGATATCGATGTTGCGACGATACTGTAGAGTTGATTTTTGACAAATAATCATCACTAATGTGGATTTAAGGATTCAGTGGGTAAAGGGAAATAATAGAACAGCTAGAACAGACTGTTAAGTTCAGAAAATTACATCCCTTTATTTTAATGTAGACTTTAAAACCAGGAAAAGATAACACTTATGCCATATTACAATATCCAAAATCTAAGACGATATCTAGTCTCATATCACAATATCGATATAATATTGATATATTGCCCAGCCCTATAGTCCTGCAAGGTTTCACCAAACTAACCATATTCAAAATCAAATCTATGTCACAACCGCAACACTTCAGTATGCTATTAGCTATACAATTTACATTGTTCTGGCTTCCTATTGACCTATAGGGGTTTAAGCTGCTGGCCATGGAATCTGAACATCCCTGGTTTGAATCTTCGTTACATGTCACCCCTCCTCTCTCCCCTAATATCCATCCACATCTCTGCTTTCTATCTAATAAAGGCAAATGAAACCCAAAATACTTAAAAGATTGACACTGTCCTCACCTTATTACTCATCATTGTGTATCTGTTAGATCCAGTATATTTTGCCTCCCAGCTGAATATCTCCCTGGTAAAGGATGTAAAAACATGGGCATGCATAAAAGATGTCTTATTATGGATATGCCAATAATGATAATAATAATAATATATGACACATTTTGACTTGGCCCATACTTCTGATTCCTTCAATTTTAAAAAAAACAAAATGTACGTGTTCATGTTCAGTCATGTTAAATGATTCAAGATGTTGCTGAGATGGTTAGTTGTTAAGTTGAAAATTGACTCCAGTTTTGATCACTGTTTAATATTTTAGACAACTATTGGTAGAACAAATATATATATTTACTGGATATGTCTGGAGTCTGAAGAGTTGCTTGCTTTTTCTTGCTTGTTTTCATGGCATTATAAATTGAACACTTTGGGTTTTTGGCCGGCGGTCAGAATAAATAAGCAATTTTGACACATTAGCTTGGCTGTGGAAACTTGAGTTGGGGATTTGTCATTATTTTTGAAAATGTTGTAGAGCAAATGAGGATCTTTGGGGGGGGGGGGGGTGGGGGGGGGGGGAAGTAATTAAAATAATTATTAGTCGCAGCCCTGATTCATTCTGGATTCCTCAATGTCTATTTATACATTGTGAACATGTTTTAGACCTATAACAGGAATGCTGGTGGCCAAATGGCGAGGACTCCTGCATTGTTTGTCAGATTCAAAAATAGACAAGATATGGTGCTTACAGAATACATCAGGCAATCGGCATATTCCAGCTGACATAATTGGATATGTATTTTTCCAAGATATAGACTTATCCCAAAATATATACAGAATATGGCACTTAAATTCAAAAGTAGATCATCCTCAGTGACACGGCATAAGTCCCGGTATTTCTACAAGAACTGAGATGGTGGTGTGTATCTGTAGGTGAGATTATTGCTGCTTCTTCGTGTCTAGCAAACTAACATCTCCTCATGCCACCCAGTCTAATCGATTCAGAAATCTGACCCCTTGTTTCCTCTATGCACTTTAGCTCTCCTCCATCGACAGTATTAGCACTTCTTTGTTACAATGTTCTGTCATTCTCTCTCTCTCTCTCTGCGTTGACAGTGAGTGGGTGAAAGAGAGCAAGAGTGAGGGAGGGAGAAAGACGGACAGACAGACAGACAGACGTAAAGAGAGCTTTTCGGAAAGTTAAACAGAGAGATCGAGGGAGAGCACCAAAGAGACTGAGAAAGTGAGCTTTTAGGGAACTAAAAGCCTCTGCCCCTTTATACCTCAAAGCAGGGCCCCTGTTGTCTTGCATCACATGATGAATGGGAGCAGACTGTCAATGGATGAAAAGCACCTACACTTATCCGACGAAAGGAGGGTATAATGGGCTTGATGCACATTAAAATATTTGAATGATCGGAGAGCGCTTTAATCCGAGTATCACAGAGGGTAGCCTTTCTATACCAAGGCAGCATTTGAAAAGGGGTGTCCATTTTCTTGTTGAATTCTAATGGGATTAGTGGCTGTTAATGGCACTTTTCGAGTGCCGTGAAATAGCAACCGCAACAAAGCAAGTTCCTCCAAAACCAGAGGAGACCTGTAGCAGATGCGGCGTAAAGGACAACTTCACTCCTAAGTAGATCCTCGGTCAGCCTACTAGACAAAGGAATTGCGGGTTGAGAGTGCTAGTACGGCACCTAAACACCAAACTCGGTGAACTCTGGATCTCAACAGGGTATTCTAACAGCTATTACATCAGCGAGGTGGGGCAGAAACACGAATCTTGTCCCCACTTATGGAAAATATCACACTGTACGCTCCATGGAAGAGTGGCGATATAAGTGGAGCTTCTGTTGTTCCACTATTGGGCTTCCAGTCGCCACTGAATACCACCGATGCTGAATAGAACAGATGCAACATATTGTCATTTTGCCGCACAAAAGCAATCATTACCGCTGCAAAACAATTTATTCAGACTCTAGTTATAAATGCATGTGCGGATATCAAATGGGACAATAATATTCAGTGTTTACAGATGGAAAGGAAGGCATTGTAAATAACAATTGGTATGGATTTCACACCCAAGAAAAACATTTGCTGCTTCAGTTTTTATGGAATAAGTGAAATTAAAGAGTGCTGTTTGTGTTTTACTTCAGCAACTTCTATTCATGTGTTTTTAGCTCCAGCCTCCTATCTCAAGCTGTCAGTCTGAGGCCGTCGGCTGCCTCCGCTGATGCAATTTACAGCCCACTAGCAGCTTACCAGGGTGACATATGTGTCATTCACACAATCATCTAAAATACGGGTGTCTAAGTTTGAGTCTGCCTGGCAACAGGGGTAACCAACATAGGCACTGATTAGTCCCTATGCAGTGAATACAAATGTCCTCTCCAGAGGATTGGTGAAGAGCTTTAGTAAGCACAATAACACCTCCCCAACCCTTGACCTAAACCTTGTCCACCATCAATGCCTTTTTTAATGATGCATCCTCCCAGGGACTCCATGTGGTTTATGGCAGGATGTTATTCCGGCCCTGGCAACGACTCAGAGTTTGCACCTATTAAATGTACACAATTTTTATTGAAAGCTGGAGGTAGGCGGATTCAAGGGATCATCAAAATGCTGGCAGTGGCCAAGCATTATGACAATAAAATCTAAATGGATGCTGCATTTACATGTAGACTGAGTAGGGTCAAGGCTTGTGGAGGTACAGTACTCTAACTCAAGCCAAGAATCCATTTCTGCTGGCTGTTGCCATTTGAAAACATGCGGTAATCCAGCTTTTCTTTGCGGACACCTTGATTTTCCACACAAGCATAAAAGGTGAAATCGCTCTCTGAAGCCACCTTTGCAGAAACTCTCTGAAGACATTTTTCACAACACTGTGAAGCAGATCAGAATTAGGTGCACTTGTATGAGCTTCTTACATGGATACATGGATGAATGGGCCCTACAAGCAAAGGTGAATGCACAGCATTTAGACATGCCTTTAACATGCCTTTAACAAGGCTCTCTTATAACTATAATTGGTCATTTCAGATATTATTGCTTTTTTCTGCTGCTTTTGTTAGAAAGAGCCCTGAAATACCTGTTATAAAACCACTCAAAATAAAAGCCTAGTCACAGTAGTTTGTAGATTTTCTGTTGCAATTCATGCCATCACATGACTTTGACCATATGGGATCCTTCTATTATTTTTAATAAAGATGGTATTTGCAGCTTTATGACCAGTATCATTGATGTGATGAATGCAATGTCACCCATTTTGGTATAAATTCTGGATTAGTGCATATAATATGTATGTTAATGCATCCGACATCACAAGATTAAGGACAATGCAATGGCAGTTAGACAAATCTGATTGCAGATATGACACAGTGAAAGCCACCATCACTCTGATGAAGGTAAAACAGAGGGCAAAGCATTGGCTGTGTGCCCAAATGTGTGTTTATACAATGCAGTATTTACTGTACTGTAGGAACCCAGGACACACTGGTAGATATTCAACATAGCTTTGTTAAAGCAAGCAGCATGATTTGTTTTTTTGCTTTTTGATGTTTGGTCCCCCAGAGGCTTGAAAATCACTAAACCACTGTTGTTAAGTACAAAACCACATTTTGTTGGACAAAGTTCAACACAATAGAGTACATCTGACAGAGGCATGACCGATGCATGACAACCGGCTGCTGTATTGTAAGAAACAACCAAATGGAGTTTCATTAGTCACTCTCATGTATGGAAATCTACTAGTAGTTGATAATGAGTGCACTTGATTTGAAGTTTTTCAAAACATTTAAGGGGTTGCCATAGCAATTTGCACTCCTACACCTGTTTGTATGTGAAGCTAAGCCACAGTTCAAATAAAACGTCTAAAATGAATTAGGGTTCATAACGTTGGAATTAATGTCAATAACGCGCTAACACAAAATCGGTTAAACGCCAAGGCAATCAATGTTTCGGAGGTTGTAGCGAGCTCAGTTTTTAAGTTGCTAGAGTGAAGATACTACATATGAAATTAAAAAAACCTAAGAAATCCATCGGTAACAACCATGTCATACTAGCTTGTCGCAAAGGAAGAAAAATAACGCTCCAAACTTGCACTAAATTTTGGAGAGGAAAAACTGTCATGGCCATTTTCAAAAGAGTCCCTTGACCTCTGACCTCAAGATATGTGAATGTAAATGGGTTCTATGGGTACCCACGAGTCTCCCCTTTACAGCCATGCCCACTTTATGATAATCACATGCAGTTTTGTGGCAAGTCATAGTCAAGTCAGCACACTGACACACTGACAGCTGTTGTTGTCTGTTGGGCTGCAGTTTGCCATGTTATGATTTGACCATATTTTGTAGGCTAAATGCAGTTTCTTTGTCATTGTTTTGTGCAGTTAATTGATATCCAATAATACATATATATATATTTGCATAAAGCAAGTATATTTGCCCACCCCCATGTTGTTTAGAGTATTAAATACTTGATAAATCTCCCTTTACAGTACATTTTGAACAGAAAAAAAATTTATGATTGTCATGGACAATCATGCGATTAATCACGATTAAATATGTTGATCGTTTGACAGCGCTACTTGGAATGCATTTAAATGTAATTCAAAATTGCATTGCAATGCAAATTGTATGCAAAAAGAGCTCTGATATCAGAATTATATCTGTATCGGCAGATATCTAAAGTCAGGTATCGGATCGGAACAGACAAACAGTGGATTATGCATCTCTAGTTACACTCAGTTTGGGGGAATAAGTGAAATAAATATTTGTTGATACTGTTAAGGATCTGTGCCGTGTGCTGTCTGGGACACTTTCACAACACTGTAGGTGAAAACTCTTCTGCTCAAAAGGGATTGCACTGCTGAACCTTTCAAGAAAGACCAAAAAAAGCTGATGACATCTAGACAGCACTTGCAGCTGCTTTTTTTTGCTTATCTAGTTCAAAAGCCATCCACCAAGGACAACAGTGACTGGTGAACAACAACTTCCTCCTCCCCCTCCATCAAACAGCCACTATGATCCCACCGCAGGCCTTTTGTAAACATGCCATCCAGCCCTGGGCATCCATGTACCAAGGCAGTGGCATCAAGTGAAATGGCAGCCGGGTCTTATGAAGACAACATAATTGCCGTCCCGGGTGAAAACTCCCAGCGTTGTGTCATCGTAGAATTATGCAGGCATCATGGCCTCACAACTGGGAGCTAATAAACACCTTGTCAATGCAGAAGGTGTCGGCTTTACACCCAGGGTGAGTGTCTCTAAGAGACGCGGCCTACTAACACGTCATAAGCCAGCATTAGCCCCGCTATCTAACACTATTGGTCATTTAGTGTGTTGTGAGAAGGCAAGCCATGTGATCAGTCATCATGCGCTAACATCACGGTCCACACCATCACCACCCACTCCGTCTCGACTGCCCCGGTCTGCTGAACGAAGAAGCTGATTTCTTTCACGAGTTATTAAAATGCGGCTCTCATCCTGGTCTTATTGGTTTGCTATTCCATTCTGCCTGCATGTGATCAAATTACAAACATGCCAAGATGTAACCATGCTTCATAGAAACATAATGCAGTTATGAGGAGCATGATTTCCCTGTGACATCTGATACTCTGTATTATATCGGCCACTGCGTAGAGGTTTAGCTTATTGCAAACATTGATCAACGTGTTGTAATTCAATATAGTATGTCAACAGCGGCATAATGTTGTAAGAGAGGAGGGATGGAGGGAGGGGAGCGGGGGGGTACAGTCTTTGTTACTGTGTCCCATAGCCTATCGCAGGGCAGAGAGGTGAATCCTATTGACAACTCCTAGATGGCCAAGGTCAGCGGCCGCACATTTCTTTAATGAAGGCAGCAGGGGCGTCTGAACAAAGCGGATAACACACACACCTCAGCAGCCTCTTGGCTGTCGCAGCAGCCATGATTGAGTCGGCAGCATCACAATCATCACATAGATCAACAGCAAAAACCTGACAGAAATAGGATTTTAAGCCTGTAAGTGAGCCCCTACAGGAATGTAGCAGTAAAAGGAAAACATCTGGTGCGATAAGGTCACTCTGAAGTCACTATTGAGTGCCACAAAGACACAGAGAGAAGGTATTATTTTTAATAAGGAGAGAAAATAACACTCTGGAGGGAAACAAAGAACTCAGGATGGGCTATAATGCACCTCTGAAGCCCCATGTGCCACACCCTTAGCCCCCTGCATCTGTGTGATATCTCAAAGTGCATCAGCTATCTATCATCTTGGATGGTGAGCCCATGATAAAGCCGGGAGAGGCTGCTGATGGTGCTGATGCTGCTGATGCTGCTGCTCGAGCTACGGGAGGCTGCTCCTGTTCTATCTGGCTGTCCGCTCCCTCCGGCTATTTATAACCAATAGAGCTACAGCACTTTATGAATGTCCGCAGGCACAGTATCACACAGCCTTCTGATACTCTGCCGCAACTGTGTTTTTTTTGGTGTGTCATTATAAGAGGCAGAGCTGGACAATAAAGAGGATGGTGGTGGTGGGGATGGGGATGGGGGGACATTTCAGGGGCTCCACTGTCATATTATTCTCTGCAAATGCTGCCTTGAATAACAAACAACAGACGGCGTGTGGCACACACACACACACAAGTTTTCACCCTATGTCCTGTGGAGTTGCATTGTAAAGCTATATATAGACTCCATCCCATCACTGTTGTCTTGGTGGAAATCCAAAAAAGAAAAAGTGAGGATCAATGAAATGCACGACTCCTTTTTGCAGCAGCAGCATCCTGCTTTGCTTTATAACACGCTGCCCATTTAACAGATAGCCATCTTTGCAGATGAATAATAAAATGGCATATGGGGAGGATCACGACTGCCTCACACTTCCACACAATGTGAAGTGTTATCTCAGCAGAGCCGGCCAAATAAAGGCACACACACACACACACACACACACACCCTACATTCTCCCTCTCACACACACATTCGTGGGACAATTACATTTGATTAATGTCTTAAGCCTTGGTCCTCCCAGACAAGCACACACACACACACATAGAAATGCACAGAAAATGAGATTACACTGTCAAAAATTGTGCAAGGATAACAGATCTCTAAATTCATTTCGGATGTGGAGTATTAGATGCATGTTTTACCTGCAGAGGACGCGCCTAACCACACTCCAAGTCCCCTCGTTTGCTTTTCTGTCCTGTCAACCGATTCTGCCCTCATCATCACCGCGGACTTGCAGGGATATTTTAGCCGATTTGACATCAGAATGAAAACCGAGCAGTTTTATGAAAGCCTCTGGTATGAACTGACACAAGATTGACATATTTTGAGGGATGTTTTTCTTTAAAGTAGCCCAGAGAGACTGCTGCGTCCTGGATATATCCACCTCTCTCTACAATCTTGGCCTCACATTATTGAAACTGCATCGACATGAGAATGAACGCTGAGGAGGACAGTAAAAAAACTCCTTTTTCTAATCGGATACTCACCTGCTGTAGCCTTCACTGCTTCCGAGCATCCTTTCGCATTTCTCCCCGACGGCAACTCCCAGCCACCAACACTCAACACAAAATGTAGATGCACTATCTCAAGTCCATCGCCTTGAAAAAAAAAGACAGCTTTCAAAAAAAAAAACAGGAGTAGGAGAAAAAGACAAGCCGTTTTCTTGCAGATTCCCAAATGAGATTCTCCACAGCGGTTCTCTAAGATGATAGTTAAAAACAGGCAGCCCACACACACACACATGCACACATATATAGGCACGCACGCACGTACAGCGCACAGATCCTCCCTCGGTAATGGGACTCCCTGTGCGTCCGAGAGATGAGTGTTGGAGAATAAAGAAAAGGAATGCAAATGGCAGGTAGAGAGAGAGAGAGAGAGAGAGAGAGAACAACTCCCACGCACGCACAGCTCCCGATGCGAGCGCTCCTTGATGCAGTCTCTCTCTGCACAGCCGCGCACTCACAGCTCAGCTCTGTGTGTGACTGGCTGGCGTCAGCGGCGCAGGCAATCTGCTGGCTGAGAGAGGAGAGGAGAGAGGAGGAGGGACGCACTCTGCACGGTGTCCTACTCAAGTGTGTGTGCGTGTGTGTGTGGTAAAACTATGTGAGAGTGTGTGTGTGTTTGATCACCGTGCTCACGTGCAGTCCGTTTGTCAATTTGCTGGTTTATTTATTTAGACTGCGCGTTTTGTTAACCTGGTTCTTATCTGTCCAGATTGGTCTGTTAGCGCGCACACATGGCGTTTACGCGCGCGCAGACGCACGGGTACACGTGCAGCAGGACACATTTCAAAAAAATTCTGAGTCTTCTGAGGGTGAATTGGAAACAAAATGGCTCACATTACCCCCCTTTTGCAACATGCAAATGTTTCAGCGACAAAAGCTGCTGGCAAATAAAGAAATAAAATCAGATTTAAGTCTGTGAGAGTGGAGTGGAGACATGGAGAGAGGTAGGAAGGAGAGAAGGAGGGAGGGTGATCTATAAGAAAGCAGCAGTTCCTCTTCTGAGAGCCTGATGGCACTGTGGGCTTCAGATACTGCAGACAAACACACACACGTTCACAACACACAGCCTTTTGCAGGAGGCAGGCCATGCACATTACATATCTGATCCTTTGTCTATCTCCTGGGATTTTAAAGGGGGTGTAAGGCAAACCAGCCAGAGATTGTAGGTGCTTTAAAAAGCAGGAAGAGTAAATATTTCATAGGAGCAAACTCTTATCTTGTCAAATCCACTGTTCTTATTTCATTGTCTTTAAAGCTAGGGTTGATAATCTTCTTCAAAAACACGTTATATTTGTTCAAATTAACTTCCTAGCAACAATCAATAAATCAAATGCTCTGACGAAAAAAAATTAATCTGGTATCTGTGGCTATTGCAGGACTGTAATACCTATACCTACTTACCTGCCTGCCTGTCTACCTACCTACCTGTGCACCATGCACGTGCCTGCATTGTGCATCGCCGGAGTCTTCCATAAGATGCTATCTTGATAGTTGTGAGTACTAACAATAGCCATGGTCATTGTTTAAGTTCAAAATGAATTTTTTAGGGGAGTGGCTTTTGAGGGTCAAATACCGAGGCTTTGTCACGACCTTCGGCGTGTGATGCCGCCACACAAGGCACCCTTTAGCGCCTGTATGAGGCGCACCGGGCGTTCCCTTAACTACAACGTAAATCCATCTGTGGCAACAGTAAACTCTCCAAGAAAGAGTGCCGGGAGTGTGGTGACGTTGTTTAAAGAGCCACTAAAAGCGAGCGGGGGTGAAGGTTGATGGGTCCAACTAACACAAGGCTTTCATCCAGGAGACCGCTGTTCGTGTCACAGGCATTAAGTTTCACTTTCACGTTACAATCAGCTGTTTGTTTGTGTCCCGTGTTCACAATGTTCTGTTTCATTTTCACTTTACAAATGTAGTAGTTCAAAGCCCAACCATATAGTTATTTCCTAAACCTAAATGAGTGGTTTTGTTGCCTGAACCTAAAGTGACACCAAGGGTAACTATAGTGGTTCTGATGCCACAAATAAAGTGACGCCAAGGGGCGTGACAAAGCGGCGGTATGTTACGAGTTGGAATGAGAATGTGTTGGCTAGATTTAAGGTATTTTGGAGCTACTGCTGCTAGCTACTTTCATTGGAAAAGAGATGGTAACACTGGGCTGGGTTTTTCGGTTGTATATATAATTTTTTTTTGTTTTCAATCTAGCGTACTCTTGCTAGTTTCTTAATATTACCAACCCTAGCTTTAATGTGATGTCAAAGTGAGAGAAGATCAGATTGTCGTTCTTAGATATATGACAGCCAGTTGAATTCAGCATCACTGGATCTCCTTAACTATTCTGGGATCAATTCATGATCCATTAAGTCCGTTTTAAAATGCATTTTAGTAGCTGAGGGATAGGACTCGTTTGTAATCGCTGCCCACGGTGCACATTGATTAGCTAAGGTTTGTGGGAGGACAGCAAATGGGATGGATTCCTTAACACTAGCCTCTGCTCACCCACGAGAGGCCCCAGTTAGTCATTAGTGTGCTGCACGTTTTTAGCGGGGGTGGTTGAGGGTTATCTCATTTGTGGAACCAGAATTCACCAGCTTGTTGTTATAATTTGAAGTGGTCGGTCTTGTTTGCATTTTATTCATTCATTTAGGCATTTGGAAAGATGAGAGGAAGACAACAAGAGAAAGTTCCAATCAGAATTCATCTGTAGCTCTTTGGCCAGTGACAACACAAATACTACCATTTTAACATTACAACAAATCACCACAGGTATTTGGTATCATTTCCATAAACAAACAAGAGGTTTATAATGTATCTTACTCAATAATGAGCAGCAAATTGAGAGGTCCAACCCTTACTAATCATCATTAAGTGTAACTTTGCATAATTGTAATCTCCACATCTATAATGTATTCTATTGTTTTGTGGGGTTTTTAGCAAGAGTTGTGTCCAGGCACTACTTCTTTCATCCTGTTGTGGGAATTGTTTGAAGGACGCTTTATAGAGCTGGAATTCATGTAACACAGCAAATAGCACCAATTGGTGCCCTGCATTATGAATCCAGCCAGACAAACTGCTTTTAGCATCAGTTCCACCACTTTAGCACACTTATTTAATGGATTGTATGTCAGCAATTACAAAGTGCTATTGTTGGCTAATAGTTGCTTTTATTAAAGCTGCAGTACATATTGCAACTCTTAAACATGACATATTTGTATCACCAGTTTTGTGAACATCCACATCAGATATCAAAACCATTTGATCATTTTATTTTACAGATGTTTTACAACGCTTATTCAAAGTTGTGGTGCTTAAAGCTTCAGTAGGCAGATTGTTTTTGGCATCATTGGGTAAAAATTCCATAATAACCTTTCAGCATATTGTAATTCAAGTGTTCTGAAAGAAAACTAGACTTCTGCTCCTCCTCATGGCTCTGTTTTCAGGCTTTAGAAAATCTACCCCGTGACAGGAGACTTTGGCCAATCACAGGTCATTTCAGAGACAGCGTTCCTATTGGCTGTGCTCCGGCTGGCCGTCGGTGCTTGGTATTTCCTCAGCTGATCCCAACATTGGTCACAAACTTTCTCATTTTACAGCTAAACAGGACACTACAAGATGTTTCTGAAACATGGACGGCAGACTTCAGATCAACTCTGATTGGTTCATATAGTGACCATTTTTATTTATTTTTAATCATATTGCCTCCATGTTTACCCACTGCAGCTTTAAGTATTTGCCATATTATTTTAATCAAGAGAATTGGCGTGTGTAGAGGATTAAAAAAACAAGGACTGTAAATATTCCATGTGTGACAACTCAAGTATTGCTATGAGTAAATAATTGGTGACACCTGAAAGGGTCTTGCGTACTTTGTGTCTCTTGGGATTAGTTACCTTTAATTACTGTATAATGTAATGTATTAGTAACTGAGATATAGTTATCATTTATTACATTAAATTTGAAAAAAAAGATGTTTTGCAATGTTTTGCCCTTCGGAAGTTTTTTTAAAAACATCCACATTTAACATGAGCTGAAACTGACGTGTTTCCATCTTGTTAAGTGGTTAGAAGAGAAACAGAACTCAGGCATTAAAACTCAAATTACATTTCATGTGTCTAACCTACCTTGCATCATCTAACACACCCATCACGTGTATATTCCAGTTAAGTTTTCACTCACAGCCCACAACAAGGAAAATACCGCCAAAGTATTTGTCTGTTTAAAACGTGTCTCTGTCCTTTTTGCATCCTCAAGCTTCTCCACTCAGACCCTCAGTGCAACTTAAGCCATTCAGGCATCACAGCTACATGTGAATGTCATCAGCATCAGTTCACGCATGGCCAAGGCACCCATTGCTATGAATACAGGGTATTTTTTCTGTATTTTAGAGCTGTTTCCCACTGCCTGGCTGTGAAACCATTCCTTAAGGGGGGACACAGGCTTCTTCTTTTCCAGATCAGTACACTAGACCTGCGCGGATAGAAACTCAGCTAGTCTAAAAGTCAGTTGACATTATATTCCCCTATGGATATGACATTAAAGAGTAAGCTATTTAAAGGTGCTCAATATGAAATACAGAGCATAGCTAGTGCCTCCCAAGCTCCCAGGAAGACCGTCGGGCCACGAAGCAAGTTTTCGTAGTGGCCAAACGCCGGTACTACAACTTCCGTGTCCGTAACATCCCTCCTCCGTTCATGTGAATGAAGAGGTGGAGTTAAAGGAAACAATACTGCGCCTGCTCTATGGGCCCAATGGATGCGGAAGATCGCCGAATGATCCAGTTACTTTATCACTCTGCAGTCGAGGTATTTTGGCTTCATACGCCACTGAGCAACTCTCATAGGAATGAACAGGAGGCCTCCTCCAACTCTGTATC
Organism: Sebastes umbrosus; assembly: GCF_015220745.1. Taxonomy (NCBI): domain Eukaryota; kingdom Metazoa; phylum Chordata; class Actinopteri; order Perciformes; family Sebastidae; genus Sebastes; species Sebastes umbrosus. The sequence goes on from NC_051272.1 coordinate 4,369,147, forward strand.
CAGTTCTCTTCATGGTGCCTCCACAAGGCTCTCGACATGGCGACGGCTGAGCCGGTGGCTCGCAGCTAACGGTGCTAACAGCGCTAATATTGCAAACAACATCAACAGTGCTGACAGAGATAACAGTGCTAACCTGGGGGAGAACCGGAGGGTGGGTGCTACGCTTCTGCAATGGCGGCATCGGTCAGGAAGGCGTTATCAGCTTTAACCGCCGTATGAGCGCAGTGCAGAGCAGCCGTGAGCTAGCCAGTAGGGCACGCTCACATGCACTAACATGCACTAAAAGGCACTGGGCTATGTAAACAAAGCACAGAGAAACTCGGATTACAACACACACATAGGGAGAGTGACTTCATTCTCTGCTCAGGTTGACATTACTCATCTATATCTTTACATATCAAATAACTGTTTGATGCTACATTAATGCTCTGAATATTGTATAAAGCACCATTAAATAGGTTTAAACAAATGAATGACATTTTTCATCTGAGCATGTGTGAGACATTCATATGCTGGTCCTTAGTTTAACAAATAAATAAAAAAATAAACCACCAATTTTCTGCATAGTGGCAGCACGGGTCAAACGTGTCTGGAGTGTTGCTAGATGAATAAAACCCAGAAAAGATGAGGTTAAGAATGAAGTCAAAAAAGAGAAAATTAGCTTTGGCAGGATGCATTCATGGGAAGGAGGAGGGAGGCTAAGTTCGTTGGTCTTTATCCCTGTCTGCCTCGTCTCCATCCTCTCTAAGAGCTCCAAACAACAACAGAGGTAACAACAGATACCTAGTGACGCCACGGGCTTTGAAAGCATCCCATCAATAATTAATTTGCTCTGCTGTGCTCCTCGACACTGGCACGCACGCTTGTCCTTAATCTTTTGCTATACTGGGTGAGAGATGTCCGTCACTCTTGACTCTGAAAAATAAATGGTTCTGTGATGAGATGATTAAATAACCATTTGCTTGTTATGATGGAATCACGTCCCCTGTTATTCAGCAGGTAAGTGGTTTTGCATACTAACCCGCAAGGCTGTCACTATTGCAATTTTACTTTATTGATGAACTCCACCTTTTAATGAGCATCAATCATATTCTGATAGTAATATACTTCACAACATCATTATAATAGAGTCACACTATTGCAAGATTCTTGTATAGAAATGCTACCATATGTTTGAACTCAATCGATTAAAATATTTAATCACGATTAATCGCATGATTAATTGTGAGTAATCGCGAATTAATCACACATTTTTATCTGTTCAAAATGTACCTTAAAGGGAGATTTGTCAAGTATTTAATACTCTTATCAACATGGGAGTGGGCAAATATGCTGCTTTATGCAAATGTATGTATATATGTATTATTGGAAATCAATTAACAACACAAAACAATGACAAATATTGTCCAGAAACCCTCACAGGTACTGCATTTAGCGTTAGAAATATGCTTAAATCACAACATGGCAAACTGTAGCCCAACAGGGAACAACAGCTGTCAGTGTGTCAGTGTGCTGACTTGACTATGACTTGCCCCAAACTGCATGTGATTATCATAGAGTGGGCGTGTCTGTAAAGGGGAGACTCGTGGGTACCCACAGAACCCATTTTCATTCACATATCTTGAGGTCAGAGGTCAAGGGACCCCTTTGAAAATGGACACGCCAGTTTTTCCTCGCCAAAATTTACAGTAGCAAAAAGTTTTGAAGCATTATTTAACCTCCTTCCTGACAAGCTAGTATGACATGGTTGGTACCAACTCTGCGTTAAAGAAATTAGTTGCATTAAATTAATTTGCATTAACGCGTTATTATCGCGTTAACTTTGACAGGCCTAGTTTAAACTAAATCTTGAAATGTGTCTGCAAGGGAGAGGAGCTGCCATTCATTTTCCCTCTTTATCAAATTTAATTCTGGTGTTTGGAATGGATGTTTTTTTTTCTCCCAACAATAGATGACAAATGGAAACTTGAGAGTGATAAATAATACAAATAGGCTTTTGTCCCTTTTGCATCCTTCCGAATAAAACATGGCAGCTAACAAAATGATATCTGATTGCATTCGACTGTACAGATGTCCATGATATTTTTGTTGAAAAACTACTCCAGAAATAGTGTTGCAAGCATTGCAGGCACTGTATTCAAAGTACAGCAGGCGCTGGCTCTAACACATGGATGCAGCGGACCACTTTATAGCACAATAGTTTATGATGTCTACTGTATATCATAAAGGGCCGACGATGGAAAAGACACTCTGAAGGTGGGCTGATATATTTCAACAGCAAAGAAAGAAAGATGTTAAAGTGTCGATGGAGGGTTTCTAGTTAAGCATTCCAACAGTTTTTTGGGGGTTTTTTGGTAGTGAGTGAGTTTTTTGTTTCTGCTCAAGACCTCTTATCAGAAAAGTTTTTGACTTTTGTTTGTTGTTGTTTGACTTTTTTTTAGGTCTAAACAACACTTTGCACCATGCTGTGACAGAAGCCCAAACTCAATGTTGTGTAGTTTTTCTCTCAACACAGGATTTTTGACAGCTCTTGGTCAGAGAGGAAGTTAGCCAAACCTTCCTGCTGAAAACAAATACACACTAAAAATGTGCTCTACATACAATGGATCTCCCTTTTATGGAATTCATATTATAATTTTTGAAAAAGAAAATACGATGCTTTTCAGCAGTAATGCATGCAAGTAAGTTTTTTCCCCTCTCCTTTTAATTTACTGTTATAGCCAAGTCAGTTTTATTTATATTGTCCAATATCACAAATTTGCCCCAAGGGGTGTGCAATGTGAGCATGTACAGATTGTGTACTTTGCAGCTGTGTTACAGGCTGCTAACAGTATGTGTATGCTGTGATTTCAGGACCACGGAGAGCGTCAGTCATTGGCCTGCTTTTTATTCTGTTCAGCACCACGGACAGAGCCAGACTGAGGCAGCTTGGTCCACAGCTGCAGGAATGTCATGTTCTCTTTTTACGGCAGCATAGAAAGGAAGCTCAGATACAGTAGAGCCAAATGATTTGCCACCCTCTTCTTTATTTATTCCTGTCAACAACAAGGACAGTCTCACTTCCCGCAGCAGGAACTCAGACAGGAGGAGAACCCAGACGTTCTGCTCCTAGGTGTGAGAGGGTTATGCTTATTCATGTCAATATGATGTTTTTTTTCCAAGATCTGCAAGGCGAGAAAAATATTCATGCCTGGCAGGTGGATGTCAAAGTAGCAATCAGGCAACTGGCTTTGGAACAAACACTACATCCAGAATTAATATTGTAAAGATACATGTCTGATTATGTATTATTATATATGTATGTAAACATGACCACAGCTGACAGCTGTTATGGTCATGCTACATGTTTACTAAAAACCCAATAGTGTAAAAGTTGCAAGTATCCAGTGATGGAAGAAGTATTAAGATATTTTACTTAAGTAAAAGTCACAGTGGTGAGAAGTAACTAAGTACATTTACTCAAGTACTGTACTTATATACAATTTTTAGGTATTTGTACTTCCCTCGAGTCTTTCCATTTTCTGCTACTTTATATTTATAATCCACTACATTTCAGAGGCAAATATTGCACTTTTTATTCCACTACATTTATTTGTTAAGCTACCCAGGAGAATATAAAGTAAGTAAAATTACCACTACATTTATTAGGTATATATATACCTAATAAATGTAGTGGTGTTAAAAGTACAATATTTCCCTCTGAAATGTAGTAAAGCATACAATTAAAATACTCATGTAAAGTACCAGTAACACAGAATTGTACTTGATTAAATATACTTAGATACTTTCCACCACTCTACTGTAAGTATCATATTATAGAATCTGTAAGCTCCGGTCTGTTTTTCATCTGTTGGTGAGCTAGATTAATACCTAAATCAATAACGTTCACCAGCAGTTTGCACAAGCATCCCAAGCACTGCCACAGCACCACCGATCAATCTTTCTCTGCTCTACCCCTCGTGGCCTTTTTAGCAGTGGCTCCCTAAAAGCTTCTGATTTACCACCATCTTGCAACATGCCCATCCTTCTGACCTTTAAATTGAATATATAGTGGCACAGGCGCTTATTACAATTCTGAGCTACTCTCGCACTTCCTCGTGGGTTTCTTGGCAAAAACACCACACACAGAAACACTCTCTGCACTCCCACTGTATGACCACGGGCACACAAGCACATGAATATTTCCTGTATGATGCATTCTTCGCCATTTTTGTATGTCACATCCATTTCACATTATCAGTGCATGTGCAGACATTAATGCTAATTAATTAGATCATGGTTTGCAGAGTAGAGCTCGTTCAGAGGAACATCACCAATGTTGCTTTGTGAAAACACCATTTCATTCACAGTTTAAAGTGGCTCCACATTTGTCTTCTTGTGATATGATGATGAAGGTGTGCAACTTTAGTTATCACATTTTTTTTTTTTTACCTCTTTCATTCTTGATGTTTCAACTTGCAACATTAATATTCTCATTTATTGCATTTTAATAAGATTTTTCTGTGATAACTTTGAAACAAATTTGGTATCAGCACTGTAGAGCAACTTGGCTTTGTACATTTGCATTATATTTCATCCATTTCTATTTTATATTTTCTTTTATATAATTAAAAGTTTAAACATGCATGTGTGCATCGAAAGTCAAATTTATTCACACAGCGTGTTTTTGCTTTGTCATTAGGGTGCTGTATCTAGACTGGTGGCAAAAAATGTCTTGTATATCTCTATGTATGTGTCTATACATTGTGATATGAATGGATGGATAGATAGCATTTCTATTTGTAGCATTGTACAAATGTTTACACTTATTGAAGTCTTACACCAACAGGTCCAGTAGCTGTAGTGGAGAGAATTGCCATAATTCCTTACAAATAGCCCCACACCTTCTAGCTCTCACACATACATAAACACGCACACACACATGCATTGACTCACTCATTGTCACTCACCCTCACAGTCACTCATTTGCCCTGACTTGTATTATTGTGCTGTTATGTGAAACGCCTGGTGCGGTGAAAAAATGGAACGCAGTGTGTTTGGCGAGGTTGGAGGGGAAAACTACCCTCAATAGGCTTTGAATTGCCAAGAATAAGCATTGTAATATGGGCTTGCAGGCAGCAACCAAATGTGCAAGGAATTGGATTTGGCATTACTGACATTTGGTTTTTATCTTTGCAAATGCATAACCTACAATACAGATTCAAAATCTAACACTAATAACATCCTGTCAATGCTGTAAAGGGTATTATCGAGGGACTGTGTGGGATTTTAGGGGTGGTCATTTTGGTTTTGCATTATGACATCCAGGGATGAAAGATATTTTAATGACAGGCAGTTCAAAGCCATTATGTTGCAAAGATGTCAAACCAAGGTGATAAGGACAATGTCACTGAGATCATGATAATATGTTTGACACAGTGCACCAGAGGACAGTCTTTGTGATGGTTACAACAATGGAGAAATATGCGCAATTTGCAGCTATACAAAGCACCCATAATAATGGCTAAAATACACAATAGTTTCAACACATGATTGGAAACACCTAAGGAGATATGGCTATCTAGCTCCTTTGTTACTAACTCTTAAGCTTGTGTTGCACTGAAATAATCAACTAATATCAGGTGTGCACTGCCTATTCTATAATGAACACTAAATACTTCAGTAGACTATCTATTCAAGTGACATTAACAAAAAATCTATCCTCTATTTCAGAGGGATAAGAAGGGGCTTATTTACACCAAATGCAGCCTATTAGACCTAGCTCTGTTAGGCCAGTGGTCATATGAACAACACTTTTTCTTCAGTGGTTTAGATTCCCCACAAAACAATTGGCAGGCTGCTGCTGCTCTCTCTCTCTGCTACTCAGCCTCAGTGCTGTGCAAGAAGTACTGCAAAGAAAAATGATGCTCCCATGCTACTTGCACTCACTGCTCTGGGCAGGCTATCATTCCCATTAAACTAATAACAGTTAGCTTCTTATCTCACAATGTCTTGGCAAAGTCACTTCCACCCTTGAACAAAACACAATGTCTTTGAATGCCGGGGCTTAATCTATCACTGAGGCTCAAATGAGACCGCATAATCCTCTGCAATTTGCCGTCTTGTATTCTACATTATCACTGATTTCTACTGTGTTTTTTAGTACACAGATTTCTCTGTTTGGGGACAATGATGTCGTCCTTCAACTTCCCGAGCAGGCAGAATGTAATTATTTTTTTCATCTTTCTGCTCAGACAACAAAAATATATTGCATTTAGAACATCACACAGGGTGAGAGTCTCACAACAACACTCTCATCCCATATGCAGTATACTTACAAATGTGTGTTTGTTCTTTTGGTAGACTCATATTAACATTTGAAAGTAAATGTTACTGTTTAAGATTCTAGTGTAAATATTTAAAGTTGGATTAAACAAGTTGAAGCCACTAGAGGTCAGAAGGTAGGCTTCAGGTAGGCTTTTAAATCTTTAAAGCATAGTCAGTCAGCAAACGGTGAAAGACCAAAGGGTGACAAGGCAGATTAAATTCCCCAATAGAAAAATAACATTTTGCTATTATTACAGTAGTTGTTTCTCTGATGCCATGTTAATCTCTATAAACATATTGTACATGTACATGTAGAATCTGTAGGCAATGCAACATGATTTTGGCATCAGAAGTGTTCTGGTTTCTGTTTGTAGCCCAAGTAGTATTGACCAATCACGTTTGAACAGGCTTTGGTTGAATGCATGTAAACAGTCTGTGTGGAGAGCAAAAGAGGTGGAAAGCATTGGCCGAAATGCAATCTTGGAACCCACCAGCTGTCGTCTGATGATGATTTATCTTTTTATTGGTTTAGAATTAGCGTGCAAACTGGCTTCTTGTGAAACAATCCGTATGTACATGTCTTCTCTCAACTCCATCTCAAGTTGCTAATCGGACTGTAAACAATGAGCAGCGAGCAGAAAATACCGGAACCCCAGAAATATAGCCCCTTGCCCCCAGAGACTTATCCTTTGTAAGACCGGATGCCGATGGGTTCCGAGACTGATGCCATGTTGTCATGGAGTAACACATGGAAAAAGATTAAATGTGCTGCTAGTCCCTGAAAACAAACAGTCTTTAAATCAAATAGGACAGTGCATTTCCATTGTTTTACTCCTGTATTGTGTAACTAAACCATGTTTTAAGCGTCCTGATCTGAAATGCCCAATAAAAGGGCTTGTCATGTAGGATTATTCTATGTACCTTAAGAGGTTCAGTTACATCCACTTTTCTGGAAGTACTGCAGTCTGTCTAGCCATTAGTGGAACATTGAGAATTTTTTGAAGACCAGACTGAGAAGTCTGGTACAACAGGGTAACCTGCTTAACCATGACATGCAGGATCATAACCATGGGCATTGTCTATTTATTGATATACTCTGAGAAGGATCAAACTCATCAATTTTGAAGTGAACATGTGGCAATGTTTTAAATATTTGATATTTAAAGAAAATATCATCTGCATAGAAAGATATGTGGTGTTTGTTTTGAACTTGAGAAGTTGAGTTGGGTTCTACCAATGATTTAAGGGAATTGCTAGTCATTATAATGTATGTATTGGTCAGGATGGTGTTTTGCTCATACTGATACATTAGATGTAAAACCAAACCAAATTAAAAGTGTTCATCAATTTCCAACTCAGTCATAGTCAAATGCCTCTTCAGTGTTCAGAGACAGAACTGCTTGCAATTGGATTAATTTGAGCCTGTATTACCAGGGTGGAAATTACGACTGGTTTTACCTGGGAATTATGTATGCTACCCTTGATGATGGGACTTTTGTTGAGTTGAGTTTAATACTGAAATTGGATGAAAACTATATTTCAAATGGATCCTTTCCACTCTTTGGAAACAAATTTAAAGACAAGTTTTCAACTCCTATGAGAGGTGTCAGCCTTGACAGAGTAATTTGGCAAAATAGGTCCAATTACATCAATGGTGGCAGACAGGTCCTTTGATGCCGTCTAAATCAGGGTCTTTTGCTGTTGGCATTGAGTGCTAAGGGTGTTTAAGATCTTGTAGTATGAAAACAGCATCCAAACCATTAGTCTGGATTTCAGACAATGATGGAGGGTAAAGGGAGTTGAGGAATGGTATTATTTTTGTTCCATCACCTTGAGAGTCAGAGGAGTATAATTTGGAGTAAAGACTTGTAAAAAGCATTATTTACCTGTCAACATACTGCTAATAACTCATTATTTTTATAGAACGTTACGTTTATAGAAGATATAGTTTAAGGAAATGCATTCTTAATGTGTGAACCTTTCTTGGGGAGGACCCGTACTCTCACTGTCAAATCCCTACCCAATATACTATATATGCAGTGGTCATATGAAACTATGACCATACATTGAGTGGTCAATAACTGTAGATTATGTTTTATCTTTTTTTGTTTTATCTAGCCATTTGGGTTTTCATTTTGCCAGTGAGACAAATGTGACAAATGTGTTTCACTATAGACAAGCTATTACGAGCAGCACTTTGGCCTCAGACCCCTGCAGATATTCCGCTCATGGCCTCTGAAACAATGGCTCCATTTTTATTTATTTTTTTCATCTGCAGGGCACCATCCATTGCCAGGGCTACTCGCCTGTCAACTCCGCCGCACAGACAATAGCTTCCTGACATGAGAGCTCCTTGTAAAAGATGTTGCCACCTCTCGATCTCTGTGCAATACAGGCCCACACATAAAAGTATGTGCACAGACAAACACACGGTCGCCACAAACATGTGGGTACATGAACGCACATACACACAAATGTAATCCGGCCCTGAATCAAATCCCATCCTTTTGTTTTTCAGACAGTAAAATAGGTGAGGGAGTGGTTTTGGGAGTAGTGTACACTGGTAAAGTAATCACTATTTCAAGCGTTTTTTGGGGTCACCCCCCCCTCCCACACACACACACACACACACTCCTCACCAACAGCACACCATTCCAAAGGGTAGAGCGATTTCAATCACTTTATAGCTGCCACCGTGGCTTTAGTAAATTGTTGACAGCCAAATCCATGTCGATCCGTTGAGTGATTGCATGCTGCAAAAGGTCTAATCTTATTTTCTCTTCAGCTTCTGATTCCCTGTAAATGAACACACATTAAGTTTAGGTCTTCAGTGTATTTTACTCTATACGGTGCGATGTTGCATCATACAGCTAGGGTATTTTATGAATTGAAATTAAGTTAAGAGCAGTATGGGAAATCACCACTTACCATTAAAGCCAAAGTGTTAGGGAGCTTTAAAGGTCCCATAACGTGCTCATTGTCAGGTTCATACTTGCATTTTGTGTTTCTACTAGAACATGTTTACATGCTGTAATGTTAAAAAACAACTTTATTTTCCTTATACTGTCTGCATGAATATGCCTGTATTCACCCTCAATCTGAAACGCTTCGTTTTAGTGCATTTCAATGGAATTGCGTTGCTAGGCAACAGCCTGGGTCCATGTTTATTTCCTGTCAGTTGATGTTATTTACATACACTGCAACAGGAAATAAACTGGGACACATTTAGAATGTTTATGATTAAAACCGTGTAATGGTCTAAATATTGTATATTTGTGACATCACAAATGGACAGAAATCCTAACGGCTTGTTTCAAACACACAATTTCTGAATACGGGCTGTGTGTATTTCTCCCTATATTGAGCGTTTTCATAGTTTAACAGTATTTATAAAGCACTTAAACCTGCTTTATAATATAAAAGACATGAAAATCTCACTTTTTACAATATGGGACCTTTAATACAGAGTTAAGTATAATAAAATTGTCCATTCTGAAAAGTGTCACTTCCTTGAACTGATGCACGCAAGTCCGGCCTTACAATATGAACACTATATGATTAAATCACTGTACACTTCAGAAAGGCTTCACAAATATGTAGATGGTCAGCGTTCATCGATTTTGCTGATGTGACACACAGCATAAAAATGCTTATAGAAGCCCAGTGCCTCTGGCTTATTTTCAAACGCCTGCACTCTTAATGCTTTTCATGCATTTAATATTGTCACAGAAAGACATGACTCATGGAATAATTATGTGCAATATTAAAACAGAATTAAAAAAGGGCTATTTCACACACAAACTAAACTGGTAGATACCGAGGAGCATGTTCAATAATGATTGTATAATACTGCTGATTATAGCGACACCTGCCTCAAACACTCTCCTGTTTATTGTGTCCTTTGAATTGAATTAGAGCACTAGCAGCTTTGGCAAAAAAAAAGTGTGAGACATGTGAAACCAGAATCTATTTTAGCATAGCTTTTGATGAATATTGTGAGGAAATGAATACACCTGAAATCCTTCAGTAACTGTGTGCAAATAACTGCCTATTCAGCCACATTTACAACCATCCCAGGGGGACCTTGTCAGTGCCTACTTTGTAATTCTTTGCCGTTTGTTCTGTTTTGTGTTACGCAAATTCATTCAACATGTTTGTCTAGTATTTATCAGTTGATCACACTGTATATACTCAAAAGACACATAGATGTACTGATGTATAAATATGATCATTTTATCCACATTACAACTGGAATGGAAAGTCCCGTCATGTTGTTATCGTCTCAAATCAAAGTTTCAGCCTCCCCCTCTCGAGCGTCGCTTTGCAACATGACAAACTGTCTCCAACACGCTGGAATTATTTGTCATCTGCCGTACATTAGAGCTCCACTGGGGCATCAAAAATCCATTACTTTTTAAACATCATTTGTTTTCTCAGCAGAACATTTTCATACTACGCAAATGACAGACGGCTCACTTTTTAACCCCTCACACATTTCAGTTTCACAGTGAAAATGTCTGAGCTTGCACAAAGCTAATGGCTTGCATTTGATGCCTCATTTGAACAAGGTGGCGACTTGGACCAAGAATATTCCCACTCTGTCATTTGATTTCTGAAGGCTAGCACCATTAACCCTAATGCACTGATGTTATGTATATGTTACAGGCCTTCAATGTAGCAATCTCTGTTTTTTTCCTTAAACCCTAGACCGTTCGGCGTGTTCTAACATCCGGGGAAATAAGGTGGGCTGGTGACCACAAAGATGGCCACATTTTGCTTTGATAGGTGCAGTGTTTGCTGATGCCAAGGAAGAAAACAATAGGTTTACAGATTCTAAGATACTTGCTGGGTCTGCAGTGTTTTGTAGTGTTCCCAGTAAATACGCAGTGACATCCTCCTAACAACAACATTCATCTTATTGCTTATTCGTAGCATCTGTATAAGCTAACTTAAGCCAGTAGGCAGAAGATTTTTTGGCATCATTAGGCAAAAAGTCCATAATAACATTTCAGCATATTGTAATTCAATTGTTCTGAGAGAAAACTAGACTTCTGCACCTCCTCATGGCTCTGTTTTCAAGCTTTAGAAAATGTAGACCATGACGGGAGACTTTTGCAAATCACAGGTCATTTCAGAGAGAGAGCGTTCCTATTGGCTGTTCATTCAACGGAGGCAGCTGTCAACCACTCACAAACTCTGATGAAACGATCAACCTAGGCAGCGCTGATCAAATATGAATTCATATTGTTACTGTAATGCCTATTTCTTGTGTAAAATGTTTTCAAAAACATCTTGTAGTGTACTGTAAAATGAGAAAGTTTACTCCGGCTGGTGGGCGGTGCTTGGTATTTCCTCAACTGATCTTAACATGGCTGCCGGGTCACAAACGTTGTCACTCTAGCTCGACTCTGATTGGCTGTTTTCTTTCAGTCAGTGAAATCTGGTAGATGCCATTAAGAGCACCGGAGGACACCAAAGGACACAGAGGCACTTGCTTTTTTTCAGATTACCTATCTCATGCACTACTGGATATAGTGACCGTTTTATAAAAACTTTGCTCCAACATGCCTACTCCAGCTTTAAGTTAGTTTGGCAAAGCATATTTTCATTTAAAAGGACATATCTTGAAACACTCACATTTTCAGTGCTTGTGTACTATACATACATTTGGTGTCTGGAGTGCCTACCAACCCACAAACTGTGAAATAAGATAATAGCCAGGTTTTGTGGGCTGCCTATACAGTAGATCAGAAAACTATGTTGTACGGTCATAGACCTGCTCTATATATAAAGCGTCTTGAGATAACTTCTGTTGTGATTTGACGCTTTACAAAAATAAATTGAATTGAATTGAATTGAAAACAAGCCATTCAGATTTGGCTCCCCTTCCTATGTCACATGCAGGCTCATGTGGTCTAAATAAAGAATATAGCGCCCCCCCCCATCTGATTATCTCACATGACACATTTCCTTTGTGTAAACAGAATCTGTACAAACTCACTGTGCTGTGCTGCGCTGCACTCTAAATCATCCTCCCCTCCTGTATTATTAGTTGAAAGCCATTCCTCATGTAACCTTTGTTTCCCTACAGTAGTCATTTGTCTGAATTTATTTCCAGCATCGTGTCCTTTACCATGATTCACAAACTCCACCTTCTGTCGTCCAGCCACTGCGACTATACTGTGCCATATTCGGCAAGCAGCCTTTAAGAAGCAGCCAAAGTTAATATTGTTTGAGTATACTGGACCACTCGGGGTGCTGTTATGGGCATTTGACTATATTGGTGATTAGTGCAATGTGCCTATCTAAGATTGTGCAATTAAATTAGGGTTCACTCATCTGGGTCACATCTTCATCTTTATCCTGTGAAATTAGTTTTGAGTCCCTGAGTATTTTTTTCTTCTCTGACCTTGCTAGAAGTCTACCAGCTGCTATCTGAGTTTAGCACAAAACCACATGGTGTATGGCTTATTAATCACAATGAATCAAACGAAAACAAAATCCACAGTTCTGTCTTGTTTGATTTACAACATTCCAGCACGGACAACCCACTGTGATCCAAAGTCTGTCAGGAACGCAGTCAAACAGAGCTGCATCTGTCAACATTTGCTTGAACACAAACCAGTAGAATTCACTCAACTGAGAACATGAGTTTTTCTTTAATCACCCTGTGGGGTTCTTTTTTTTTACTTTTACAATTTGGGCTTACCAGAAGTGTCAAGAGTGTTAAAGTTAACAATTGTATTGGCTGTAATGTTGAATTGTCTCCTCAGCAAATAAATCTGGTACTTTATTGATCTCAATAGAATAATTATCTTCTTATAGGAAAAGTGTTTTAGCTTTAGGGGGAACTATATTGGCAGAAATGGAATATAACATTAATAAGTAATTAAAGCTGCAAGCAGCGATGAACGGGCCCTCGCCCCTACTTGCGCGTCGGGGATGCTGGCGGGACGCCGACCGACGCGGCCGGGCACCGTGAAGCCGAAACTCTGACGAGCGCCACGACGCCTGCTGCAAGGCTCTACGACAAGCGGTTCACGAGTTAGAAGGGGGGCGTGGCTAATGTGTAGGGGGCGGGCATAACCTTCACCAATGAAATAGGCACTCTCTGCTGAGTGATATGACACCTCCCACAAGACTGTACTACAAACGGATCATGAGTTATGAAAGGGGGCGGGGATAACGTCTTGGGGCGGGGCTATGAGTATAATTTTTCATATACATGTCATCAGTACTGGACCACCATCATACCTGAGAGATTTGGGGCAGATCGGACTATGTACAGTTGAGTTACAATAACTGCCTGTTTCATGGCGAATGGCTCAAAATGGCCGCCACGCTACGGTCCGGTCGTTAAGTGAACACTCATCATTTTAATAACTTTTCATCTTCAAGGTCTTAAGATGATCCTGACCAAATTTCAAGTCGATCAGATCAAATCTGTAGGAGGAGTTCGTTAAAGTACGCGGCCTATAAAACGCTAAAAATGACATGAAATCCAATATGGCCGACTTCTGGGTGGGCGGAGCTAATGAAATCCAATGAGGAATATGTTTCAAATGATGAGTGGGATATGCATACCAAATTTCATGAATATCGGATCAACTTTAGATTTCGACGCGTTAGGGGGCGCTATAGAGCCCGCTGGCGACGCCCGTTCCCAATCACTACAGAACATTGCAATTTTCGCCACTCCCGACGCATGTTCCAATTTTGGTGAGTTTTGGGGATGGCTAAGGTCGTCAAAAACGCGTTCTTGCAGCAGAAAAATAATAATACCGACAAAAACAATAGGTTCCTTGCACTTCGTGCCAGGACACCGTTGGGTCCTGGCACTTTCGTGCTCGGGCCCTAATAAGTGCTTTTGTTACCTTAGAATGAGCGTTTATATCTACAAAGGGAGCGGGTCTTCTTCACAGAGCTGGCCGCCATGTTTCTACAGTAGGCTGGAACGGACAAATAAAACACTGGCTCTAGATAGGGACATTCACATTTTCATGTTTTTGTGTCGGCCACCAGTTCTCCCACACGTTTTGCACATGGGGGGAGTTTAAATTAGTTGCAATCTGCAACCTCACCACTAGATGTCACCAGATCCTACACACTGCACCTTTAATCAGGTCTTGATTAGGTCATGATTAGCTACAAAACATCATGTTAGTAACTATTTGACAATAAGTGATCTAGATGCTTGCTGCCTGATCCCTGCTATTATGACTGAAGGGCGGAACCTCTATTCATGTCACCTCCCTGCTGCCTTCACCAATTAATAAAATGTTGTCCAATAACTGGTAAAAAATGCTGGACTGTATTAGCAATTATTACACGGCTTTGTTGAATACTCAATTCTCATTGGTCAATAACGGCGTTCTACGGTCTGTTATTTCTTTATAGCAGACTGTTGCTATGTATAACAGACCGTTGCTATGGGCGCATTTCTGATGTGGAGGCGGACTGTTTTTCTGTCTAATTATTGATTTCTTAAGTAAGTAGCCGTGTAATAAGCGGGATAATGTACAGCAAGTGGGTCATTGTTGTGAAATAAACCCCGACAGGGCGATTCAAGACCCCTCCGCTGTCGGGGTTTATTTCACAACAATGACCACCTCGCTGCACATTATCCTTTACATAAATGATATGCAAGAACAGCATATCAGCTCGTAGACTTTAATAGTCCATGGCAGAAGCTAATGTTTAGCCTTTTCATCAGCTTGTAACAAGCTGTTGAGCTGTCAATCAATATATTTAAAACATACTTCTGAATTTAATAGCCAAAGCTTATGATTTGAATAGTAAAGAAAGGAAACACAACTTTTAGAGGAAATCTTGCAGTTTCCTCTCCTGTCACCAATCTTACTCAATCCTAGTGGCTTGCTGGTATCATAATGCTCTGTAAAAAGCCGTAGGATGAAATCTGTTATCATAACAGTGTCATTTCTTCCTAGCTCAGGTTAGACGATAGATAGAGCTATGATACAACAGCAATTTCACAGGAGCATGGAGATAGGATTTTCCGCAGCGCAAACAGGCAATAGCAAATAAAACCATTTAACCTCTTCAACCTGTCTAACCCTGTGGAGGCAAATACATAAATGTTTGGGCATATACAGTACATGCCACTGCTCACGCATACACACACAGCCAAGACAGCAAACTGTGGAGAGGTTGGATACAACATATATTGCAGTCACTCTGGCCACTGCATTGGTTCAGCGGAATCTCATTACCATGCAGTTTCTGAGGCAATTATTGGGTGGGGAAAAGCTAGCTCTCTATTGGTTCGGTTCTATTTGTTCCAGGGTTATGACCATTCCTCAATGTGTGGCTCTGAGCAACATGCCGGCCCCCCTTGTGGTGTGTGTTTGGTGTTTGTGTGTGTGAGTGTTTGGAGGATAGGGAGTGTGTTGGGATCATTATTAGCCGTTTCAGTGACGGAAAGCCAATGCTGAAAGGGCTGCTGGGAGTTAAAGGGTAACTTCGGTATTTTTCAAACTGGACCCTGTATTCCCATGTTTTTGTGTCTAAGTGACTAATGGGGACAACAGCTTTTGAAATTGGTCCAGTATTGAGGGAGTATGCTGTAGGTGACAACCGCTTAACAGGCTGCAATGTAATCGCTTTGGGCAATTCCTCACCGTCAACATACGTATGTTCACTAAAAGTGCTTGTTTTTGTCACTGACCTGCTCAAATTGTTATTCTAAGTGTCTGACAACATTATGGAAAGGATCCTACAGAGATATAAGACATTTTTTCTTACCTTTTGCTTGATCCGGTCTGTTTGTTCTTGTGTCTAACCAAGTCTTGCTTGGAGAAGTCTCGTTTTGAAATCTCGTGTCACATCCACATTGTCGAAATCATCTACATATTGACATTGAAAATCTAAGCTACACTTAACAACACAACAAACTCTTACATCACCGACACTCCTTGCTACAGCTCTCACAGTTGTCTTCCGGCAACAAGTCACATGACACAATAACAAACAGACCAGATAAAAGCGAAAGGTAAGGAACAACATTTTCCATAAGTCCTTTCCATAATGTTGTCAGGCACTTATAACAATCTGAGCCTGTCAGTGGCAAAAACAAGCACTTTCAGTGGACGTAAATGGCAATGCCAGCTTGCCCTGAGCAATTACATTGCAGCCCATTCAGCGGCTTCTGCCTGCGGCGTTCTCACTCAATACCGGACCAATTTAAAACATTGTTGTCCCTATTAGTCACTCAGACACAAATACATGGGAAAATAGGGGTCCAGGTTGAAAAAAACAGAAGTTACCCTTTGTGACTTAAGGGTCAAATGTCAAAGAGGTAATAAGAGAGAGCTGATCTAAACCACGCTGAGCAGAGCTCAACCAGAAACAATACAGGAAGCTTCATTCTGCTTCTTCCCCAAGTTTCTGATGCAATAATTCCCTTGCCATTCAGAGGACACAATTGATTGAATTATGTCCGGGACTTCAGAAATAAGCCCAGGAAGTATTAATAATGAAGTGAAGTTAAAGTTTAGCTGCTAGCAGGGATATGGTGGCTGCAGATAAGCAGTTATCGTATGAGGAATAAAAAACAGAAAAACAGAAAACAAGAAAAGAAAGAACAGTCACTGGGGTTGTCCACTTGATCATTATGTCCAAGCCACCTGTTGTACTGTTAGCTGTCCTTGTAAATGATCCCCGTATGAACTGACTGATTGATGCTTTTGTTTAATCATGTCATGAACTCTAATTGGGATCAAGCTTTCAACAAGTAGAAACACAAAGTGGTAAAATGAGCAGCATGTGACTATGGGAGTGGAGGCAGAGGAGGAAGGAGAGGAAGATGGGGCAGTTGTCTGTATCTTCTATTTAGTTTTTTTGTGTTTAGATCTTGTGTTCTCTCCATAGAACATTACTTTTTTGTACATTTGCGGTTTGTTGATGCAGTCAAATTAGGTGAGCTTGCTCTTCTTGCAGCAACATAACAAATTCATACATATATCATTGCGTTTGGATGGAAACATGGGCCCTAAAAGTTTCTCAACCCCCAGAGAAACATGTTGCAAAATGCATTTGGTTTATGTTTAAGAACATGAAACACGTTTTGTACAATTGGTTTAACTTTACCAGTCCCGGCATTTACTCTACTCTTTATATGATTGTTGATGCATGGCTTAGTGACTCTGACATTAAGTGCATGATTTTCCTGTGAGTATATAGGCTGTACGGCAAGAGGTTCACCGTTCTGTTCTGTGAATTAAGTATTCTAAAGTAATAGCCCAAGTAGTACACGCTGTCAAATATTAAAGCCTTTCATCGTGGGAGGACCTAGCACATATTAACTGTTTCCTGCCTCAGAAGAGCTATTAATAAAAAAGCAAGTGACCTCCTCCGCACAAGGAGACCCCTGCTGTGCTGCATTTCATTTATAGAATTATAATTGACGGTGATGAGTGAAACAATGATTGATGGTAATAACATACCAAGACTGAGGTGGGGAGCCATGTAACTAACTAGTCAACCATCTCTTCTCCAACAATGGTGCCTGTGATATTTGAGGCTCAGTCTCACTGCTGAACCGAGTTAAGCCAATCAAAGAAAACAAAACAAGTCATACACCGCAAATGATGAGCGATGCCTTTGGGGACTTTTAGTGGCATGTCAGTCTACATTTGACAAAAAAAGTGCAATGGCATGCATTATTCCCCCAAAGTTAAAGGGGAAATATCAACAAAAACTCACTTTTCAGTGCTTGTGCACATACATTTGGGTATCTGGAGTGTCTACCAACCCGCAAACTGTGAAATAAGACAACCCATTCAATTTTTTGTTGGCTGCTTATATCAGAAAATGGGATTCAACAAGCCATTCAGATTTTGCTCCCATTCCTATGTCACATGCAGGCTCATTAGAATATACCGCCCGCCCCCCCCGCCCCCATCTGAGTTTCTCCAGAGAACTAGAACATTGTTTTCCAGCCAATCAGAGCAGACTGGGCTTTTCCGGGAGGAGGGCTTAAAGGTCCCATATCGTGCTCATTTTCAGGTTCATACTTATATTTGGGGTTTCTACTAGAACATGTTTACACGCTTTAATGTTTAAGAAACGCTTTATTTTCCCCATACTGTCTGCTTGATATACATCTGTATATGAATATACCTGTATTCACCCTCTGTCTGAAACGCTCCGTTTTAGTGCATTTCAATGGAATTGCAACAGAATTGCGTTGCTATGTATACTTCCTGTCAGCTGATGTTATTCACATACACTGCAACAGGAAATACAAGAAAATTAGCATCTATATGTCCCCTTTCAATAAAAAGACTCACATGTGGTATCCATATTGTACATGACACCAAGGAAACTACAAAGGGATAAAAATGTTATTAATGTCATCCCTGGCTTTAATAACCCCGGTTTAACTGTCATGAATGACAGTCATGAATAAATTTACTCTTTGGTTAACGGACAGTGAAAAGCATAAGCAGCACTTAAGATCATAATCATTTTGCCTGTCATTTTATCACACATAACTTTATTTAAAATTCCAGTCATGATCCTTAAATTTCAAATGATGCCAAACTATGTTAAGATGACTGTCAGAAGACATATACAGTTTTTTTTTCCATTTGATGTAATGATGTTGCAATAAAAAACAAGATATTTTAGGCTTTAATATTACACTGAATATTAGCATAATATCTTCAATGCAATGCTGAAACTCACATATTGGACGAATAGAACACATGTCAGTGTTCATTACTGAAATCCACTGAGAAGGATAATGTGATCAACCAGAAAGAAATGAAAGGGTTGTGTTACTGAATCTGTGTGAAGTTCCTAAGATCGTCAACCTTGCTGCATAACTTGCAAGGCAGAAAATTATGTCAAGCTCTCCTATCAGTGGATTTATATTCAAATATTCCAAGTCCTGTACATACACTGTAAAACCAGGTCTCCTAACAAACAGGATACCATAATCACTTTTCCTTAATGGGTTTTCTCACACTGCTCCTTCCCTTCAGTCTTGACTCAGCACTAATCTGCTGGCAACAATACCCCTTTCTTTCTCTCACAGGGAAGAAACAAATATGTACAAATGTCATCCACCAAAATGATGCAGACATGCCATAACTCAACCTCATTTGGCCAATCTGCGAATATTATCGACTGAGAGGGTTAGGGCCTTTCAATTTCAGAAGTGTTGACCTTCAATTACACTGCCTCATCAGACCAATTAGTGTACTGTAAAATACCAAAATAGTGTGCCAATATTTAGCATCCTTGCATGACTCATCACATCAGGGCAGTTTCTGTGACATCATGTATTGGTTAAAAACATTAGTTGTTCACTTTAACACTTTTTCGTTAAAGTTTGGTAAGTCATGGAACCGTAGTCAGATTCAATGGATGTAAAGTGTGAGTATATGTCTGCCTTTGGCTGCGTATCTCATGCAGCATTCTCCTCCCCTTCAGCTGTCTGTGCCAAAGAACGTATATTGCTAAGAAGTAAAAGTCAATTGTTCGTTCCATTGGAACATCAGCACCCAGCAGCAGAGCTACACCTCCGGCATTTTTAGATTGAAAACGACTACCGGATGCCAGTAAAACGTCCACCTACAAAATGCCCGCCTACAAAATGCCGTACAAAAGTAAAACAAAACTATTTTTATTCGATTGTCATACTTTTAATGTCTCTACCAAAATGGCCTGTGTTGAACAATACAAATATACATACTATTATAACTATTTATTTACTAAACTTGTTTGCCCGGATGGTTCCCAGAAGAGCATAAAGTTAGTTATGGACATTAATGAAAGTTAAAAAAATCCAGCACACAGATTTTGAGAGCAATCTCACATTTCTTCATGTCAAGGATCTTAAAAATCGATGTCCAATAGACCACAGACCATGGATGTAAAAGAGGTTATGCCCTGTGCTTTGGCCCTGAGTATAAATAGCCTACAACCACACTAAATCTTGTTTATGTCATGCTACTAGCACTACTAGCTACTGGCCGATAGCCGTTTGTTTGAGAACAGAGACGTTAATACATCCACCACGGCACAGGCTTACAGCATACAGCCCATGGGTGTATTATAAGATAATAAAAGTGATGAATTACAGCCAATATATTCATTATTACAGCCGCATATAGCTACAAGAAAGCTGGCAGAACCGGATATGAGTGTGCAGGGCAGTGCGGTCCCGTGGGTCTGATGCACGTTCATTATGCCGAGGAAAATAACTCTGGATTCTGTCATTAGTGAACTTTACAAATTTTAGGACCTAATGATTTAAATGAGGGCTATTTTAAGTGTTCATACTGGGAAGTTGGTGTACCTCGCTTTCTGTGACAGTTCTGTATATATGAATGTGCTTCACGCTATACACAGGAGCTTCACACCGGACCAGAGTTTCCAGCTGATGGCTGAAGTCAAAGAGGGACTTGATGCAGCCTTGGAAGGAATCTCAGAGTTAAAGGTGAGGCAGGCCACCACAAGTATCCTACTGATACTAAAGCCAATAAACACTCAGTGCTCCCAGCTGGAGACCAGCCAATGCCACAGGGAAGCAGCAGGATTAAAAGGTCTCCTGAACGATTGATAGGGCAAGGTGGGCTCAGCAAAGTGTGTACAATGACACATGCTGCGTCGCCCTGTATTAACAGTGGTCAGTGATGTTTTTCAGCTGAAAACACGTATTATTGCTGCATGTTTCTATTCCTTCAACAAATTACAGGGGGAAAACAAGTCTTTCATCATGTTTCACACCGGAAAAAAAAAATGTTGCTAGTGGTCAAATAGGCCACCTGACTGTGTACAGGACAAAGGAGTTAGTTTCCAAGCCAAACCAGTCGTTTGTGACTATAAACATCACATACATCATTTAAGAGTTTAACTAGATGAAATAAAAGCATTTTATTGTTTAATGTTTTACTGCTACCATTACTATTGTAATCAGTAAACATTAATGACCAGTGGGCAAACTCCCGGTCTGAGAAGTGAGGAAGTGCCTTAAACATGCATTCTTACTAACAGCCAGCAGGGGGCGACTCCTCTGGTTGCAAAAAGAAGTTTGATTGTAAAGAAGTCTATGAAAAAATGAGCATACTTCTCACTTGATTTATCACCTCAGTAAACATTGTAAACTTGAGTTTATGGTCTCAATCGCTAGTTTCAAGTCTTCTTCAATACAGCATGATGTTCATTTAGTAAATGATGGTCCCATTTAGAGTCAAATAGACCATAAAGCAGTGGATGCTTTACGGCGTGAATACCTTGTGATTGACAGGTCACTACTACAGCATTGTCCGATCTGGGAGTTGTCCATGTTTTCGTCTTACAACTTTAACCCTTTCACAGTGTGTTTTCAGTTCATGAAAGTTAATTGTAACATTTTGGTCGCCTAAAAATGTCTTATTCAGCGTTCGGTTGTACTTAGCTCCATCCTCTCATGTCACTTCTGGTTGCAAAAAAACAAGATGGTGACTGCCAATAACCAAGATGGCAACGGCCAAAATGCCAAAGTCAAGGCTTCGAAACAGCAGTCCACAAACCAATGGGTGATGTCACAGTGACTATGTCAATGACGTACATTTAGTGTTACTCCATTTATTTAAATTGGAAGTGGGGCATCCTAGTGGCCAGGTGATTAAGGCGGTGAACACTTCAATGCCCCTGGTTTGTGTCGGGGACCTTTGTTGCATGTCTCTCCCCATCTCTTTCTCCCTCATTCTTTTTGTCTCTCTACTGTTAGCTATCTAATAAAGGCATAAACTCTAATTCCCCTAAATAGTGGAAGTGTTAGCAGGTTCCAAATGTTGGTAGTAGCACTAATTTTTTGTTTCTAATTGCATCACAGATTGTGCCTTTAGCACGTGTAAGCATGCAGGCATTGTGGCAGACTGAGAAAATATAAAATACATTTTAGTTTTTGGTTGATAAAGCTGTGTTTGTTTTGGAAGGAATCCAGAGTGTATTTATGGGTGCATGATTCTGCATTAAGTGGGAGTCCAAAACAAGCTTAATGCCAGCTGCTTGATGAAAACTATTTACTACACTATTCTTTCACTTTCAATGTTCATGTCATTATTTCACCAACTGTAAGCTCACACAAAAAATTTTGTAAATCTCTTCTGTTTCTTCCCATTTCACTGACAAGTGGTGCGCTTGTTTTTTATTTAATAGGCTTACAGTATTATATTTATGTGGCGAAATGGCATCCGACACAGCCAGTAAGGGGGAACCTTAGTTTAATGTATGGATCGTCATTATGCAAATTCTGCAGAATTAATATTGTTTATGAATGAAATTGCTTTCGAAAAGGATTCCAGACTGCAAGTTTTCTAAAAGCAGCCCCATGTGTGTATTTTTCTCTTTTCGGTGCTGTCAGCATATCATAAACTTTTTAAAGTTTCCAACAATGATGTGTGACTCATAGGGGCTCGTACCATCTATTTGTTTCACCGTTGAATAGATTAAATTTTTTTTTTCATGAAAATTTGTTTTAAAAGGACTGCTGCACCAGAATCAAAAGAAGACCTTGTGTCATTATTTGTATTAATCACCAATCATCAATGCCTTACTTCAGTTGTCGTGACATGCCTAAATGGCATTGAAATAGGGGCATGTGAGTGAGAGGCAGTGAGCTTTTCAATTTGAAGTAGTTGGTAATAGCAGTGTAAACATGTCACACAGGAGGACTGGGACAGAGTGTGTTCATAAATATAATAGAGGAGAAGTGGAATTATTAATATTAACGGTGTGATCTTGATCGGTGCTGGAGCGCCTTGTTAGCCGGCTGGTTACAATGCATGACGTGTAATCGCAACATCCCGGGTTTTATTCTGGCCTTGGGACCTTGTTGCACGTCATACCCATCTCTCTCCCCCCGCATTTCTACACTGTTCTGCCAAATAAAGGCAAAAATGCCCAAAAAATGTATTTCAGTTTGAAATTGGTGGCTTTTAAAAGGCTGGACATGTCATTTATCCGGAAGCTCTACCACTGTGAAATGCGGATGTTTATTACAGAGCACCGTGGCTCCTTACTGTGCATCTACTGAAGCTTTTAAGGGTTGTGCCAATCTTAAATGTGACCCTGTAATTAATCTCCACTTCCCAGATAGAGCGGAACAGTTCTTCTACCACCTTTGTAAAACCAGCCTTTGCACTAGAGTGAGGTCTAAATGTGACCTTGCAGTGGCATTTTGCACGGCCCCTTGAGTCCTACTTAGCACTTTACTTTTAAGGCTATTGACACAAAGTTGTGGCATGAAAGGGCTTTCGAGACAAACACGCTGCATAATTGCTTTTGTAAGGAACCCTTTTTGAAGTCTCAAGGGTTCTAATGCTATTCCCATGATAGTGCCATTATCTAACATTGCGTTCACCTTCCTACCGTGATACAGCTCAGAGCTGCGAGTAATCATGGGTCGAGGAAAAGATTAGAAGCTGCGCTCTGAGGGGTTCTGGTCGGTGTGTGCGATCACCTTGATGCATCTCTTTTGTGAATGATTCATTGCCCTTCACTCTTTTTCAATGATCCCTCTTACAGATCATTAAAGCACCTTTGGCTTGAACTGTGGCGTGGCACACATCATCTCCCCGCCCACTGACCCGCACCTCCAATATCGAGAAGCCATCCTTCAACGTTCTGCAAAAACAGCAGCCAACAAATCGCTCCTCCATAGGGAGTAAATGGCTCTTTCACAATCAATGCTATTTTCCTCAGATGCGACGCATTAGTTACTGCCACTTGGTACCGCGGCAGGTTATTTGTCAAACAGCTGGTTCATGTATGCTTTCAGCGAGGCTACATTTCTAGATTGGTTTCCCAGTGAAAAGCAGCAAAGAGACTGAAGGATCATTTCAACATTAAAGCGGGCGTGATGAAGAATCCAACATCACACGTGCTATTGAACACTCCTGAACCTGACGGAGAACATATAAATCATCTGCATGCAGGTGCCTCAGATAATGTCAGCTTAAAAAGAGTGCTGGAGGACCACACACCAGCGTTCACACGCTGCAAGTTACTGACTGTAATGGATTCTTGCTGTGATCTGTGTCTTATATCATCGCAGGCAACCGCAGTATTCTCCCTGTTGGTTGTCCTCATCAGACTCACCGAAACCGGTACTGGGACACCTAGTCTCATTAAACCAATGTGCTGCTCGCTGTAACGCGGCACGCTTAGTTGCCAGCAGACAGAATAATTGGCTGTATCAATTAAGGTCTGCTTACTGTCTTACCATCACACTGGCACACTTCACCGCTCTCCAGGGCGGAAAAAGAACAAAGGACGTCCAGCTCCACCTGAGTAAAGCTACAACCAGTAATTTTAGAACAAATTATATGTTCATTAAGTGTTTTTTCATACTCCGAATAAGGGAATAAGAAGCACATTTACCACTACATTTCAGATCTGGTAAATTTTCATTATCTCAGCATTGTTTTCCCTTGGAATCCACGGCCTCCAAAAACAATTTATTTGTTCCTTTTCAAAGCCACTGTCAATCTTTTCTGACTGAACTTGTGTGTACAGAAAGTAAAAAGAAATATGTGAGGAATGAAAACATCAATTTTATTTGTATTTTTTACTTTCCATAGGAGATTTATGTTTGCCACTGGGGATAAAAAAAAGCAATTTCTTGACTTCTCTGTTTCGCTCTTACACTTCTACTCTTGACCTTGAGGAGGAGTACCTCGGTGATCATTGTCTCTTTTATTCCCACCCGTTTACCTCTGGCTCGGAATATTCGCCATTATTTGTTTCTTTCTCTGTGTATGTAAGTGAGTGAGACAGAGATAGAGAGAGAACGTTTAGATTTTGCTCAGTGTATCACATGGGATTTTCAGCTTTGATCATCATGCAGGAAAAAAACATTATGAATCCAGGAATCCTAGAAACACACAGCCCCTTCACAGTGAGATCAACACTTTGAAATTATTTTGCGTGGCCGAGCAGACTGTATTTATTCACGCCGTATCTTATTGTGACATACAGAACACATGCACTGCTAACCCAATTAGATTTTACTCAAAACTGTTGTTCTGCCAAATGTGTGCCAATGAGGTGCGACTGTGTTTGATTGTAAATGATGATTATATACTTGCTGTAAAAAAACAACTAAAAAACACACACTTTAAAGGAACAGTGTGTAGCATTTAGGGGGATCTATTTGCAGGAATTGAATATAATATTAATAAGTATGATTTCATTAGTGTATAATCACCTGAAAATAAGAATTGTTGTGTTTTTGTAACCTTAGAATGAGTCGTTTATATCTACATACGGAGCGGGTCCTCTTCACGGAGGTGGCCGCCATGTTTCTACAGTAGGACAAACCAAACACCGGCTCTGGAGATGGCCATTCGTGTTTTCACGTCTTTGAGTCGGCCACCGTAGTTCTCCTAAACGCTTGGCACACGGGAGAAGTTTCAATTGGTTCCAATCTGCAACCTCAGTGCTAGATGCCACTAAGTCCTACGCACTTCACCTCTTAAAGTATTCAAATAATGCGTTAAAGCACAATGAGAATAGATGAAATTGTTTCATCTTCTTTTCTGAAATTAACATTTTTCAACCGAGGTATAGGTCCTGAGAAATGATAAAATCATGTAATTTTGTGAATCTGTATTTCCAAACTGTCGTCATGTCGAGCATTTTAGTACCACGTTTATTCACTTCAAAGCTTTTATATTTACCTTCCTCGTGTTAGACAGCAAAACAGGCCAATATTCGGCCCATCATTCTCACTAATGTGACAGTATTTATGTCCTGGCTGGCAGAATAAATAACACTTTGGATGGAAAAAAACTAGTGTAAGAGGAAATGTGCATAACAGTTCACCCTTTTAGGTTATTTCCAAGCCGTAGTCATAACGGAAATCACCAGCCAAGTAATGCTATCTTCAGCGGTAACACAGTTTTAGAGAATAAAGTCATATTGTGTCATTTCCATGGAGCTGCATCTATTGATTTAACATCATATCTGGATTGTAATCAAACACATTTCAGGCTGAAACATTCTCCACATAGCCCATGGCAAATGTTGATGACCTTGGCATGATGGCTCCAAAGCAACATTCCTATCCAATCAAAAAGCCATCAGGGCAGAGCAACAACATCTATACAGCTCCCCCATGAGGTAATATGGAGACCAAGCCGTTACATAACTTCCTACCTTGACACATGCATGGTGTAAAACACATATACTTTACAGTATACAACATGTGTAAGGACAATTGATGAGTAGCAATAAGGGCAGGCTGAAGTGGTGCTTAAAGCATTCCACTGTGCAGTGCAGCAGTCGCTGGCAAATAACAGCTTTATAGATGTATGGAACTGAGCATTTCTATAAACCTCTCTTGTATGTGAATGGTTGTGTGAACAGGGCAGACGATGGTCATGTGTGAGCTCCATTTCAGCAAGTTTCTCTTTTCACTTCAAGATGTCACAAGGGGCAAAATTAGTCAAGATACAGTATCTGCATGGCTGAAATACAGAAAAAATAATGTTCAGGAGGTCAGTGAGGTGAAACTCTGTACAATGGATGCAATAAAATGTGCCTCAGAGATGATAAAAAAGAAACGTGAAAAAGTAAGAATATTATTAAGAAAAATAAAGGCCACACAGGAAGACAGTATATAACTACCCTCCTCATTTGTAACATGACAGGAAGTGTAGGCCAGTATAGTTGTGGAGTCAGGGGAATTGTGCAATTTAGCTGAATGAGCCCAACAAAAACAGGTAAGTACATAACACCAATACAAATGCCACATGTGCGTCATAGGTTATGATGTGCTTTTTCTAAGCAGGCAGGAGAGACAAACCACGCATTTTGAAGAATGCAGCGAGGTCATACGAGAGACAAGACCGAAATGATTCCGTCTTTGTGTGTGTGTGTGCGCAGAGGTGGTTGTGAGGTGCGGGGGCGCATTAATCAGGTTACGGAAATAGAATTGTTTGCTCCTGTGTAATAGAAAATCATGCAGTTAGTGCAGGCAAGGTGGGTACTGGTGGAAATAAGCTTCTTCTTCTCCTCAAAGCAGACCGAAAAACAAATCATGAGTACACGGCAGCTTCCTGTGTCCACTGAGCTACATCCCTCACTGAGGAAATCACCAACAAAACCAATGAAACAACTGGTAAAAAACAGTGAACACTGATGGTGGGTAGCATGCATTTTTTTTGACTGCCATGGCTTACCCTTAAATACAAATAAATACGGTTTTCCGAGTCTATAAGTACAGCATTTCATAGTGAGTAGTAAGATAAAAAACAATCTCAAGCATGGACAGCATAGTGACCTAGAAAACAGAGATACAGACCCGTAACCAAAAGATAATAAGCTAGATCAAATTGACAACAGCCCATGTGTCCATTGTGACAGCCCCTGCTTAGTCTGCTGGTGTGTGTGTGTGTGTGTGTGTGTGCTGCATCAGTTACTGGGTATACGTATGTTATTTTCAAGGTGCCAGAGGAGCCTGATTTAGTGTCTATCCAGATCTGGAGCACCTGGGCCCAGTGCTCCACAGGAAATAAAAGTCCCAGCTTCCAGTGTGGCAGACTCTCTCTCTCTCACCAGCAACCCTGAATACTTTGCTTAGTCTTTTGTTTTACTTTTTACTTCACAGCTCACACTACATCATTCACACACATGAACATGTCACTGATGAACACACCGCAGCTCAATTTGCTCCTCAGTTTATCTTCCTTGCTACAATAAATAACGTATATCATTTGGCACTTTGTGTCCGTTCCCATCGACAGCTATACCCGGTGAAAGCGTCCTTGACCTTGAACAAGATACTAAAATCCAACAGACTCATTTATTGTAAATCAAGCCTGATAAGAACATCAGCCAAATGTCAAAAAGAAAATGAACATAATCAAACCCATGTGCCAAGAAGGACTTATCAACAAATCTCAATGTAAAGCTAGAATTACCGCCTCACGGTTGTATGTCGTATGCCAGCCAGTCAAATTGCAGTTTACATCCACGTCTGTCCAAAATGACATCAATTCATCATTTTATCGTATAAGACATGTGTGTACAATTGTCATAATTAGCACATGAATTCTTGAGTTATGGCCAAAAACGTGTTTTGTGAGGCCATGGTGACCATTTACCAACAAATTCTAATCAGTTCATCCCAGGTGGCTACCTCCAAATCTGAGAAGTGAAGCCAATGCCAGGTGGATGTTTGTGCCAAATTTGAAGAAATTCCCTCCAGGCGTTCCTGAGATATATCGCGTTCACGAGAATGGGGCGTACGGACGGACAACCCGAATACATAATGCCTCTAGCCACGGTTATCGCCAGCGTGGAGGCATAAGAAAACTCTTATTGAGTTTACTGAACAAAACCAAGAAATGTTCACAACATACAGGGTATAAAATCAGTTTTGGAGTTATTGCAATATGAGTTCACTATACAACAGACTACTGAATTATATTCTTTTCCATTTCTTTTGTATTTTTGCGATTCAACACACTTTATTGTAACTGTAATTTATAACTGTGCATCAGATTCTCCCCCCTGCAACTCCGTGTTTCTTGGTAAACTGCATCTGCTCTCTCTCCGCTGTGCTCCATCCACTGTAAGCCATTTCTCGTCAGTTAAACGCATCAATATTTGATGTACAATCAGCTCTAAACCATTACGGCCAACCTTGGATGAAGCTCGGTAGTATAATCTTTGGCAGCGTAGTGCACCCACCAATATGAGAGGCGATGACCTTCATGCGCTGATGCTTCGCAATCATTTTAAAAGCAGAATCACACCACAACAGCGTCGGGAGATAAGACTAAACCTTTACAAGAGGAAGTTGCTGCTCACCCTTGAGCCCAAAATCTGTTTGCAAACTCTAAACATAAATCCAACAAACTGCTGGAACTCAGAATATTCAAGAGACATACTCATTTCAACCCAGCTGCACTTTCTTAATACGTAAACTTTGAACTTTAGACGTAAAAAAGGAAATCCCATTGCCGACTATGATCATTCATTAATTTAGCAAACACATTGACATCCTACTGTCAGTCCTTCTGAGCAAGATCCTTGTAGAAATAATAACAAAAGCCATTTCATATTTAAGATTAATGACTATTGAATATCCATTTAGAGAACCATTAAAACTTACATCAGAAGCAATGCAGATTAATTCCCAGGGACATTTTAATATCTCTCCACACATACAAATTGTAGGAAAACATAATGTTTTTTGCATTTCTTGTCCCGCTGAGTGTCAATGAGTGTGTTGACATTCACATAAATAACACTTCAAATCCCAGTTGTGCTATTATTAGAAACAAGCTTTTGTGTATCATTATGATCTATTCACAAACACCCCTCTATATGTGAATGCACTGTCTGTTGCCATGGCAATAGCTTATGGCAAAGACAAAAACATAATGTTCATACATGTACATTAAAGAGACAGGCGTCGGTACTGAAGGAACCTGTGCATTGCAGGGATCTTAGTCAGCTTCTCTATATTATATTATATTATTATGTTGGTGTGGCTCAGGGGATAGAGCGGATCGTCCTTTAATCACAAGGTTGGCGGTTCGATCCCCGGCTCCTTTTGTCCGTATGAGCGGATGGGTTAAAGCTAGAGGTGGTATTCTTCTTCAAAAACATTTTGTTATATTTGTTGAAATTAATGAATACCCCACTCATGAATTTTGAAGCCTGTTTGTCATAAAAAAGACGGTTGCTAACAAGTGGCTAAATGAGACTACTGCAATAATTCAAAACCCAGTGGAACAATCTCATTGGCTTTTTGTTGAGGGAACCAGGGAGATGCGAACTTTCAGGTCGGCCTACAAAAATATGTCATCCCTGGAGCACTCTATTGCGCGTCACCAGAGCCATGTTTGCTGTTCATAATGATAATTTTGGGGGAGTGGCTTCGGGGGGAGGCCTGAAGGGACGGACTGTCAGTGTTGCAGACTTGGCAAATTTCTCGCTAGATTTAGGGACTTTTGGAGCTCGTGCTGATATCTGCTTTCATTGGAAAAGAGTTGTCAACATTGGGCTGTTTTTTTTAGTTGGATAATTTTTTTAATCTAGTGTATTCTTGCTAGTTTCTTAAGATTACCAACTGGCTTTAAATCCTGAGGTTGAATTTCATATGTGACAATAAAATAAAGTTTTAGTTTTACCCAGCATTTAGAGCCTACTTGGTTGCTTACTCTTTTATGCTACATTTCAAGCCCTGATTTTCTGTGTTACACTGATATAAATAAGAGTATTTTTTTCTTTTAATCTGAAGCATGTGTGTCTGAGCTTTCAGTGCACTATACTGCCACCACTGTGCAGCCGTAAAAAAACATACATTTCAAAGCATATTCCCTACCTTTTCAGCCTGCGCCTTTGCTTTGTGTTATGTTAGACTTTGTGTGTGTTCACGAAAAATATGTTCAACTGGCACGCATTCTAGACAAAGGTAGTAGAGCACTCATGTACCACAAAGCTGCGCTCCGTAAATCCTTTGACATGATAGAAATATGGCCCCTGCATCCTTTGGAAAGCTGACCTTGGATTCTTGTTTTGCGCTTAGCAGCAAGGATTAGAGGAAATCTTCCACAAACACACATTTTGCTCCGAGAGATCTGGGCCTATTTTGCCTCAGCTTTATTTCAGAAACGCAAAACAAGGCTACTTTTGAACTGCAATCTGTGGCTATTGACAGAAGGGGAAAATACTGTGCAAGGGGTTGATTTTTCTCTTATCATCTTTCTTTTGGTGCCAAAAGTAGGTCGCGCTGAAAGGCAAAGGAACTTACTGATATTCAGTTCTTTGAGAAGAAAAGACTTTTGAAAAGTCAAGCTAAACTCTTGGGCAATGTGACCTCCCCATAAAATAATGAACCTTTTTTATTATACTCTTTTTAGCTCTCTGATGTTGCCGTAGCTGCCTATTTGTGCCAAGTATTACTAAACTCCAGATATGCTGGATGACATTTGGATCGGACAAAGTAAACTTCTCTTAATAATTTGTCATTAGCAGCATAAAACCAAAATCTTGTAGATTTTCTAAAGCTGTCTTGGCTTTAATAATTAATTTATAATCCTGATATAACACAGATGCTGAAATGTCTCTTGCCTTTATGGATTTAAGGCATTTAAAATCTCATTGTGGACTAGAAGCTAGCAGGGTTTGGAGATAATAATTGTAACAATCAACTAAGAAGGTATAATTAATAGGAAATGTCTCATATATCTGGAGGGCAGTCCAGATTTCCCCACATACATTCATAAAATACATGATCACAAACTTTGAAGATTCCATGTGATGGATATCAAATGTCTGAACTCTATGTTTTTTAATCTTAATTTGGACACAAACAGTGATGATTATGGGTTTATTCTAAGTTCAGGCAAATCAAAGTAACAGTGGTATTACCGTGATCCTGACCAGCTTTACTGTCTTTCAGAGGCAGTAGCAAGTTCAGTTTTAGAGCTAGATTAAAGGAAGATTATCATATGTAACTAAAACACCTAAGGAATCCATTGGTACCAACCATGTCATACTAGCTTGTCGGGAAGGAGGCTAAATAATGCTCCAAAATTCTGCAAAATTTTGGCGAGGAAAAGTGCAGAAGTGCTCGCCATCTAATAGTCGAAAAATGCAATTCTTGCAGAAATCTCCAAATGTCAAAAGTTTGTAATACCAAATCACAACGTGGCTTTTTCTATGGTGTTCCTCAAGGTCTTGGTGACTTAATGTGGTATTTTGGAGGGATTATTGTTAATTTTTATCAATTTTCGATCAGTAATTTCTTTTAAAATTTAGCACCAAATCTCTGCAACAAATGGTATCAACCCAAAAATTGCTGCAACAACTTGTGAGACATAATAGAGTGTTTCTCAGTGCATCTGAAATTAATTTTCAGGTTCCCAGCTTTCAGATGATGTATAATACTTCTATATGACATCTACTGTTGACCTGCTATCTCTCCCTAAAGATCCCCTGTACCCCCCCAAAAAAGACAAAAATGGGTCTATTGTGGGTCTCAGAGGGTTAAGGAGAGGTCACATTTAACAAATGTTTAACTTTGGGAAACAACAGGTAAAATAGGGATTTTATTTTAGTTGTATAACAAGTTACGTAAAAATGTGACATGGGTAATTGGAGTTGGAGACAGATGTTCACACCAATCCCTTACCTCGGCTAAGACATAGCAGGTCAGTCTAGTGGTAAAAGTGTTATGGCACTTCCTTGTTAAACCATTAGTGCACTGCATGAATAGGCTTTGGAACATCTCATAATCACTGAAGCACACTTTACTCTGAGCACGAAGGTGGAAGTGCTTTGATTACCTTTTCACACAGTGGTGAGCTGGTGGGACAGCTTATCTAAATGTAATGGGAGTTGTTTTAATATATCACACTTGAGAAGCTAATGGATTCCTTGAGGGACAGTTGTTGAGTTCACAGGGACACACTTTGAATTGAATGTACAATAGAAATGTTTGTGACTGGCTGTTTATCATTCTACATGTTGCATTCCATGTTTCTGAATTTTGAGTCTGCAATTTCTTTTAAGTCTGCTGCCTCCTGTTGCTTACAAGACGTTACTATTCCCCCCAATAACCCAAGTAGGAAGATAAGGACAGTGAAAGCCCTTGATAACAGACAGTATGCATTCAATGAAAGCTTGCATGACGCTGAAGCTCTGCAGCTAGAATACTGGAACAGGAGTAAACACTGGTCGTGGCCCTGGCATATTTAATGCCTTAGGCAAGGTCATGAATGAAAGATTTCCATTTGTTACTGAGGATAGTCTAAGTTTTCTTCCGTGTGTTGAAGGGGCAGAGACGCTGTGCCTTTGGTAGCATGCTTGCATATGGTGTGTTGACAACCTTTGATATTACCCAAACACCGGAGAGCAGTACTTTATGACAAACAAACTTGCCTCCTCCGTCTGCCAAGTGAACTGAATACACCGCAGAGCACAAACGGTGAGGGGGAGAAGGGAGCGACATATGTCAAAAAAGCATATGACATAAGAGGGATCTTTCTTTGAAACGGATAATGTAGCAACGGACAAAAACTCTGCTGCATCTAGGTAGCTGCTGTCTCAGATAACTGCCCGATCTGACCACCACAGGGAAGTTATTACTTGAAAAAGTCAAAACAGTTACGGTTTCCTGCAATAAAATACAGTTTTGAAAAGCTTTGCAAATTCATAATATCCAGTTTAAGTCAACAGCTGAAGCTAGTACACCATAAAAACAGTAGTAGTGATGGTAGCACAGAGTAAACTGCAGCAAGGGGCTAATTACATATTGCCTCAAAATAAAAATGTATACTATTTCCAAACTGAGCTCATGGGAAGGCGTATAAATAGCACAACATTTTTAAGGACATTCCGCATGTCATGATAATGCATTTTAGGCACCAACCTCCAAAGAGACAGTGATCAACCCTCAACGGATTCAGGACCAGCAGCCCAAGCCCACTGTGTGCTTGTGGAGAGGAGCAAACAGAACACATCATTGAGGCTTGCCCTCTCCAAAGACTGAAAGGAGAATTAGCCACCCTCCATACAGCAGACCAGGAGGCAACTGCTTAATGGCTCAAGGACTTTGCATTTGCATTTGCTTTCCATTTCACGGCATGGGGTTAACATGGTGAAACTGCTTTTCGGGTGTCTTTGAATGCCACATCATTACAGTAAAACACGGTTAAGTTTAGGCCAAAAAATACAGTAATGGCTGCAGTTAGGTTTAGGCAACGGAACCATTTAGTAAGGTTTCGGAAAAATATCATGGTTGGGCTTAAAATAAGTTTGTAAAATATGTATGTAAACAATGTAACATAAGTATGGAAAACACGTCACAAATGTCACCAACTTCTAAATAACTCAACAAAACTTTGGGACATGAACACTGGTCTAAGAAAGTCTAAGCACACATTTTACATCACTAGATCTGAACGTAGCATATTTACGTGGATGTGTTTACACTGCAGTCGATACTAACTACATGGCGTGAAATGACACGCCAAAAGCAATAAAAAATAGCGTTGTTATTGCACAAGAAATGACTTACAAGTTGCCGTTCATTCATTTGGTGAGACCATGGTGACTACTTCATTCCCTTTAAGTGCTGTTGGAGAAAAAAAAATTGTGTGTTCTGGAAGTATCCTAGAAGCCGACATCAACCCATTGCTTTTAAAGTACTGTCTTTGAGTGAGTAACAGGAAATGCTCTACACTAAATACTAAGCTTTCATGTGACATTGCATAAATTGTAATTTTCTTAGTTTCACAGCAGCATTTGTTGGGGGTATGTGGAAAAATACAAACAGTGTCAGTGTCTGCAAAGCCTGCAGCAACAAGACTGAAAGTGTGTGGCTAATTAAAAACAATGAACTGCGAGGGTTGTCCCCTCAAAATCTCTGCAACTGATATCATGAATCTCATCAAGGTTTGGCAAAATTTGAGCTGTACAATTTAATTGTACCACTGAGATCCATCAGCCCTCAGACAAACATATATTTATCTACACCTCCTCCTTTTTCCTAATTTATCCGTTCATTCTGTTGTAGTTACTTAACAGTGAATTTATCATACTTTTCTCATAGGATGGGGTATCATATGATATCTCATATTGTATAATATTATAGAGACTGTTCAGGCGTTCTCCAGTAGGGGGGAGAGTAGGCAGGACATTCATAATGCACCCACATCAGAATCAACACACCCAGCTTGGCAGAAACGCAAATGGTAGAACACACACCACCGCAGTGTTATCGGCCATTATCAACCACTACTGCCAATTTGCCGCCTTGAAATTAGAGATGGAGGCATATTTGTTTTGATATGTTAATTATATTTTTTGTTGGCTTTTTTATTCCCAGGTGTTAATTGGTTTCATTTAGTTTCAACTTACAAATGCAGGTTAAGAGAATAACAAAAAAATAACAGCTTTGTGAGACCGATGCACCTGATTCAACTGTTATCAGGCCGTTAAATAGGCATTATCAGTCGCTATAAGCACAATAGATGCGGCTCATTAGGGGCCTACTACGTTGTGAAAGTGAAACTTAAAAGTAACACGTTCTAATATGTTGAATTGAATGAAACGTCATGTTTTGGACAAAAACAAAAAGGCTTCTTTAGGTTTAAGCAACAAAGTTACAACTTCTTTAGGTTTATGGAAAAAAGTTTAGGGAAAAACACTGTGTTTTGGGTTAAAATAACTGTGAACACAAATACAAATACACATTGTTGCTTTCACACGGGATGCAAACTCCAGTCTCCTCGGTGAAAACCCTGTGTTTTGTGTCCCATCCATCATCCCCGATCACTAAAGGTCGCTGCCATGTTCTTTTATACCTTCTTTCAGTGATCTACCATGTGAATAGATGATAAAACCTACTAGTGGGTGTAGTAGGCCCCTATTGACCCACATCTATGGGGCTTATAGCGACTGATAACGCCTATTTAATAGCCTGACAACAAGACTAAGAGATGTCTTATGTCTACATTGCATTATGGACTGTCGAGGCTCATCAAAGTCAATGAAGTTACTGAGCTCATCCTTTTTTTATTTTGGTGGAAATGTACTTGATATCAGGGCAGAGACTAGAAAGAAGTCTTGAAAGAAGGGGCTGACATTGACTCAGTGTTGGAAAAAGTTAGTGTTATCAAACTCTACAGAACCTTGACACAATATCAAGATGACTAGTCTAAAAATACACCCCCAACAAACCAGGCCAGTGGTGGATGCAAGTTAGAGCACCCAATGTTTTGTGGTGGCATTTTAAGTGTCTTTGAGATCACTAAAAAGCGCTATATAAATCTAATATATTATTATTATTATTATTATTATTTTCTTTTGGTCTTTAATTTTAACCGATGCAAATTTTTGATCAGATGAAATTAAGAAAAACAATGCTGACAAAAAGGTACAACACTTATACTTGTGTCTTTGTTTCCTCGTCAAAGTGTTTCAAAACCCAATGTGCAAGATTTTGAGAGTATTGCTGTCAAAATGATGCGTCAAATCGGCTTTCAATGTCAGTCCAGACAGGAGTATCTTGTAATGTATTGTTCTGAGAGCTCAGACAAAGCTTACATGGATTCTCCTAAAAGTGACAAAGAAGATTCCAGTGTAGCTTATTTGATTTTAAACGGTTGGTGTGAAGCTATCCTTTGGTGAAATCAGAATATAATTATCTACTTTTGACAACTTGCATTGAAGACTAACGAGTCCAACTGGAGGGAAATTGTCCCTAATTGGACAAAGAACGATACACTGCCCCTAAAGCACGAGAAACCAATTATGTTGCAGGTGCTGAAAATAAACAGGCGGCTTCAGTCAACTGTTCTTCGAGGAGAAATTGAATATCCAGATCAATCAAATACAGTCAGGGTGTCTAATGATGTGTACAGATAAATCTTGCATTTGAAAATTGACAGGGCAGCGTGTTTGAAATGCAGCTGCTGTGATGGAAACAAGACGAGGCTGAAGCCAACTTTACCAGCCTGAATGTGGACGTTAGCTTTCCTTTAAGAATCTGATACACAGATTTCATGATACTTTCTCAGCCCTAAACAGAAAAAAATGTAAGAGCACAACGACTCACAGCCATTAACTAAATGGCATCTCATGATGTTTTACTCTACACTCGTCTCCTGTCTCGTCGACATGGATGCGGTTTCACGCAGTGGAGAATGTTCATAATTCAAAGGTCAAGTCGTGGGGGTTTTGTATGCAAGGTGGAGTGCAAGCCATCGAACAAGAACGTTTCTCATTAGAGCTCGCTGAGAGGTGTCGCTTCATTGTTCTTATGCAAATGATGAATCATTTTCTGATGCTGCACATGGCAGTTATCCTGTGCAGCAGAATATATAATCTCCATTCTTAAGGCACAGTACAAGAGCTTGTTTTACGTTTATCCTGTATAAATTGATATTGAATATTAGGGGATTAATCCAATATTTGGGAATTTTGATAATAAATTAATTATGCGTCCATTGTTATACAAACTAGCTGGCTTGTTTGACCGAGTGTTTCCGTGTAGAAATTAAGAGGATTACGGTGATTCGAGCAAGGGTTTGAGAAGAGTGAGTTTCTGGTGCTCCAAGATGTTTGTAGTGATTTCAAAAAACACTGGAAAATAATTGGCCTCGATAATTCAGAGCCAATTACAACTTCCAAATTATTGTCACTGATACAGTTTGGTGAGATAATGTCAAGAGGAACTCTCAGCCTCTGACAATGAGAACAGGAAATAACAATGAGTGAGCAAGTGAAGTGGTTGTTCTTTTTATTTATTCAAATTTATTTTGATTGTGTTCTAGATGCCAAATGGATGAATTTTGAAAATGGGTGTAGTTTCCCTTTAAAATAACTGCAATTTGTTTGGTGGTATAATGACTGTAAAGACAGTCTGACAGTGTGTTTCAATATTAGTGAGCCATATAAAAACAAACAAACAAAAATGTCAGGAAGCTTTTAACTCACTATCCTCCAAAGATTGAGATGCCACATCCCAAAATGCTCGGTTCAGTCTGAGGCACAGTAAGCATCGCTATTTTCCCCGTTGGCACCTTACGGCGGCGCTGAAAATACAATAAAGCAAAGCCCCACTAGCTCGCCTGCACGTCTCATACATCTTCAGTCATGCGGAAGGCCGTCCGTCAGTTTTACTGCACATCGGCTTCCTCTCCCCGCAGCATCGATGACTGATGGCCCTAAGTGCAACTAGATAACTACGGCAGGGGATGATAAAAATGTGAAAACACACATCCTAGACAGGAAATTGGCCATTTTGGAGCAATCGACACAGAGGAGCTGAAGTGATGGCACTTCCTGTAATGCTCATCCCCTGAAAAGCGGAGATGTCTGGTTGTCCGCTGGGAGAAGGCTACAGTCAACTGGACATATTACTGAGGTGTGCTAACCTAATAGATCGCAATTATTTATTTATTTTCTCTATGGCTTTTTATTCTATTTTATCTGTCATGGAGTCAAACCTAAGATAAGATGTCATGGAAAAAAGGTTTCAGTCAATACCCTGGTCATCTGCAGCAAAAAGAATCAATTGTTATGAGGTAGAGAAGAGGTGGAGTTAAAGAATGGCCTGGTAAAAGTAGGGCGATGAGGAAAAGTACCTACAGTATGAAAACGGATCGCTGGGTCTTAATGGCGAATGGAATATTGAAAGAGACAGACAGGCGTATGGAATCATTAGGTGACTTAACTGTACTTCAGAGTGTTAAGCTGGGCATACATTGTACAAATTTAGCCCGTTTCTGGCCTGAATTTTGAGCTGCACGACTCATTTTAGAGTTGGACCGAATTTCTGCTTCGTCGGGCGTCGTTTGCTGTGTCTTGTACGGGGGGGGGGGGGGACCGAGGACCGGTTAACTCCTCCTGACCGGCTGTCGGATGAATTTCTGACATGTAAGAAATTTTGGTCGGCCGTCCACAGGATCTCGCAAAGTTGAAGAGAGCCACGAGTCGATTCCCTCAGTGCCTTTTTTCTGCTTTACTTACAGTAATCAGAGCGTAGCCATCAAGATAATAACGTACAATAGATAAAGTAAAACGTAGCTAGCTTACCTCCAATTCTCTCTGCAAAATGGACAAGCTATACTGTCCACGTCTTCCTAGCTACCTGCGCGTCCATATACGCCGGCGGTTCTTTTTTTATGACGTTTCAGCAGACCAAGGCAGCAAGTTTCTGCCTTGTTAACATTGTGACCCGTACAGACCTCTGCTAGCAAACAAACTTTACCTGCCTCGGAGCTTTCAAACAAATCTTTATTGACAACTGTCAACAGCCGATTATCAGACCGTATAGTGTGAGCACATAAATCGTAAGCTTTGGCTTTACATCGCAAACGATCTACTCGTACAGTAGGAGTAGGAGTTACACTCGTACACTGTATGCCTAGCTTTAGTTATCGGAGGTGAGGACGATGATATCTGAATCTGTAAATACCTGTTTTTATACTCAACCTTTTTCTTCTCACCCTTTACCTCTCTCCTTCTATGCACCACTCGTGAAATAGTGAATTGAACTGAATTGAATTGATTGACGATAATGTGACAGCTGCTCTTCCAGGGTTATAAGCACACATAGAGGTCAGCAGTTTAACCTTTCTTATGGAGTGCAATCAAGGAAGTATATATCATCTCTATATCATCTGATGTGAGTAATGGCAATCACGTCAATTGATCTCAGAAAGACTATTCATCAGTGCGCAAATGTGCTTTAATGGATCGTGTCTCCAGCAGATATTTTTATCACTGACATAAACCTCGTTCACATGGTAAATCTCCGCTAGTTAAAGCCAGCCGCCTGTATACAAGTGGGTGTGAAAATCACTTCAGTGCTGATTAATAATTCATCTGTGTGTTGTCAGAAAGTGTTACTGGTCTAATGCTTATCAAATTGCATTACCTCTGAGACCAGAGGATTGCATTGCAGGGGATGATTTTCTTATGGACCAGCCGTAAATGAAATGTTCTGCTCTTGATTAGGCAAAGCAACTTAAAAGGCAAATGGAGGAGGATTTGTGGCACTACAGCAATGACGGAGAAAACAAGTTCATTTATGTCATGTTTAGCACATAATTGAATACATCAAATGAAGGCAAATCAAAGGTGCACTTAAAATGCAGGGTCTCACACTGATGAATTAAAACACTCCCAAAGCTTTTGCCACAACACACATTCAGGACAGTAGTGGAGTACTATGGTAAAATGAACCCAGTGTCCCAGAAATGACATTCATATACAACTAACAGCAAATGTATTTTGTAGGAAACATAATGAGGAAACGTTGTTAATTCATGTATCTGGCAAGTTGCAAAAGTGTTGATGGTGAACATCTCAGTAAAATATTCATTAACAACGGATTTCATTTCCCTACTATTTCCACTCTTGTAATACAATATATGCTGATGGCAACTAAAGCATTATTACACTTTTGAATGGTTATGTTTAGGGACTCAGCCAGGGACAGTAGCCCAGAACAGACAAACCAAACTCTGTTAGCTTTTCCTGCTTGGTTTGAAGTCAATGGCATTATTCATTCCCATCGCTGCCACTCTCTCTCTCTCTCTCTCTTGCTTCACCACTCACTTCCCACGTACAAACACACACTACGCACAGGCTCTGCTCCAGATGGCTCTATACAGGGCCATTTGCGTTTTTGCGTCGGCCACCGTAGCTCTCCAACACGCTTGGCACACAGGAGAGGCTTCAGTTGGTTGCAGTCTCCTCACCTCACCGCTAGATACCGCCAGATCCTACACACTGGACCTCTAATCACTAATTTTCTATTGAAAAAAATATATATTTAATGTTTTAATATTTTTTCAGGGCCCCTTTCAGTCGCAGACCCTGAACCTTACCCAAAGTGCTTGTTTTGTCTAAACCTAACCACACGCAGGATTCAGGTTGCAAACCCTGTTAAATAGTCACAAATTACTGTTTTCAAATAACCCAGCCAGCTGCTTGAGAAGCACATAAAGTCCATCTAGAAGTCCATGTATTCTGAGAGATGCTTTGATTGACATGTACGGTGCCGTGATGTTAATGTAGACTATTGCACTCAGATGAGGTGATCAGATGTTTCTACATTTTAAATGTGACCTCTGTGAGATGTGTTGTTAGGTCTCTGTTGATAACACCCTCAGGCAATAGCATGCAAGATCGTGTCATGTTGTTTTCTCCATACTTTCCTTAAACTGATCTAATTGATGGCTGGTTTTAAAATGTGTCAGACACAGCCTGCTAAACCAGTGTATATCAGCGCACTGAAGTTAGAAATGATGAAACATTTTCCGACTGCACTCAAATAGTGTGCACTGCGTGCTGATCAGCAGGGACGACTCATAATTCGGGTAGTGCGATGATACTCACAGGCAGTAACTGCTGTCCTGCTGATTCCAAAGAGCTGCTGGAGCTGCTTACTGTGCAGACGTCGGGAGGCTGGAGGTGTGAGGTGGGCAACGACTCCCCTTAATCCACATACCCTCACAGCATTCCCTCTTCACTTGATCAGCCACCTGCAAGAACCAAGAAACAGTGGAAACCTTACTCCAAATACATCAGATAGTCAGGCCATTTACTTACTGTGATACTTGTCTTAACATGTATTACTGAGTTTTCATATCTGAATGTGAAACATTTGAGGAAGTATAACAGCATGTAGAGAAACTTTTTTATTCAAACAACAACAAAAGACACATTTTAATCAGGTACCATCATATTGTACAGTATGTACATGTAGTTCCTGTTTCTTCTGTCGATTTAAAATACAGTTTATTTGCTTGAGTAATTTGCTTTTTAATTATGCTCTTTTAATTATGCTCCACAAAGTCAGAAGCAATTTAAAAGAAGACATGTTTCAGTGGGTGTTCATAATGATTGGAAGACACCCCAGGTGAATAGGGTAAAATTAATAATGTAAAATTTGTTAAAACAGATATCACCATGAAACTTCCCCAGTTGATTGCTTACATTAAGACAATTATTTTTTTATTACAGGTTGTCTGAATATATATGTTTAAATGTGTAAATGAGGTATTATATTATTAAATATACACAAGTTTGCATACATTTCCAGAACAGACATCTGAACATTGGATAAAGCCAGGTTCAAAATGTCATTTTGTTGACATATTGGAGTCAAAGGTTTTTTTTGCAGGAGGGAATTTTGGATATGTATCTCCATAAACCAAAAAATACTGTCAACAACTATAAAACAAATCTATTTTCGCCATGTTTTTAGAGAATAAAATGTCAAATAAAACCGGCTATAAATGATTTATGAACAGACCCCTCTGCAAATAAACCTTCAGAATATAGATAGAAATTAAACTAGAACGTTTGGTGTGTGTAAGTACTACTGAAGTGGAGATTTCTGGCTCAAAGTATGAGAAAAAAACTCACTTTGAGAAAATGGCCTTTCAACATATGTACTGTAGAATTCCATACATTTTGCAAGACACTACAGAGGAATAGGGTACAAATATTTAACTAATAGATATCACTATGAAACTTCCATGGTTGATTACTTAAATTAAGACAATTATTTTTTTTGTATTACACAATTTCTGAAATTGGATTATCTGGTCTCCATCAACTCCTGAGGGAAATATGTGGCTCATTCGCTGCTCAGTGCTCCACTATGTTCACCAGTTAGCCGCTAAATGTGTGTCTGCTGTTTGGTGCTGGGCAGCTAGCGTGAAGTGGGTTTAAGAGAGCAAAACATCTGACATTTATTATTATAGATGCGGCTACCATTCGCAATAAGATTATATTCACACGTGCAGCAACTTTGCTACTGAAGACGCAAAAGAGAAAAACAGTGTTTCTGTTTTTGGACTACTTGCTGCCAGTAATAACCACACGCTCCATTTCCCTCTCAGCAGGGAGACGCGATCAGACTTTGGTAATGCCAAAGAGATCTCCAGTGTTCAGATGTTGTGGATGTCACAGTTAAGTTGTTCCTTCATTACAGAAAATAAATGACAAAAGAGCTTTTAGTGAAATTATTAGGCTAATATTCACATTTCACACCAAAACTCAGAAGCAATGACTTTCATAAATTCCTATAATATCATTTCACCAGCGGAGTTGCATTTATCATCAAACAGTGCAAAAGACAACGACCATCAAATGGCTTGGCAAACACTCGATCTTCCATATTTTGATACGTACACATGGAACTGGCTGATGCATTTGAATCAGAAGGGACGGACTTCCCTTTGTTTTCCTGGCTGGGTGAAAGCGAGACCTTGGATCCGAAGCAAAGTGCCGGAGCATCTGTGCTGCTGTAACTTGTCTGCAGAGTTGTTGGCAGTAACAGAGACACCTTGTTCTTCCTCGGCAAGATGTTCTACATCTCATCCGCCTCATTACTGGCAAAACAATTAATTTCAATGCATGGCATTCGGTTCCAGATTATTTACTAGCATCTGTTGTACAGTTTACATGTCACATTATTGGTGACAGAGTTTGGGAGCAGCTGTAAAGATGCGGCTGCAAATTCTGAACTTATACGTTCTCTAAACATTTGGCATTTGTGGCAGGTACCATTTTGAAAATGGGCAGCAGCAGTCATTACTTTATAATTGACTTACTGGATCCCAGTGGCATATTTATATAGTATGAGGCCGTCATGTTTTTAATGTAAGTAATGCATTTAATAATCATTTTACTCAGACTTTCTTGATGATCTACTGTTGGCAAGATTAAAGATGTCATCTGGTCTATAACAAATGGCAATATGGAGTATGAAGTGGTAACCATGCCATAAAAAAACAACCATAAAACTTATGGTAAAGCTATAAAATTGATGAGAAGCATTAACAACAATGGTGTAACTTGCTTTAAGCACCTTGCTAACAATGTGGGGGACGCTATAATAACAAAATAGCTTTTTAGTGTCTTGTTCGGCCAGTTAAAGGTGCAGTTTGTAGGATTTGGCGACATCTAGTGGTGAGGTTGCAGATTGCAACCAACTGAAACTTCTCCGGTGTGCCACGCATGTAGGAGAACCAGGGGGGCAAATGCAAAAATGTGAAAATGCAATAGGCCCTATGTAGAGCCAGTGTTAGTTAGTTGGCTATAGAAACATGGCGGCCGGCTCCGTGAAGAGGACGCGCTCCGTATATAGATATAAACGGCTCAATCTAAGGTAACGGATACACAATTCTTATTCTAAGGTGATTATGCACTTAATAAAACATACTTATTAATATTATATTCCATGTCTGCCAATAGATCCCCCTAAATGCTACACACTGTTCTTTTAATACATCTGGTGCATAAACCAACTGAAGGAACTCTCGGTTGACATTTGCTTGATTTGTGTCAGTTTGCTTTCAAAAAGCAGTGAATAAATGGATAAAAAGACCCACAGCTTCAAAAGAGGTCCTTTGTTATTTATAACCCGTACCCTGGATTTTGTGCAGAAGTGGGCTGAATCAACAACGGCGGACGATTCATGAGGTCAAATCCCGGGGTCAGGGAAAATCAAGTGATATACTGTGTACAGATGATATTTTCTTTCACCCATAATTCACTTTTATAACAAGCCATGTGTGATCTGATGTGAGGTATTGTGTTATTCTCCCTATAGAGTCCTCGCTGCTTTATTTAAGCGTTAATGACATTACTTGCTGAAATCGCAAACATATTATGCTTGG
Organism: Sebastes umbrosus; assembly: GCF_015220745.1. Taxonomy (NCBI): domain Eukaryota; kingdom Metazoa; phylum Chordata; class Actinopteri; order Perciformes; family Sebastidae; genus Sebastes; species Sebastes umbrosus. Next base: position 4,413,627 of record NC_051272.1, read on the forward strand.
CTTCCCTCTGATAATGCACAAGGAGCTGCTTGAGGGAAACCTGGAAGTCAGCTCCCCCATCACAACTGCTGCTGGGTATTTTAAGAGTGAAATAGAGCCCGATAAGGGAATTGGCACATTGTTTCCCCACTTGAAAGCCGTCAGCTTGGGCATGCAAAAATTATTCCTGCCACTCCGTCACATTGACGGGACCTCCGAGAATATCACTCTTGCCACCGCCGCTGCCACCGCCTCGCTACCGTCGCCTCGCTACCGCCACCACGGCATGCAGAGTAGCAAGTTGCTACTACTGTACATGTTACTCTGTAAAGTATAGCTGAGATCCAAAGGCAACAGGGATGCTTTAATGACATATTATGAAGACAGACTTAGAGGGGATAACAGGATTCAGATAATAACCTGAAGACAAGCAACTTCTCCTTAGTATACCTTGGGCGCAGCTAAAAGACAAAAGCATGCACATTTTAGTCTAAAAAGAAATTGAACCCCACATAGAAAACAGGGTACTGGGGGAGCGGGAAGATGCGTCATTAAATGTTAAATGCTGTGCAGATGATATGACGCTGGGGGTCTTGTGTAAAATCCCACCAGTAAGCTCGACAGAAAGGTAATTTCAAAGGTAAGAATATGAAATAATAAATAACATAAATGTATGCATAAGTGAATAACGGATGGTGCCTTTGGGAGCCTTTGAGAAGGAGAAAAAAAAAAAAAAAAGTCTCAGTTTCTGTCATGTGCTAGCATGATTTTACAAATCATCTCCGTAAGCAGAAGTCTTTGCAACTGATAGCTTGGGACTTTCCTTTTTTTCCCCCCTCCGTGTCTGTGACAAGATTAGACTATCTCTCCTTGTGCACATGGATGACTGACTCCTTGGGGCCGGTCGCATCTCTCTTGCACCCCCCCCCCCCGCCCCTCCATCCCAAGGCAGAAAACATTTCTATTTTCAACAGGATTAGCTCTCACCACAAGCCACCTGACAGGCAAAAGCATCGCCCGCATGGCACACGCACCCCAGGCGCCCAGCAGGACATATCATGGCCTCGGTGACTAACAGGGATCCTGGGGAGTTTACCTTACAGTGGCAGGCACACAGTGGGTAGCACAGTCCCAACCTCTGTAATCTTTGAACCGCCCCTGTCTCAAACATTAACCACGCAGGATGTTTGAGACCTATCTTTCAAGCAGTAAATAAGACGAGACACCGTCTCTCAGCAGAGTTAACAAAGAACATATTTGGCAGAACGTTTTTTGGCATCATTGGGAAAAAAATCATAATAACGTTTCAGCATATTGTCATTCAAGTTTCTAAATAATCTAGCCCGTGATGGGAGACTTTGGCCAATCACAGGTCATTTCAGAGAGAGAGTGTTCTTGTTGGCTGTTCATTCAACAGAGGCAGCTGTCAATCACTCACAAACTCCGATCAAACGGTCAAACTAGGCAGCGCTGATGAAGTATGAATTAATATTTGGTTACTGTAATGCCTATTTCTCTCCTGAAATGTTTTCAGAAACATCTTGTAGTGTACTGTTTAGCTGTAAAATGAGAAAGTTTGCTCCGGCTGGCGGGCGGTGTTTGGTATTTCCTCAACTGATCTCAACATGGTTGCCGGCTCACAAACTTTCTCATTTTACAGCTAAACATATTGAGTTTTTTAAATAACTATTTTTAATCATATGCTCCAATTCTACCTACTGCTGCTTTCACTTTAGAGGATGGATTGGTTCAATATCCCATATTATAAAATTGCAGACTCATCCTGAAGCAGAGACATAAATAAATAAACAAACAAATAAAAAGTAGTTAAGATGACAGCGCTTAGTGTGTGCCAAAGTAGTTGGAACATCACTTTGCAAGAAAAACACTGTCCTTGTGTTGTTCATGATTTCAGTAGTAATCCCTGTTCTTGTTCCTCTTATCTTTATTGTGGGATAAACTTTCTGTCAGTGTGTTCTGTAATACTTTTCCCCTAATCTGGCCTATGTAATCCTTAACCAAAAATTCCTCAAACAAGGGATGATACAAAAAAATAAGACTTTTGAGAGACATTTTTATGTTTTTGAAATGTAGCCTGATTAACAAGGCAGAAAGTATCAGATTTTTTTACAAGCACAGATTATCAGTGGCAGTTGGAAAAGTCTGAGACTCACCTCCCCCTCAACAATTAACAGCTTTAACAATAGCTTCGAGGTGCCTCCGAGTGAGACACTTAACCCCAACTGCACTGTGGGGACTGTTCAATGACCTGGAGTAGAAAACTGCCTTTACGCTCGCTAGCTCCGGGGCAGGAAGTGTTGTCGCTGACTGAGTGGGTTGGTGTATTTTGGAGGTAAATGTGTGAATGATAAACCTTCACTTACCCAATTAAGGGAAAACACGAGGAAAATCAGCAGTAGCTGGATAATCTGCTAAACCCTGACTATTATAAATTCTATGTAATAAAAAAGGTACTTTTTCACATTTAGTAATTCTGTTGGGTACACCTATTTCTCTGAATTTTCTACAATTCAAATTCTCTAGAAATAAAATCTGACTTTATTTAGTGAGTACATTTATAATCACTAAGTCATTGCTAGAAATTTGGGTTGAAATTTGCATGAATTAAAGTAAAACAATACAGTGAATTATGATTTTATAATTATTTCTACTTAGATAAACAGTTGGGCATTTTGGAAAATGTGTTTGTTAGCTTTGTTGCTGAGAGTCAGATAAGAAAAGTGATACCATTCTCATAACTGTTGATTAAATGTAAAGCTGGAGCCCGGAGAGATGGCTTAGCTTAGCTTAGCATAAAGACTGGAAACAGCTGAGCTCTGTCCAAAGGTGGAACATTACCACAGCAGCTCCTCCAAAGCTCACCAATTATGTGGTTATGTGCCTGACTATTTCTTGGCCACACAGTGTTGACAAGATTTCCAGTCTTTATGCTAAGCTAAGCTAAATTCCCCCGGCTGTAGCTTCATATTTTACAGACAGATAGCCTATGAGAATTGATCTTCTCATCTTCTTCGATTGTGGTTAGTTATATGCCTGTACTAAACAACACAGCATTAAATATAGCACATTTATGGTCATAGCATCAGAGCAAATGAGAATGACAAATCTTTTTCAGTGTGCTATAAGTTTAAAGCCAACTGCCTTCCCTCTGCTCCACAACAACTAGGAGGAAACAGAGCGTCTCTTAAACCAATGAATATTACATGCTCTGCTTACTTCCTCCTCTTCAAAAAAAAAAAAAAAACATCAAATCCCAAGCAGTCATTGTGTCCTGGAGGTCACGGCAGTGTTCAAATACAAGCAAATAAAGCAAATCCCCACGGCACTTCTCTGAAAGCCGAACACTTCTTCGTTTGACTTTACCCCTATCACATTATTCAAAGAAAGTACCTGCGATTTGATGTGATTAAAGATAATTTCAGTTCCAATTTATGCCATTTTCTTGCCCTTCCTCTGATCTTTTGTTTTTAAAAAGCACAAAAGGAAGGAGAAAAAAGGCTGAAGGCTACAGGGTCATGTGGACCTCCTCTCAGAAAAGTCCAACAGCTCAGATCATTAAAGGAATACCTTCAACCTTGACATTCTGGCCTGTTATTTTCTTCAGCCAACTCTGTCACAGTGCAGTGAAAGTTTGTGTGCCATTATTGTTAACTGAAAATTGCACGTTAGCATTATTACAACAATTTCTGAGCAGCTCTGCACGTTATGATGCACATAACAGTGACGCACTTTAATTTCGCTGCTATCTGATTAACTGTCAAGATGGAAACAAGCGTGATTTCAGACTTGTTAGTGATGACAAATTCTGCAGGAACATATTGTATTGTTGAGCCCTGCTGTTTTCACAGTGCAGTCAAAGTATTAGGACAGCATGAAGTTTATTGTTTTGGCTCTTTACTCCAGTAGTATATCGGATTTGAAATGAAACAATGACTACCAGGCTGACGTCTGGCTTTAAAGGTGTAGGATTCCTATTATACATGATCCTCCACTGCAAGACTGCGAGTGGCTCAGTAACAATGATCCTAAACATTCAGATAAAGCAACCAATATGTTTTTAGATCATTTTCTACAATCTTCTTTTAATGTGGATGTGAACACTCTCAAATGAAACTATACGATAAAGCTGTGAATGTAAAACATATTGCCGCACAAGCTTCAACAACAACAACACACATTAAAAACTATTTGTAACTTTCGCAAACAACATTCACATAGGGAATTAAGGTTAATGCTAAAATGTAGTGTAACAGTAGCACAAGTAGAGAGAGTCATAAAGAGTCATGAAGTCATTGTAGGGACTCAGTTTGCTAACATGAGCAAGCATTAACCACCATAAACTACCGGTCATATCCAGACCAAGTCAGGTTGTTAAAGGCTGTTAACAGTTTTGGTTTAAAGGAACAGTGCGTAACATTTTGGGTGATTTATTAGCAGAAATGGAATATGATATTTATAATTATGTTTTCATTAGTGTATAATCGTTGCGTTTTAATTAACTTAGGAAGCGGGTCCTCTTCACGGAGTCCGCCATGTTTCTACAGTAGCCCAGAACGGACAAACCAAACACTGGCTCTGGAGAGAGCCTTTCCAATTTTGACGTCACCTGAAGGCCACTGTAGTTCTCTGACATGCTTGTGAAACTAACGTGATTCGCAGAGTGCAAAACTGTCTGACTTCCATTGTTCCTAAAGTAGTGTTATTATGGTACGGAACAGCGGTACCACGGTTTTGCACTCTGAGGCTCACATTACCGCAGTCTTGGAGTGAGCGAAGGGGTATTCAATTGGTTGCAATCTGTAACCACATCACTAGATGCCACCAAATCCCACACACTGTCCCTTTAAAGAAAAACTAACAGATATACTAAACTTTATTTAAAAAAAAAAAACGTAATTAATTGAATGACATGATAGTAAATTGTATTTTTTATGAAATATTATAGAGAAGCCTCCAAACAGACTGAGGTAACCAAATGTGTAGGATTTCAACATTTCTACGTCTGCATACTACATAGTTTTAAAACTTGAATAAACGGGAGTCAGCCTTTTCCCAATAAGCTATAAAATCTACATTTCAGGATCCTTCGTTATACAGGAAAACTGTCAGCGTCAAGAACATCATCTCTCGACTAACTATAACACATTGTACAGAACCACAAATGTTCATTTAATTGGTAAATGTGACTTAATATTCATGTTTCTTCCCTTTTAAAAGTGGAGAAAAGTAAGATTCTGTCTGCTTCCCATCTCATCAGCACTACTGTCTAGTTTAGAAAATTCCACCACCTGTGTTATTGAATCTTTTCTTCTCAATTCCCCTCAATTACTAGGCCTTAAATTACTCCTGTTATCTATTTGAAATCCCGTTGCACCCCTTTTAAAAGTGAAAGTACACAATATTAAATCATATCCGGTGTTAAATCATTCCACATGGGCTATTAGACGGCTCTGTTGGAAAGCAGAACACAATTGTAAGAGAGATGAACACCAGGTCTCTTTTGATATTTTTAAAGATCTTTTATTCATTTATCACATTTCTCTCGGCCAGATGGGGACAGAAGTAACTTATTTTAAATTCTAATTGGGGTAAAATAGACTACAATGCATCTGTCTGTCAAAATTTAGAATTAGATTACAACGTTGATCACGTGGCAATGTGTGTTTCTGCAAGCATGATATGAAACATATTCATGAAACATGTTTTTGACCGAGGCCGAGGTCCATATGAGTAATTATTGACAGTTGTGTGTTGTGTACATACGAGGTACAGTTATATCATTTAGCACAGACATGTTTTGTTTTCAAAAGGTCCATGTCAGTAAACTTGAAACTAGTTTTGTTCATGTGTGATATGCAAACAATGTGAACCAGGCACATGATCTATGACAGTAGTTATGTACTTTTAGCACGATTCCAAAAGCTTAAATGCTATTAACTCCACCTGCTGATGGTGAACTGTGAGGGAAGCTATTTTACAAATGATCTGAATATGCAATGTATATATTTATAGTAACCATGGTAACATACATACACAGGAGTGCAGAATTTTTTTCCCGATCAATCAGGAAGTGAAAATTATTTGTTTCTATTTTGAGCTCTTTTTGACACCCAAGAAAATACATTAACACATAATAAAAAGGAGTAAATTGCTTCATGACCTGCTGTCATATAATTTGATTTCCTCACAAGGGTCCATGTAGTACTGATGATGCAGAGTGTTTTCAGTTACTTGAACTGTCCAATCAATAAGTTGCTTATCAGTCCACATGCCTTCATGTTTACAGCTCAAAGCCAGTATGAACAGAAAACTGACTAAAAATGGTAAATTACATGAACTACGAGTATGAAAGAAACAAAAAACACGAGACACCATGTTTATTGGTAGTGTCTGTAAAGGTAATATTTGGTCTTAAAACTGTGACCAGATTTTGCTTTTTATTTTACATCTACACTTTACTACCTTTCCATTCTCCAATTTCTTCTCAGCATAACAACTTGAGGGAATTGGCTATTTATGTAGTAGTCAAGCTTAAAAACACAATCCAAATAACCAGAGTCAACGTCCCATGAGGCAACACAAACCTTTTGACATGCAAAAGTAATCATGTGCTCCCCGAGCCCTTGTTTTCACGGTCCATGACTCCTGCCTCCCCCACCCCCACCCCCTCGCCTCCAAAAGGAATCTGAATTCATTTTAATGACTTCATTTAAAAGTACAACGCAATCAAGGTAATAAGTGGAACCTAGCAAAGTTTGGGTGACTGTCAGGTCTTAAGTCCGTGTCATTAAGGCAAAAGATGCTGCAAAGTGCCGGCCGTCACATTAGTTCCAGCTCTAATTGGAGGGCAGCAGTTTAACTGGGGCAGATGAAAGAGTTGTCCAGGGAGCTCCGCAGGTCCACTTTAATTAACGGATAAGCAATTAATCAATTACTCATTTGTGAGGGGCAATTAACAAAAATTGCATGAATCTGATCTTAATTGTGGTGTTGTTTGCTTTAAATATACACTGTGCCTTTCCAGCTTTTACCCTGCAGCCACTGGTCCAGCGGCGCTTAAATAGATTACCATATGTTTTGGTCATTTCAGTGCACGTTGAGAAATCTGAGCACTGTCATGATTTCCCATTTGCACCGCTCCATCCCAATTTCTAAGCAATCCATCAAATAATTTGCTTCACACAAGCAAATTAATCTTCGATGTATAATTATAATACCATTAAGAGGCTGTGTATCCCTGAAAATGATGCCTAAATGATTTCATGAATCATTCCGTCCAAGGTGTTTAAAAAAAATAATAAAAAAAAATACAGAAACACTGTGTGTCTCGCCAAAGAAAAGTTCAGCTTTGTTAATTCTATCACACAACACATTAGCACACACATTTTTTGGGTCATGAGCCATCATACCAAATTAACTCAACACATTATTTTCCATATGATTTAACAACAAATAAATGCAATCATAGACATAGAAACAATAACTCATAGTAACTCATGCCCCACAGCAATTTATACCCAGTTAGTTTTAATAATGAACAACAAAATCACCTTTTAATTTAACGGGATACTGTCTTATACACGTCATTTTTCAAGAAGTGTGTAAAATGTTAATGGTATGTTTCTCGCATGTTTATTGTAATTGCCACACATAGCTTATTATTATTTTATTCCGCTTTTTATCATATATTCCACTTTATCTTTATTGGGCAGTGAGGAAAAGTGAAATCCTTGACCATTGTTTATAATAAATGTAATTGTAAATTACTGTAATTGTCAAGGCCAATAAAACAGCCAAATGTACCTTGTGTCGTGGTACATAAATGCTTGAGATAGCTGCAATTCAATGAGTCACCCTCACACTAAAAATATATTTTCTTTAATGCATATTGAATGTACAGTAAAATGACTGAATAGTGCAAACAGTCTCATAACTGCAAACTTCAGCCAGACATATCAGTAGAGAAGTCCTGGCAGATGCCACTTTTTTTCTTTTTTAATTTTTAATTTTCCTAATGGGTGTCTGTCTCATAATAAAATATTGCCCTCACTTACTGTAATTGCAGTCTTGGGTGGCCTATGTCTGCAGAGACGCAATTACAATATTAAGAAAAGTTTACCGACGGGCTCAAGTTGCTGAACTTTTTTACCTCCTAAGCATATTTCTAGGGGCATATCATCCTTTCAGTGGCCATAAAGGCACCAGCATCTCTTTGAAGACCAAGTCCTTTTACTACATGAGAGGAGGGAATGAAGTAGCAGAGACCTATTATGACAGTGGCTTAACTTTTAATAAGGTAAACAGTTTATAGACGCAGTGCCGCTTTAGGGTCAAATCAACGACTGAATGATAACACTGGGCAGAGTTTAGTATTCATCTCGCATTTTAGGACAGTACTGACACGGGGTCAGTCTCAGCTGCCACATCAAAATGAATGAGATGAAACAAAAATCAGAGGGTTCTAACATTAAAGGAGACATATCATGAAAAACTTTTTTTCAGTGCTTGTGCACATACATTTGGGTATCTGGTGTCTACCAACCCACAAACTGTGAAATGACAACCCAGTCAGTTTTTTGTGAGCTGTCTAGATCAGAAAACATTTGATTCAACAAGCCATTCAGATTTGGCTTCCCTTCCTATGCCTCATGCAGGCTCATTAGAATATATAAAGGGTCGTGTCTAGAAGGTAACCCAGGAGTCGGGAAACTTTTTTGAGATGGTTGAGTTTAGGTATATTTACCTTTGATTGACTCGAACAGTTAAGGTTATACATTGACCTCGAACAGTTAAGGTTAGGGAAAGGTCGTTGGGCAGCGAGTCTCGTGAGAGTTTTTGGAAGTTTTTGCAGATTTCAGATCAGATTTTGAAAAAAAAAAAAAAAGAAAGACTGGGCTTTTTCCGGAGGGGGTCTTAAAGAGACAGGCGCTAAACCGTAGCGTTTCAGACAGAGGATGAATACAGGTAAATTTAGACAGACATTGTGAGAAAACTAATGTGTTTTTTTAACATTAAAGCATGTAAACATGTTCTAGAAGAAACCAAAATACAAGTATGAACCTGAAAATCATGATCATCAGCATGATATGTCTCCTTTAAAACTCCTCACATGCCCATACAGTATAGGCCACACATTTCTACGTGATTAACTTTGGCAGTTATCCATTAGATCAATCAAGGGGATGCTAAGGAAATGAGCTTAGAAGAAGAGGAATAAAAATACAACTTAGAAGAACATAACTATGCATTTATATGCATGATATATCTACTCATTAATGCATATCCATTAGATGCATACTTATGCCCTGCATGTTTTGGTCGGATGACTGTCTTGACAGGAGAACCACGCACAGTTCATGTTGACCTGTTGGCCTGTAGCTCAGACATGAATATTAATGACAACAACATGAGACGACGACACTCATTATAACGTCGGGCCATTATTGCAGATGCTGGTGGATTTGCAACCTTGGGATCAAATGAATCATCCTCATGATACTGAATTTGGCCACTTTAGATTAAAGGAAGACCAACATACAGCTGCCAAAGTAGGAGTAAGTAGACTTCTAACCTTAATTTGATTTCATGGCGTTAATTTCATGATAACATAGAGCATACATTCTTTCATCTACAGACTGATTCACACATGCAGCATTCAGTTTTCCCAGTTTTTTGTAGAGGCAGAAATGCAATTTAAATTGCAAACAAAACAGCAATCACTATCAGCATATGCACTCCACCATGAGCATGTGTCTTTGCATGTGAGGACTGTTGGATGATTCATTTGCAGTGTCGTAACAGCTACTTCTATCTGCATTACATGCCCTGACTGCAGCAGAAAAGTCTCACCATGAATGATGCTGCACTGTATCTGATGGCCAGATGTTGCTGTGGCGTTACACAGCCTCAGAATACACACAGGTCCTTCCTCACCTTGAACCATCCTCATTAAAAAGGTCAGCAACATACATTGCCTTGTGCTGACTCAGTATCACAACGGCTATCACTCTATCACCAATGCCATTGGTGTCTTGGCTTCCATCCCCCCTCTCATCCAGACTGATTACCAGTCCATTATGTTGAAAAAGAAATGAACATCCGGCTCTTCCTCTTCTGTGTAAACAATCACTAATAATGCAGTGGCACATTAAGCCCTCCCTTCCCCTTTTAATAATGATTTTATTGTGACACCAAGTCCCGAGACACTTGCTGTTGGTATTCCCTCACTGATGCTTAGGAAATGATTTATATTAGCGCTGCAACCTCATACCATATTCACCACATGACACTAAAGGCAAAATAGTCAAATTAATACCCGGAGAGACTTAATTCACAAATGGATTGAGGAGTGGTCCAAGGAAAAGAAAGGAAAAAAAAAGAGGCAAATTCTAGAGCAGCAGATGGTGCGAAATGACTTGAGATTTTGGTGTGAAACAACTTGAGATTTAGTGCATGACAAACAAAACAATGCTGCCAAAAGCACTTGAGCTGATTTCATAAGCACAAATGAGATTAAGTGCAATGGAGTTGCATTTTTAGGGGTCTTGAGATTGATGGCGAATGTTAATCTGTGACTGTAAGACGTCCGAACGCCTGACAGGCTCGGGCTCAGAAGTACAAACAGTCTGAATAAGTAAGATAATAAGTTGCTGACACAAAAAGTTAGCCTCTCACAGTGGTTGAGATCTTGATTACGGATTTTAGTTTTGTGTTTTCAGTTTGAGATGAGTGAGAGAAACCTTGTGTTTGGCCAAATATAATGGCATTTTCCAGGGTTAAATGCCATAGAATGTAAAGACAGCATTTAAGTCATGAGTGTGCAGTTCTTACTGTATATCTCAAAAAGCATAGCTGTTATACCGTGCATCAATATATTAATAATACAATTACTAAACATTATTTATCATCATTTTGTTGTTTGTAAACAGTAAAATAACAATTAATGTAGTTTAATTAACTATCAATTTACCATTTATAAATGATGGTTATTATAAAGTGTTAAAGTTTTGTCTAATCTTTGCTTTTTTTTGTTAAATTTTTTATAATCTCTCCTGTTTGAACCACAAAGAGGAATGCAAATGAAACCATCTGAGAAGTTCTTTCAAGTTTGATAGAACTGCTACAGTAAAAACTCAGGAGTCCCAACTATTCACTGCTTTTTTTCTTAAAGTGTTACAATTCAAAAAGGTTGTGAACCCCCGTTTTATTCTTTAACAATGCATTGCATTTTAGCATTGAAGATACAAGCATATCATTGCATGTTTTTTTATGTTAATACTTAATTTGAAAACTTTTAGCTATCAAATAAATATGGTGGAGTAAAAAGGAAGATATTTCCCTCTGAAATTTAGTGGAGTAGAAGTATAAAATGGAAATACTCATAAAATACAAGTACTTCGTTAGATGTACTTAGTTAGTTTACATGACTGCTATTGACTGTCTCCAGATGCTTGTGAACTGTGAATTTAATTAGTTATTTTTAATATTTTGTGCTCACAATGCAAATCAACATCCCCTTGGGAATAATAAAGTTTGTCAATTAAAGCTGAAGTAGGCGAGATTGGAGCAAATATGATTAAAAAAAGTTATTTTTATAAAACGGTCGCTATGTCGTCACAGTAGTAAGTGAAACAGGTAACCTGAAAAAAAATCATGTTCCTCTGTGTCCTCCAGTGCTCCTAACGGCATCTGCAAGATTTCACAGACCGGAGGAAAACAAGCAGTCAGAGCTGATCTGAGGTCTGCTGTCCAGCTGCCGTCTATGAGAGCCGGCTGTCAATCACTCGCGAACTCCGACCAAACGGTCAAACTAGGCAGAGAGGATCAAATATGAATCAATATTATGTTATGTTAATGCCTATTTCAAATGTTTTCAGAATCATCTTGTAGTGTACTGTTTAGCTGTAAAATGAGAACGTTTGTGACGCAGCTGCCATTGGGAAATCCCTTGAAGGAATGCCAAGTCTCCCGTCACGGGTTAGATTTTTTAAAGCCTTCTAACAGAGCCATGATGAGGTGTAGAAGTCTAGTTATCTCTCAGAACACTTGAATTGCAATATGCTGAAAGGTTATTATGGCAGTTTTGCCCAATGATGCCAAAACTATACTGCCTTCTGCCACTTTAATCACAGTCTCAAAAGCTCCATCCATCCATCCTATAGAGTAGTTAAACAATATCACAGATTGCATTTCGATATCGGAAATCAATAACAAATAAATCTCGGTCACAGCTCAGACGAGGTGCACACAGGGGTCCTAAATTCCGAGCGCTGTGGGCTGCCCTGAGATTTCTCCCCTCCCTTCTCAATAGCCTTATCTGTGATGTGCAACTGATGAACTCCTGAAAGACTGTCCTGGCTTCGCCCGTATGGATCAACTGACAGAGGGACGGGGGGGCTTGGTCCATTTCTCTCTCGCTGGGAGATAAGCGCCGTCCGTCAGCTTGATTGACGTATCAAAGAAGGGCAGCCTCTGCCATTGTGGGGGGACTTGACTTCCAGATATAGCTTTCTCAGCCATCCGCAGGGCTAGTTTCTCATACAAACAAGCTAGCCAGACAGACATGGCTGCTTTGTTTGCAGCCATAAAGAGGTATTATGATGCGGCTGGATTTTTAGCACAATAAGACCTGAGAATTGAATAGCAGACTTCAGCAAAAGCAGAAGGGGACGGTACGGCTTGAGAACGGACTACAACGGTGAATTCAGGATCCAGGATACATGTCTGGATTTACAGATTGGAGTGCAGTGTGACTTCTCAGGAGAAAACATGATTCAAGTTTGAATCAAAAATTTCGGTAATCTTTGACAGGCCTTTTTATGCTAAAACCCACTGGCGTCATTTGTTTTGTTTTGCGCTCAAAGTGGCATTGAGAGATACAGCAGTATACTGACTGCTGCTTAACCATCTGAACAAATAATATAAAGCTTTGAGTAGCTCTCGACTTATCAATCTTAGGCATCATTTGGGAGAAATATTTTCTGCAGAGGCTTGTTGACTTCAAAGTAAATAAAAGACTGTAAACACTGACCGAGAGGCCAACTGTCACACAGCGAGGCAGAGCGAGAGAGTTTCACAGTGAAAGACCAAGAGAAGCCTTCTCCTTTGATACAGGAGCAGGCAGTTTGCCAAAACACCCTTATCCCCAATTCACCACTGCTCAAATGAGGCTTCAATTATTTAGCTAGAGACCGGCGAGGAATCATAAGAAGACCTTGTGCACATTTTAGTGCTAACAGGGCTCTCTGATGCAGTTTTCCAAGGACTTCTAAACACCTGACGGTTTTCCAAAAAACTGAGTAGTGAATACTGCAGCAGGTATTCGCATTTAGCACATACGCACACAACACCGCTGCCAAGGAGGTTCGCCTGACTGAAGTTGACAACAAGTGTTTCAAACCTGCATTGACTTCCTGGTCTGTTCTTGTTTGACAATACATAGCATTACAACAAGCACAACAACAAAAAGGTGCAAGGGGAAACAACCCATACATATTTTAGCCGTGGGCTCACACGGGGGCTTCATACATCAAAAGGCTGGAGGGAGCCGGCTGCCGAAAATCACAGAGGCTGTTTAGCATTCACCTCTCCGTCCTTCAAAAGCGGTTCGGCTACCGGCCCGACTGGAGAAGCCACAGAAAAAGTAATTGGAAATTCAGCCCCACACAAGGAGCCACCATTCATCAGACAGTGATGGGTACAGTAGCATTTTTACCCAACTGCTTTTTTTTTTCTCCCCAAGTGGTTTGTTACAGATGAGTCTTGTGATGTAGCCGGGCAAGCAAAGTGTTTTCATGTTTGGCCAGTCGTTGCTTTTATGCAGCAGATGGCTACAGCTAGTATGATCTGATCAGGCTGTTGTCAGACATCGTTCGTAGATATACCTATTCCGTTTTAGGATTAATAGAACTGTGTGAAATGGTACGGAAGATATACTGTAAATCTACAGAATTTTCTATTTTAGGATTAACAGAAGTGTCTGTGAATGGTAGAGAGGACATCCTGTGAATCAGACAGAAACAGAAATTTCCGTTTTAGGGTTGAAGGAAATGTCACTTAAAACACTTAACGGAATATGTACTGGTCATTTCTGTTTTTCTACGGATTTTTGCATACAAAAAGTAATGCACGTACCCCGTGTGACATCATAGTCAACATTGACTTATTTGTCACATAACTTCTCTACTTAAGTTACGCCACTTCTGGAGTTATTTTGACCCAAACCATGATCTTTTCCTAAACCTAACTAAGTACTTTTGCTGCCTAAACCCATAGACTGTATATAAGAAGTGGACATAGTCACCGTGACGTCACCCATTGGTTTGTGGACTGCCGTTTTGAAACCTCGAGTTCGTTATTTTGACCGTCACCATCTTGGTTTTTGGTCCTTGCCATATTGTTTTTTGTAATCAGAAGTGACTTAGTACTTAGTGATGAAGCTAAGTACAACGAATGCTGAATAAGACATTTGTATGCGACCAAAAAGGTTAGAATTAACTTTCATGTACTGAAAACACACTATGAAAGGGTTCAAGCTGTAAAAATGAAACGTGGATAACTCCCAGACCGGACAACACCGTAGTAGCAACCTGTCAATCACAAGGCAGCCACGCCCTAAAGCATCCCCTGCTTTATGGTCTATTTGACTCTAAATGGGACCATAATTTACTAAATGAACATCATGCTGTACTGAAGAAGACTTAAAACTAGCGATTGAGACCATAAACTCATGTTTACAATGTTTACTGAGGTAATTAATTAAGTGAGTAGTAGGCTCATTTCTCATAGACTTCTATACAATCAGACTTCTTTGTGCAACCAGAGGAGTCGCCCCCTGCTGGCTAATAGAGAGAATGTAAGTTTAAGGCATTTCAGCATTGGCTACACTTCTCAGACCCAAACGTAGCCCACTGCCTAAGACTAACTAAGTAGTTTAGTTGCCTAAACCTACAGAGGTTTATTTTGAAAAGACTAGGGCGGTTACTAACATAATATGCATCACGTTTTTGAAATTTGTAGGAAAGCACATGAAAATGAGGAATAACTTTCCGTAAGATATCATATAGAACCGTTGTATGAGGGTGCATTGATCTGATCGCTTGAAGCAAAATAAAAACAAATAAAAGCAAAAGCACTGCATTTCTCACATATGCATTACCATATTACATTTATATATTTAGTCAATGTATTTACATATATATAATTGAGTCATTACCTTCCATGAATAAACTGAAACTCACCAAATAGAAATTAATAAAAACAGAAATTAGTTAGAACTGTCGCTGCAAAGCAAGGATGTTTTAATCAAAGCCACTCAGCTCTTTCTGTGTACACATCCTCACTCTCTTCATCCACATCAGAGTTTGCCACCAGACAGGCAGCTCAGGCAGTTTGGAGACTTCAAATTGCCTAAAGTATGGATGTGAGTGCCTGTAGAGTTGTATAACACCAGTGATGGAGTGACAACCTGCCCGAGGTTTCACCCTGCTTTCCTCCCAACTCAGTGCCCTTCTAGACAGTTTATGACTGTTCGGACAATTTCTGGGCCCCAGAAATGTTGTTCATCTTTTGTTTGCTTTTGACACTTGTTGAAGTTGCCCCTCTCCCTCTAATTAATTCAGATGTTGCACACAGGCAGTGTAGCTGGAGATATCAGGGCTAATTGGCTGATGGATTAATTGACTAATTGTTCCAGCTCTAATTACAGTACAGTACAAAAAAAAAATCATGAAAGGAAACATGGAACCCTAATTTGTTTTTGTTAGGTTTTTTTCCACTCTCCTGACCTTTTTATCGGTGCATGTGTTATGTTACCCTTTGCTTCCTGTCCATAAATAGTACTGTTTCTCACCTCTCAAGCTTCATTGTTAGATCCATGTCTTATTATTTGTTGAATCTTTGTTATCTGGAGCAGCAACTTAATAGTTTAGTATTTTTTTTTTCCTGACATTATGTATAAAGATCTAATTACTTATGATCTGCACTGCAATAATTGCTTGCTAAATTAATAGCTACACCGTTGATCTAATTTACACCATGGTTACCATTTAAATGTTGCCTAATGCCTGTCATTAATGTAATCAAAACGTTGTATTTTATTTGACTGTAAAGTAGCATCTAGGTCTCGGTAAATGTGAACAGCTCTCAAAAATGTGCATGCGCCTCTAAGCCTAATTAGTTTAGTTTTAAGTATTTTGCTGAATCGAGTTATTTGAGCTCACCTCGACAAACGTTAAAGCAAGTCTGTTTTGCGAGACCTGAAACAGAAAACTGTTTTTTAATTATTTTTTGCTGGTTTGTTTACCAATTAGAAGCGCTGACCTAAATTTACTTCCTGTCTAAAGTCTACCCTATTTCCTGTTTACTGATACAGCATACGCCATCTGTTTGCCATAACCATTAAAATCCAATGACTGACACCCCGCTGGCAGGCAGGGAGCGACGTGATTGAGTGAAAAGGAGCAGACACTTTTTTTATTGTCGAGACAGATTTCAAGGTGACAGCAGAGGTGTCGGAAATTTGATTGATCGCGCTCAAATCCAATAGAGTCCAATAACACACACAGCTGAGTCAAACCACCTGGATCAATACAGTTCCAAGTGACTGAGATGGATATGTATTTGTCTCTTCTGTGAGAGCATTATGTCATAAATCAAGTGCAGTTGGTAATTACCTCATATGCTAACTGCCTGACATTATGATTAGCTTGGGAGTCATGCTTATTGCTTGTTATTGCCAAAGTAACTGAACATAAACAAGGGGCTAGTTTCACATGATGTGCAACTTGTGAACACTCAACACGCAGGCTTGGTAGCGGGACAGATGGGAAGCAGAAACACTTAAAATCCCAAACAGTACCACACTGCAGTCATCTAGTATTTTAGTATGACGTACGTACCTATATTTTGACATTGTGTACAGTATTTTCTGATTACTGACTATAGCGCTCCACATATAAACTGTGATATTTCAAGATATCATATCTATAATGGCGCCACATTGAAAGGTCACTTCACCCAAGAACCATTGAGACCTATTTTCTACCAAAGTACAACCACCATTTTTCTCAATGAAACCGTAGACAGCAAGGTCTATGGACTATTCCCATTGACATAGTGATATTGTGTCTTGAAAGGTGTTTTTTTGCAGATTTTTCGAAATGCTCAAACAACAAATGTCCTGCCTCTCCATTGGTAGGGTGGTGGCAGATGTCTAAAATGTACAATTATATGGATGACTTAACAATTGAGCAAGAACATTCTTCTTTGTTTTCCCTGCAATATGGGGGAAAACACAGGAACAATAATTGAAAATGCATGGTCATTGCGTTTTTATTAAGAATGTACCAATCCAATAAGACAGATCAGCACTGATATTGACCCTTTTAAGCTGATCAGATGTTGGCCATGACATAACCAATCTACATTATATTCATTTTTCTCAGTGTCATAAAATGCAGTTTGAGTTTCCTCTATTAGTTATATTCATTCAATCACGGTCAACCACAGCCATCCCTGATCCCATGTTAGCTCACAAAAATGACTCCAATTGTTTCCATGCAGTTAAGCATGTATGTTTAAATTTTGGAAATAACTGGTGTTGGATCGTCACTCAGTATCCACTTTGAGTTTTTTCTGGTATTTTTTTAAACCCAAAAACTTCAAATACATTTAAAACACAGTAAATACAAGTTCAAATAAACATATCCATGTGATTGCCTCCAAATTGTATGATATTCTCTGCTGCTACAGTATGATGCTATAACTAAGCTTACATGCACACTAATATTCCACTATTATTCCGAACATGAAAATAGTCCAAATGTGATACAGGTCATGTAAACAACATGTTCAGTTTGGATATTCTGAATTAGGCCTTATTCAGGAGGAGTATTTAACCATTAAGACATGTGGGATATGCCGATATTATTCAGGTTTAAGGAGCATTCTTTGGATATGCGTTTTTTTTTACGGCAGTTTGCGACACACGGCCTCTTGCCTGTTTACATCCAGCTCTGTGCGTTGTTTACAAACCACCTAGTTGACAGTTTGCAGAGATGCATGCCCAAAAGAAAAAGCCCACATTTCTGGTCAGAAGGAGAAACGCACGTACTTTTAAACAATATGAAAGACTTGGATATCAACAGGTTTTTGGACAGCAACCTTTTCAAGAAGGTGGTTGAAGGAATGAAAGAGGGATGGTGTTTTCACACGGTTGAACAATCCGCCTCTGATCACTTTAATCGGAGCATGCACAGCTGCATGTAAATGGGAATATTAGTGGCATATAAATTTGATTAGCCAGGTAAACAGCTTAGAAGGAATATTGTCTTTTTTCAGATTAAGGGCAAATAAATGAATATCTTGTGCATGTAAACAGGCTTTGCTAGTATAATATATGGAATGTGTAGATGATTTTTAACTTTTAACAACACATGTACATTTTATGTAATGTGCTATAAAGGTGGTAGTATAATTGCAAAGCCTAGTAGAGTAATTTAACTGTAATCACATAACAGATGAAGGCATCAACTATGAAGCTGAATAAATGAAATCCTTGATGAATTGGTAATTATAATATGTCGCTTAGTCGTCATTACAGTATATTTTAGAAACATGTTAAAGCAAAATGTGAATTCAACAGGCCCTAAAGCTGAGTGTATGGGCCCAAACTAAATCAAGTGCATAGACTGCTCAACATTTTAGAAAATACCTAATTATCTCACTCTCTTCCTAAATGCAAACCCTTCTCAATCAACCTAATCTTCACTTTACATTCAGCTCCACTTTCAAGAACATAAACACAGTTGTGCAACAGAACAGAATCTCTCACTCAACTTCAGCCAAAAGACTGCACCAGATGCTTATGTGAGATTATCATGCATACTAATAGCAGCAGACTTTTCACAGCACTGCATCAAAATGTTAATTTTTCCCCAAGATGAAATAATCTAACATTCCGCAGTTTTAATTAGCAGTTAGTTCTCCACAATTTTGAAAAGATGTTATATCTGTAAAAGCTATTATTGGGGGCCTGTCAGAAGGGAGTCGCACTAGTCAAAACCTGAATTTGCGAAGAACAGATATCATTTTTCTAACGTCTTTGTGGACACTATATAGCTCATGGGTCACTAGTTTTTGAGGCCACACCAGCAACATAAAAGGAAGCCGGTATAAGTGGCAAGGAAGATATAAGATCATTTATTTCCCCAATCCCTTCAGTCAAGATGATTCTGGATTATTTAAATCTGCAGAGTGTAAAAAGACTAAATGGAAGGAGTTGTGCAAAATCAGGATGTGCCTAAAATAAATGAATGTAATAGAGTCAAGGGCCACTTCATTTATTAAAATGTTGTGAGTAATCTCCTATCTTAGTAAATGTATGAGACCCATAGTTTAGATGTCATATCTGTTTATATTTTATGAACTGAATGATGATGAATAACAGATGTGACAACAACAAGTCTTTGCGTACCTCAACAAGTTGCAGGGAAAACAAGATGTCTACTAGACATCAACCAAAATAGCAGTTAGATGAACCTGTACACATAAATGTTCAGACTATAAACCAGACAGTGCAAGTAGAGTTCAAGTACGTCCCCAGTTCTTCACTCTGTTCTGAATAGTCTTCTGCCGCTAACATTTTAATTTAATGCTCCTGAAACGCACCTATAACACCAAGAGTCTCCTGTTTTATGAAGGTTATGACAGTACACTCATCAACCTCTTCACACTGTGCCATTTGACATCCAAAGTAATGAGTATGAGGGCTAAAACTCAAACTCAGTATGGCAAATAATGGTGTTTTATTGGAGTACAGGAAGCAGGTTATGATAGCCATACACTATGTAAGCATTTATCTGCAGGATTATCATTTTAAAAAGCAGAAAGACACGACAAGTGTAGATTCTTCTCAGTTATCCAGGTAGTTGAATGTCTGGAGTACATCACAGTACATTAATAGAGTTTCATATCCATCCAAGCCTGTCACAATATATTACCTAGGGAGAAAATGAATGGGACTTTAAAGGTCCCAAATTGTAAAAAGTGACATTTTCATGGCGTTTATATTATAAAGCAGGTTTAAGTTCTATATAAATATTGTGAAAGTATAGAAACGCTTAATCAACAGGGAAATATAGACAGTCCGTATTCAGAAACTGAGCTTTTGAAACAAGCCGTCAGGATTTCTGTCCATTTGTGATGTCACAAATCTATAATATTTAGACCATTTCAAAGTTTTAAATGTAAACATTCTAAATGGATCCCAGTTTATTTCCTGTTGCAGTGTATGTGAATGACATCAGATGACAGGACGTAAACATGGACCCAAGCTGTTGCCTAGCAACGCAATTCTGTTGCAATTCCATTGATATGTACTAAAGTGGAGTGTTTCAGACAGAGGGTAAATACAGGTATTTTCAAGCAGACAGCATGAGGAAAATAAAGTTTTTTTTTTAAACATTAAAGTATGTAAACATGTTCTAGTAGAAACCCAGTATACAAGTAAGAACCTGAAAATGAGCATGATATGGGACCTTTAAGTTCTGAAACCAAGATTGCCCAAAACAACTCCACCCACTTTGCAACTTTATCAGACCGTATGGCAGCAGAGTGGCCTTGTGAATAGGAGACCAGCCTTCAATGTGAGGAAAAGCGTTTCTGTAGATATATAAACCTCGCTCAATTGTCTTTACAGGTGCAGTGTGTATAGGATCTGGTGGTATCCAGCATATTTAAACATGCAATTTAAGAAAACTTGTAATGTCTTAATGTAAGTCATCTACTGGGGAAGATTCATGGTGATATGACCATATGCAGCTGTAGTGTCTTGCAAAATAAATGAAATTTTACAATCCATATCTTTATCTCAAAATGAGGTTTTCTCAGACTCTGAGCCAGGACTCTCCACTTCAGTAGCACTTACATACATCAAACTCCTCAGGGTCATTCCTATCTATACTCTGGAGGTTTTTAGAGAGGGGTTTGTTCATCATTCATAGCCTAGTTTATAGAACATTTACTGTATTCCCAAAATCGTGGCGAAAATGGATTTTTTTATGGCTGTTGACAGTATTTTCTGATTTATGGTGTGATAAAAAGAGATTTCCCAAATCCCCTCTGTAAAAACATTCGACTCTAACATGTCAACAAAATAAAACAAGAATGTTTGAACTTAGCTTTATCCAATATTCAGATTTCTGTTCTGAAAATGTACAAATTAGCACAATTGTGATAAGATAATACCTAATTTGCATATTTAATCATACAATTTCAGAAAACTTGTAATAAAAAAAAACTGTCTTTATGAAAGTAATCAACTTGTGCAGTTTCATGGTGATATCTATTAGTTGTTGTTGTTTTTTTTACCCCTTTCACCTGTAGCGTCTCCCCTTAAACAAAGCACCGAGTCGGTATCAGCAGCAGGATGCTGTTGTAGCCGCTGACTTGATGCTCTGACCTTCCTGTGAGGGAGGGCAAACAAAGAGAAAGCTTATCTCCGATGAGCAAGACAGTAGCTTCTTTTAAATAATGCAGCTTAGCTATCGTTTAAGAATTCCAGTTGATAAGCATTATCTTGTTTCTGAATAGCCCTTACAAATTTTAACACAGCCTCATGTCGGTTAATCTTTGTTAATTCTGGACGTCAAAAGGAGAAGAACGGGATGTGAAAGAATTGAATGAGTTAAACCTCTTCACAGCCGTACTTCCCTACTCTTTCCTCCTGTCTTGTTCTCAAAGCTCGAGGGAGCTCTTGTAGGGAGCGAAAAGGGATATTTTTAGCGGGATCCACAATCCCTCCTGTAAATAATTACCCTCGTTGCTGTTGAAGCTGCCAGCTCATCGGATTGGATGAGTGCACAGCGTCAAACGTCAAAATAAAGCAAACGGGGATAGGGACATCACATCTACGCAGGCCTCTTGGTGATGAGAGACCAAGGATACTCGCCCTCAACACAGTGTAATGGGAACACTGGAGGGATGGAATGGGGGGGGGGGGGGGGGGGGGAATGTGAGCCAGCATATTTTAAATACACTAGGTGAGAAAAAAACAGGGTTTGAAATATGGGAATGGGGAGCGCAAATCTGCTTAGGGAGCTGTTGACGAGAGGTAAATGTGTAAAAATGAACATAAAGAGCAAGATAACCCATTGCTTTAAATGAACATTTTAACACCCCCGACTGCTGTAATGGAACTGCTCAGTGGCCAACAGCAGGCTGCAGTAGTAACGGGCAGTTCCCAAATGTGAGTGTTTATCTGTGTAGCCCTCCCTATTCTTGCAACTACTCCCATAGGCCATTGCTGTAAACAAGAATATGCTCTTAGCCAAGTTTGCCTGGTTAAATAAGGATGAAAGAGAAGAAACTCCAACAAGAAGGTCAACTAAAGTTTGCTGTTCCCCCGTCTTGTCTACTGCACTGGGACGCTTATACGATGCTGCACATTAATAATGATAACGCTGGACTCGATTCAAGTAGGGACAGTGGTGTCCCTTTGTGTTTGTATGTTTTGCTGTGAAGCTACTGAATGGATGGTATCCTCAGAGTGGCAGGTTCATACACAGCCGCTATGCAAGCTGCTCAACTTTTTTATAAATTTAAGGGATGGTTTTACTTGCACAGCTGCTGGATTCTCACGATATCATGAGGTCACACGGAAATCCATCATAACAGTCTTTAAATAATGTGTTTGTATCCGAACCACAGTAGTTAGGACCAATCAGTGTCTTGTGAGGTGCTACTGACAGCTACACGCATGGTTTAGGTGTCTGTTACGAGACAAGGAGAAACAACAATGGCGGCTCCTGAAGATGTTAGTGTAAATGCTGCAATAGCATCAGTTATATCAGAACTGGAGAGTATTTCTGCAAAGAACGGCACTGAAAGCTTTTCACGATGGAAAAAAATGTTTTTGCTCTTCTCCTGACTGGCTTCAGCAAGAGTTTGATTGACAGATAGTTCATCCAATCGCCTGCCAAGTATTTTTTGAAAGTGCATGGCTGCCCTTTTCCAAGCAGTTTCCAATGACAGCTTCTCAGATGGTTCTGTGTATCAAAGCATCTGGCACGTCAGGTTAGGACATGGTTCAACCTTTTGGGAAATACACTTATTCGCGTTCTGGTGGACAAGTTCGACATAGATCAATACCACTCTCATATCTGTCCGTTAAATATAATGCTACAGGCAGCAGCAGGTTGGCTTAGCTTAGCAAAAAGACTGGAAACATCGGAGAAACAGCTACCATGACTCTGTCCAAATGCTGGGACCAGAATCCAGGAAGTTACTGCGTCCGGCCAAAAATTTGTCTGGCACATAACCCCCCTGAATTGGCGGACTGTTGTTTTTACATTTCAGCTTTTTGTACAAATTAAACCAACATATCACCAAGATGTGATATGTTAATTACTGATCTGAAGCATATAGGCGCAGTTTGAACTTAAAGGTTTGGGGTTCACAAAAAAAAAATATCTAAAGGGATTGGCTGATTGGTGAAGTTAAAATGAAGAGTTTTCTGTATGATACCTCCTCTTTTAACTATAAAAACCTAAATGATGGCTATATTTTATGTAATTTCCAGTAAATATCACAATATTGAACGTGTGTTCTCTGTTTAAAAAGTACAAACATTGGAAGATAGCAAGTACTACTCATTCATCTTCTAATTGGTTACGTCCCCAGTCTGATCTCAACCACACGGCTGATATGTAGGCTACGTGGTTTGTTTGCATGACCTGAAAGTGCATATTTAACGGTGGGTGGACAGAGGGCGTTTGATATTATTTACCTATAAGTAAATAAAAAGACCACAAATCTATCTTCTTATTGTGTTGGTTGGTTCTGTCAATAAGAAGACATAATAAGGACGATATTATTCCTCATTACAATAAATTATCAGTTCTGTGTTATTATAAAAAAATGTAGATTTATTTCTAAGGGGTTCAGTGAACGCAAACTGCACATGTGAGCTTAAGAGGTAGGCAGATGTTGTTACCTACTAACAGAAACAGGGTAGCTGTTTCCCACTGTTTGCAGTCTTTGTTCTAAATGAAGTTAAGCTAACCGAAGCAAGGCTGCTGGCTGTAGCTTTATATTTAATGGACAGACGTGAAAAGAGTAACAAATTACTTATCTAATTGTCTCATGTATTTATCTATTGACCCACATCAAATACAAATTGTGGTCAAATGTGATTAATGGTAAAGTTTCTGATTCTGAATCTGAAAAACAGCTTCTTTGAGAAAGCATTGCATCTCTTTGATGAGCTTTATAGTTGCTCAGATTGAACTAAGAGGCTTCTCGGGGCCAAAAAGCGGAGGACTGTGATTACAAACGCACTGTCATCAGATTCTCAGGGGCCCACTCTTTTCTGAGGAGAATAGGCAGTCAGCCCTCCTTTTTGTGAATTTATTAGGACTGTTTGAAGATGCTGACGCAATTCCCCCTCTGCTGTGATGTCACTGATGTTAACTATCTGGCTTTCATCTTTTTTCAGCTTTACTGCCTTAGCAGCATGCTGCGTAACTGCCTAATTTTTCTTTCTATCTAAAGCCTGCCTTATTTCTTTTGTGTGTGAGGCAGTGCGTTGATTTTTACATATCCTCTGGGCCTGCATAAAAGAAACCTAATTTGGCCAAACAATGTCAAATCCTCCGTGACATGTACCAACCGTGAACCTGCTAGATCAGATCAATTATCATCAACGTCATTGACTTTCAATAGCCGCTGCCAAATACATGTCCAAGAGAATTTTCTCAGCTGTCCGTCTCAACCTCCCGAAATCAAAGCCTTACTCTATAAGCTTTGACACACACCATCTTTGCTGCGCACAAAGACACATTCATGTGGTATTACTGTGAGGTAACTGCAACACATTCCTCGGAGGCAATGTTTGTATAGTACATCTATAAGTTATCCATGACATAGCAAAAACCTGAACCAATTTTTTTTTTTAGAGTAAATCACCAAGATTTATGCTAAAATTATTAATATTAAACATACAGTGTGGAATCAATGCAAGGTTTGACTAAAATTTACCCATCAAACAAAACATCGAAATGCATACTGTATATCATATCTTCAAAATGGGGCAAGGGAGTAAGCTTTTTTGCTTCGGTCACTTAAAGCAGCAGTGGGTAGAATTGGAGCAAGTATAATTAAAAACTGATATTTTTTTCATAAAACGGTCACTATATCCTGACAGTAGTGCGTGAAACAGGTAATCTGAAAAAAATCATGTTCCTCTGTGTCCTCTGATGTCCTCTGGTGCTCCTAACGGCATCTGCAAGATTTCACAGATCAGAGGAAAACAACCAATCAGAGCCGAGCTGGAGCCTGCCGTCTCTGAGCCGGCTGTCAATCACTCGCAAACTACGATCAAACAGTCAAACTAGGCATCGCTGATCAAATTTGAATCATTATTCTGTTTCTGTAATGTCTATCCTCAAATGTTTGTAGTGTACTGTTTAGCTGTAAAATGAGAATGCTCATGACCCGGCAGCCATGTTGAGATCAGTTGAGGAAATACCAAGCACCGCCCACCTGTCAGAGCACAGCCAATAGGAACACTCTCTCTGAAATGACCTGTGATTTGTCAAAGTCTTCTGTCACGGGCTAGATTTTTTAAAGACATGATGAGGTGCAGAAGTCTAGTTTTCTCTCAGAACACTTGAATTACAATATGCTGAAATATTATTATGGACTCTTTGCCCAATGATGCCAAAAACATTTTGCCTACTGAAGCTTTAATGTCCATTAGTTCTGCAGTGCAGATGTTTAGTTTACAGACAAGATGGAAATCATGAAACAAAAAGTTATGATGTCTATAAATAACATATCCACACTTGTATGAATACATTATTTATGGATAGGCTTGGGTCATACAGTATGTCTGGGGTGAGGCTGTACTGTAGTTCGTTGGATTTTAAACTAGATGGGAAACTATAGGTGGGGTTAGTTCACTTCACACCTTCCAAATGCATCTAAAAAGGGGTGATGGAGGAATAAACTCAATATGTATATTAGCAACATCTCACCCCTTTTTCACTACTTTCATACATCCAAGCAGAGAATAGCTTAGTATGGTGTCATCACACCTGGGAGGAAGTTAAAAGCTACAAATGGTTTCGGGAACATTTATATGTTAATTACATTCACAGAACTGTATTGTGTTTGAATCCTACTGAGTTATTCAAATGATAGACAAAACTCAGACTGAACACTGTGATTGAACCACGAGTTCAATGTTTAAAGAACAAAATCATGGCAACTTCCTGCCAACCTCAGTTACAGTACAATGGCTGAGATGATATATTTGCCATTCATAATTCTTTTTTTGTTTGCTACTGTCAATTTTTAGAATAGAGAGTGGTAGACTTTTCGCTGTGGTATAAAATAGAAAGTAGCACTACTCGGTGCCAGGCGCACACCCCCACAGCTAGTCTCCCAAAGTGTACGAGTATAGAGAAAGAAATAAAGATATGCACTTTGCCCTCTTTTACTCTCAACTTCCTGAGTGAATTTCACTCTGACGAAGTCGGGTTTGCAGGTTGACGGTTAAATGTAAATCTTTAATTAAATGAAAGCACTTGAAATCACACAGTTTAGGAGGACAGTGAAGCATAACATAAAGTCGGTTGAGAAAAGAAAGAGGATCAACACAGATACAACTAAGATTATTTACATTCAGAGCTCATGCTGAACCATTTCACATCTATCCAGTGGAATTTCACAGTAGACATTTTTTATTTTTTCCGCGTTCATTTTGGAGCTGTACAATACGTGAAACTAGGGCTGTCAATCCATTAGTTACGTTTTTTTTTTATTTGTTCAAAATGTACCTTTAAAGGAGATTTGTCAAGTATTTAATACTCTTATCAACATGGGAGTGGGCAAATATGCTTCCTTTATGTAAATGTATGTATATGTTTATTATTGAAAATCAATTAACAACACAACACAATGTCAAATATTGTCCAGAAACTCTCACAGGTACTGCATTTAGCATAAAAATATGCTCAAATCATAGAATGGCAAACTCGAGCCCAACAGGCAACAACAGCTGTCATGTGATTATCATAAAGTGGGCATGTCTGCAAAAGGGAGACTCCATTTGCCAGTGAAGGGACCCCTTTGAAAATGGCCATGACAATTTTACCTCGACAAAATTTAGCACAAGATCGGAGCGATATTCCTTCTCGATGAGCTAGTATGACATGGTTGGTACCAATGGATTCCTTAGGTTTTCTAGTTTCATATGATGCCACTCTAGCTTTAAAACTGAGCCCGGTTCAACCTCTGAAAGATCAATTGTGTTTATGCGTTAAAGAAATTAGTGCCATTAAAACAAAATTGCTTTTACACGTTATCATTGCGTTAACTTTGACGGCCCTAGTTGAAACAGCTGTTGTTGTATCATGGTATAGGACTCCTCCGTCTAAACGAGACATTTCTGTAGCTTTAATAGCTACTTTCTGTACTGAGAGAATGGGACTTTATTGTTGTGATCAATTACATTTTTAGTGCAATGAGAAGAATCTTAAAGGAGGCCGGAGGATTGCTTTGGGATGACGGTTCTGTTGCCTGGTTTTGTTGCTGTAAAACAAAAGTGATTGTAAGTATGAAATCCCACTCCATGGACCATCAAAATCGATCTCCACAAGACTATATGCTTATAAAATATACAGTACAAAACATTTTTTTAGATATTCAACAGTATTCCTCTCGGAGTGCTTTGGGAATACTGTATATTCTTCGAGTGAAGGTTCATCTTAATAATAAATGAGCATATGGAATGCTCATCGCCATCGGTGCACTAGCGTTGCCCATTTTAAAGCACATGTGTGCCTTTGTAACTTTTTACAGGGGGTAGTTTTGACCTTCCAGGTCTATGAGACCTTGTTTGTCATAACTATGTGATGTTCAAGTGAGCACCATACCCTGTGATGTTCAAGTGAGCACCATACCCAGTAGATTTTAAGTAAGAGAAAAAGCAAAAAGAACTCAACATGCAACATGCTGATTGGCTGCCCTCTTGCCTCCTGGCTGATACGGACCTCTGAGGCACTGGTGGGAGCCTTTGTGTTTCTGCCAAACAATGAATTCACCTCAACAAATAGCACTCAATGCTCCCATCAGAGAGTCCTTTAGAAGACGTCAATACTTTCCCTTTTTCGGGGGTGTTTGTTGCACAGGAGTAGAATAGAAAGTGAGATAGGGTGCTTTTTTGACTTGCAAATGGCAAGCCTGCTGGGACAACCTGAAGATGCAGCAGTGCAGTGCAGATACCTTTGGTTTACGTCTAACACAGTCTCACTCACAACTCAACAAAATACCGGCGCATGGTGAGTGCCTCTCGGCACTGGATACCAACACCACTAGGTACCACTTCTAGCGTTAGTGTTGGACGTGTCAGGGACGGCGGTGTCAATATACGCTTGTGGTTTTCAGAGTTAGGTATATGCAACACAACCACTTAGGATCAGGAAATGATCATGGTTGACGTTAACTTTACTGACTAACGACTCACATGACCACCAAGTGCCTAGACTAACAAGTGTACTAACAAATCGAGTGACTAATGACTGATGTGACAAAACAAGTAGTTTAGTTTCACACGGGACGCGAATAGCGGTCTCCTGGTTGAAAGTCCTGTTTGTTTGACCCATTCAACCCCCCCCTCCATCCTAAGTGGACTCTCGCACTCTTTATACTACTTCACTTGCTCTGACGGTCCAACAATATCACGGGTGGGTTTATATTGGAATTAGTTGAAAGCCCAGTGTGTCGCAAACAGTCGCTAAAGGGTGCCTCTGTGCGTTGGTCTCCAATGCCGAGTGGCACTGACCAAACAGCGGTATTTGACGAGTAGGGGGGTGAGATCGGGCATGAGTGTAATTCTGCAGTGAATGAACATTGTGTTGAAGATCTGCCTTGGCCATCCTCACAAAACAGTATCTCATCTTCAAGTATATTATGAAGATGCCAAAGTAATTTGTAATAGAAAAACAAGTGTAAACAATGTGTAGTTCATGCAACAGGTGATTCATGTGCTCTTATATAGCGCCTTTCTAATCTTCCAACCACTCAAAGCGCTAAAACATTTACCCATTCACACATTCATACACTGATGGCAGAGCCTGTCATCCAATGTGTCAAACTGCTCATCAGGATCAAATCTAAATACTCATTCACACACACTGACACACCGATGGCACACGTTCAGTGTTTTCCCCAAGAACACTTGGACATGCGGACTAGAGGAGTTGGAGATTGACCCGCTCTACCTCCTGAGCCACAGCTGCCCCGATTAGATGAGATGAGGAACAAACAATGCAGTTTGGCAAAGGGATCTTATCTCAAGGTGTATTTGATAACTTTCTATCAGATTTCTTGATCAGTCTCTCTGTGAGATGCTATTGAAAGCTCTAGAGAATGCTAGTAAGCGGACCTTGAGTCATGAATATGTTGCCGTTCTACTTTATTTGTTTATTAAACCATTTGGTTTTCTCAATGGCACGGGCGTAGCATAAAAGACTGGACCCTGTGCATAGCCCCTCCCCTCTTAATATAACGAAATCTACAAATAAATGCATGCATCTATTTTTTTGCAAATAAAAACAGACTTGGAATTCAAACGTTTGATCCCTTGTGAGTTAGTTCCACTACTCCCCTTACTGCTACGCCCCTGCTCAATGGTACATTTGCTGATGATCTTTACAAAAACGAACATGTGTGTTTCTGTAGTTTTAGGTAACCTCATCATCACAAAAGGATCTATGCAGTGTGCATAATATGGCAGGTCTATGTGTGTCGTCTAAACAACCAGTAATACTTACTTGTCTACTTGTTTGTGATTTCTGTGTCAGACCCAAGGCCTATGGAAAGGAGGCTGGGTCTTTGGGGGTATAACACATGCGCAGTAAAATCTCATACCCCATACCCCAAGACCCCTGTTCGCCCGTGACCCAGCCTCCTTTCCATATAGGCCTTGGTCAGACCCCAGGAAGGCTAGCTGTCGTCATGGCGTCAGCTAATGAAGATCCTAATAAACTAAACTAAATGTGCTACTTCTCTCTACTTACTGAAAGTTAAAGTCTTCTAAATTGACACAACTCCCACACACTGAATATGTGCACCGCCTCATTTACTCCACACACAGGTACTTGTATACATACTGATACAGTGTTCATTATATTCATATTACAAAGCTGTAATTTAATGACTCTGCTGAGCTATTGATGTCTCTGGCTCACACTGTGATGAACACATATGCCTCTTAGGGACTTTAAAGTCAGAGATGAATCAGAACAAGCAGCGCATTATTACTCACGGAACATAAACAACTTTGTTATAATGATCCTCCGAAACTCACAAGTCATAGTTAGTCATCGCAAAATGTGTTCCCCCCTCTTTTTATGTCATTGCCTATAGCCACAGCAGCATTTCCGTCTCCTGGAACTCAGTCAGTAAACTCAACAGTAAAGGATCATACTAAAATAGTTTAGGAGTAAGACTGATGAGGACTGTCCGTGCCAAACAAAATGACTGTTGGGGAAAAACGCTCTTATATGTTTTTATATGAATTCATTATACCTGTTGTAATATCACACCTTTTGTATAAAACACTACAGTGAAACATTCATTTCAATATGTCGTTAAATATGGCAAATGAGTTTCCTACATTTTCTCAGTGACTGCTTTTATATTCACACAACCTACTAAAACATTCAAATAAGCCCCAGATGTCTACAGCGAGACTTAACCCGAAACAGCCTGCTTTAGTGCTATTTGCCACTGGGCAACGTATTCTCATACAACGGTTCATAAAAATATAATTTTTCGTGCATTTTCCTACGAATATCCAGCGTCGATTTCCCGTCCAGTCTTTTCAAAATAAACTTCCATCTTCACAGGAAACAACTTTCTTAGGTTTAGGCACAAAACTACTTAGTTAGGTTTAGTGAAAGATCAACTTGGTAAGGTTTAGGCAACAAAGGTACGTAGTTAGGTTTAGGAAATGATTGGTGTTTGGGTTAAAATAACAGCGGAGGTCACAAGTTTATGTGATAAATAAATCAACATTGACCCCTGGTTTCACACGGGACATGAACATCGGTCTCCTGGGCGAAAGTCTGGTATTTTTTGACCCACTCATCCACCCTAACCTCCTCCCAAACCCGCTTTTTACACTTCCTTGATTTTGTGGGATAATAAAGTGCATTTCCTTTAATATGTATAGCTATGAACGGTGTATGAGAACATCCTGCACTGGGTCACACTATTCTGTTTTAAGGCCACAGTCTATATTATATATCTTCCACAATGATTTATATTCTGTATTCACTCAGCTTTAGCAACGTTGTGTACAGTAAATCTTGGAAAACTCCAATCAATTAACATTATCAAGGGAGAAAAAGCGATACCAACTTTGTGCCAAAATCACAAAACTGCACTTAAAAGTACATCATTTTTTTTAAATTGGCAGGGAAAGCAGTTTTAAATGTAAATTATTATGTGTTGCATGTCTATACATACTATGAGAATCAGCAAATCTAAGAGACCATTTTTAAAGCATCACTGGAACCATCAGCCACATTTTGAAAGCTTAAAAATAGATATTAAGAATCATATCATACTAACTTCTTCAACACCTTGAAGATTTATCACGTCCGTGTTATTTTCGCCTGTCAGCACAGAGTTGGGTATTGTTAACTGCTGTGCTCTGAAGGAGCAGCTACAAACTTTGTTGATACTCAAACGATAGATTTTTGGGTGAAGTACCACTTCAAGGGGTTTAGTTTTATACATGCTGTGCCTTTTTACACATCCAAGCACCTTTTAGATGTTTTTCACCAACAGCTCCTGAGCTATTAGTGAAACCTTTCAGAAAAACCACAGCACGTATAATTCTGCTGACACTAAACCATCAAAGAGAGATCTGTGGCAACAACAAAGGTCCTTCCAAGAACACAGGTCTCTTACTTTTCAGGCTGGGTGATTCAGGGATAAATTCTCAAACAAAAAGACAATGCTCCAGAGTTCGACAGACTTTCAATGTGCCTGCATGTGACAGCATCTAAAAGGAAGAAATTAATAATTATATAAGCTGAAGAAATAAAGGAAATGGAGGGGAAGGAGAGAGACAGAATGCTGAGTATTGGCCCAGTGAAGAGATTCAAGGTGGGAACAGGATGAAAGACCTGGCGGGAGACATGGAAGTGTAAGTGAAATGAGAAAGAAGACATACTCTTTAAAATACACAAAGGGAGAGAGAGAGGAGAAACTGGTTGTGAAGTGCATGAGGGAGGGAGAGAAAAAAATGGAAGGATGATAAAGAGATGGCACCACATCTAAGACTAGAAGCAATTCTCGCTGTCCCTCCTTCCCTCCCACTCCCTCTCATTATCACTGTGTTCTAGCCAGCTTCTCTCAAAGTGTCAAGCTCGAGACAGGATGTCGCTGTTGTTGTTGTCGTCAAGATTATTTGTGCATGTAAGGCGCAGTTAGTGGAATGTGGGTATCTTCGCTCCTGCTGCATGCAGGCAGAAAACAAACATCTGTCAATCAGCTCGCTGGGAAAGGTGGAAGAGGTAGTGCTTCACTGGAAAAATGAGCACAAAGCTAGCGAGAACTTGGTGGGTATCCAATGTTTACTTAATGATTCCAGGTGGTTTGAACAGTAAACAAGAGAAATGAGAGCCAAGGAACCCCCCACCAATTCTAATGAGCATATTGTGATCTACCTCCCCTTTAGTTAAAGGTTCTATATTTGGGAATCAGAGCATTGATATAGCATCAAACAACTATTAGCATGTAAATATATAGAGTAATGTCTACCTGAGCAGAGAATGAAGTCACTCTCCCTCTGTGTGTGCTGTAATCCGAGCTTCTCTGAATTTTGTTTACATCAGGCATTTCTAAAGACTGGGTGTTTGGGTCGCCTCATGAATTTGCAGACTTTCTTCAATCGTCAACATTTATATCTGCAGCACATCTTCGAGCCACATGAGGGGGCCTGACTGTTCTTATTGTTCTGATAATTGTAACCTACTTACAACATTGAATGTAATATGAAAGGCTAGTGTACATTCTGTTTGTTTTACTGATGAGAAGAAAAACACGAGAGCCTGTTAACTTCACCTACATGCATTTTCTTGGTCTCATTTATTAAGTATTTAGCATGTGTATGTTTTCAATAACAGATGCATAAAACAAAGTTGTGATTTATTAAATGTATATCTTTTCAAAATGTCTGATATACCTATTCAAGTTAATATAAGGTGATGCAGAAATGACCGGAAAAATGGTCAAGAGCAATCATTTGCGCATGAATTCACTATTCTCACGATTTATAGATAAGGCCTATTGTGAACTGGGTCGCAATGGTTTGTCATAACTGGGCCGGCCGTGCATGCATTTTAGTGCATGCGAGTCCCATGTGTGTGGCCCACTGGCTAGCTAATCGCCTCCGCTCTGCACTGCGCACACACGGCGCTCACACGGCGCTCATGCACCGCTCATACGGTGGTTACCACTGATAACGTCATCCCGACCTATGGCATCATCGCAGAAGTGTAACGCCCACCCTCCGGTTGCAGTTAACACTGTAAGCTCTGTCAGCAATGTTGCCGTTGTTTGTACTGTTAGTGCTGCTAATTGCCGGCTCAGCCGTCTCCATGTTGAGAGCCGTGTGGAGGCAATAGAAATGCTCCGAATGCTGTATAGAGGAACTTTAAAGCTGCAATTATTTATATCAGCGATGGATCAAATTAATACGTGCGATATGACAAAAACGTAGTGAATTATCATCCAATTTTGCAGCATTCCTCGGCTGTGTTGACCATTGTAGCCATTTTTAGCTCATTGTTTAGTTTTTTTGTCCCATAAACTCTTCTCTTAACCTTATTTCTAGTTGTAGAGTTTTTTTTTTACAACAGACAAAGTTAGCAAATACATGTTGAAAAAAAAACAGACAAACAGCTGAAGAGCCAGATATTTTGTTCTGTGGAGTTGGTGGAGACCAAAAGAGAGCTAAAAGGAGTGAATTTTGGATTTACATTCATCAAGTGAACAGAAACATGACTCCTAATTAATGCTGACGTTGCTCCATGTCTGCAGAATATGTACATACATAAGCAGTTGGTATCAAAAACGTTAGCCATCTCAACTTTATGAAATGTTCCACTGCCCCAAATTAGACACAAAAATAACAAATAATGCAACTTTAAGGCATGGTTAAATGTAGACAAGTTAAATATTCCTGACCTGAAATCATGAGTTCAGGTTACCTTTAACACTGAACATCATATTGCGATGGCACTGAAAGGAAATATAAATTATGTAGTATACTGTATGTTTGAACAAACGGATAATTCTGTATTTTTGCTGACAGAGACCCTCGCTTCCTCCAACATATCTAACAGCAACATGATGGTTGAATCTCATTTGTCTCTACAAAACAATAATAACCATCTTTGTTGTTCCCTATTTCCTCAAGCTGCGTTTCTTGACTAGAATTACTTATAGTTAATGCATAAATCATTACACAACCTACTCACTAAAAAATATGTAAAATTAACTTTTTCATAAACCACTGTAAGCCTTCATCAAGTCAATCCGGCGTCTCTTAATACTGCTTTTCAATTAAGCTGATGAAGAACAAAACAAAAGAAGCCATTAAAACTCAACTGAAAGTCAGTCCTCCAATCCCAGATCACATATCTCACCTTTTTCACTGCAGGAAGAAAACAATTTGAAAAACAATAAATGTGTTTTGAAAGCATGAAGTGTTGTGTGCACCCAAACAGATGGCTGATGGGATGTCTTTTAAGACGCTGGTGTGAACACAACAGAGGAGTGAATGATTCATTTTCACAAACAAAAAAACAAGCCATTGTGTGTGTGTGTGGTGCTCCCACTTGACTTCCCAACCGTTAGTTAAACCCCATAAAAGCATCGACGATGATCGTCTTTTAAATCTCTGAAGACACATGTTTACTTTAAAGGGGACATATCATGACATATCAGTGCTTGTGCACATATATTTGGGTATCTGGAGTTCCTACCAACCCACAAACTGTGACATGAGACAACTAAGTCAGTTTTTTTGTGGGCTGTCTAGATCAGAAAACATGTGATTCAACAAGCCATTCAGATTTGGCTCCCCCTTTCTATGTCACATGTAGGCTCATTAGAATATATCGCCTGGCTTGAGAACTACTTTTGCAAAGGTGCACCATATTTTTCTTATCAGCCAATCAGAGCAGACTGGGCTTTTCCAGGAGAGGTTCTTAAAGAGACAGGCGCTAAAACGGAGCGTTTCAGTCAGAGGGTGAATGCCGGTTTATTCCGACAGTATGAAAAAAATAATGTGTTTTTTGACCATTGCAGAATGTAAACATGTTCTAATAGAAACCCCAACCTGAACATGAGCACAATATGTCCCCTTTAAAGCATTTAATATCCTTTCATTTATTTACTTCCTCTATCCCAGTAGCTGGATTTATTTATTGACTTCAGTATGATGAGGGATTTCTCTTCCCCTTTGTATCCAATGTCTCATAAATAGGAAAAAATATTGTCCCTGTTTCTGTATTCACAGACTCGTATGTATTTATGCATATCAGCAGGTTTTTGTGTACAGAGTCATTAGAACAGATACTGCTCCGCGCTGCTTCTCGCTGAGAACTTTACACTGTGCTGAAAATCATCTCTTCTTCCAAATTGTCTTCCTCACAGCATAAAATTGCTGTGCTAAATCCAGCATGGCCTTTAGCTATGGATGTTGCTGTGCGTCAACAGAGTGATGTATAAGGATGGCACCCAACCTTTTCTCTTCATAAGGCTGCTGATTGCTGCCTCTTATTACTCGGCTTCATATTGATTTCATGGCATGTCGGCGTGTGATTGTGATTCACGGGAGTAACAAGTGCTGTATCAACATTTTCGCTCCTCTCTGACCCGATACGACTCGGCAGTGTCCTTGGGTCGGGTTTATCACATTAACTGAAGTTTACAGCTGTAGTTATCTCAGATTAATGACAGAGAATGTCAAGTAGAGACATATGGAAGTGAATCCATACTCCGCACTAGTGTTATTTACATGAACACTATTGATTTTATATAGCCCGTACTGACTTTTAACCTGCAACAAGGGCAACACTATCTATATGTATGCTACTTAAAAATAATCTAAACAAATTTATACCCGGAAAAGAAAATAACTTTGCTTCAGGCGAAGGAATAAATAGAAACAGCTGGGCGTCTGTCTAAAGTTCAGCTCAAAACAGCGAGCCACATCGTGCTGTGTCGCTGACGGCCAAGACATTCCAATAAAAAAGGACATGGTTCTTAAGCAGTGTTGTTAATGACTTTGCGGAGCACAAGACATGTAGGATAAACTTCTAATGAATGAGTACTGGTTTCTTTTTGTTATTATGGAGTGGGACTAGGGATTTAAATAGCACTGTAATTGTTAAGTCTCATATGTTTGAAGATGTGCACCTACTGAAATCTGTGTCTGTGATGACATTTGGCTGCTTAGTCCAGGGCAAGCTGTTAAATTAGCATTGATAAATTTGGCGCTCCGGCTGCTGTCCATGGTGCTGATATAAGGCTGGTTGGTTTGCAGTATGGGAGTTGCACAGTGAGCCTCTCCATGGTGGCATAGCAATTGTCTGTTTTGCAATTGTCTGGAGTGCGCTTCTGTTTGGGGCGAGGGCCCAACAAAAAAAAATTGC